>NC_142289.1:27509647-27830543 GCF_965620075.1 Prunus avium
GGCTTTGGCTGCTTGGAACAATGGTGGGTCCTCGTTCACTAGTTTTTCTAAGATGATAACTTCTTGGAAGCAGTAGTAGTGCCACGTTCTATTTGATTGATTGACTATAGCACTTGTGCAATTTTCTGGTTTTATTTTATGTTACTCAAACTTAGGGCTGTCAATGGGTCGTGTCGTGTCGGGTTCGTGTCGTGTCAAACTTTTAAACGTGTCAAGAAACCCCAACCCAAACACGACCCATTTATTAATCGTGTCAGGAAATGCAAACCCAAACCCAACCTGTTTATAAACGGGTTGACACGACACGACCTGTTTATGACCTGTTTACTAAACAGGTTGGGTTAGGTCATAAACAAGTAACCTACCTGTTTAATAACCTGTTTATTAACTTGCTTGGGTTAGGTCATAAACAGGTAACCTACCTGTTTAATGACCTGTTTAAAAACCTGGTTGCTTCAAATTTAAATTCTAACAACCATCTCAAATATTCTGCCAAATCAAACATTCCAAAATGACAATAAAATTAAAAACTTCAAAGTCAGTCTAAAATCCAAATCAAACATAAACAAAAAAATCTTTGATTATATTACAACATAAAATACAACATCACATTCCCAACTCAAATATTCAGCCACCATTGTAATACGCAGACGGATAAGCATTCGGGAGATAGCATAGAGATGGATCCATGAAATCAGGTCACGGAGCGCTCTGATTGGATCTGACCATTTGCAGCATTTCCAGAATCAATAGACCCATATTGATTAACAGAAGGCTGCATTGAAAAAGCAACTAACCTTAGAACCACATATCAGATTAAATAATTGAATGTTTCAGTATGCTTTTCAAGTTCCACTTAAATTCAGCAAATAACCATATTTTCTTTGATTCCCAGAAAATTAGCAGTTTGAAATGTATGGTACCTTCTTAGTTGGCTCAGGAATTTCCAGGATCTTGGTTTGAGAATCTAATGACAACTTCTGTAGCAAATCTGCTGCTTCTAAAGAAAGCAAACGGTGAAGGAAATACATACTTTTGTAATAGACATATACAATCAACAAACAAAAACAACACGTGAATCCTTGTTTTAATTAATAACAACAGAATAAAAAGCCTTGATGATAGAACCCCCAATCGATTGATAAGCTAATAATAAATCGAAAAGTTTAAAGCCCAGAAAACTTCGGAACAAGAAAATAAAGAAATCTAAATGAACAGGAATTGAAAGACAAAGATCTTCCAAACATAGGGAAACGAAAGAAAAAGATAGGAAAAAAATACCCATAATTATTTCCCGAGAGGAAAGCAGTCTCAGGCTTAGCTCTTCTTCTCTGGGAGGCAGAGACGGAGACTGAGAGATGCAGAGGATGGGAGGCAGAGACGGAGACTGAGAGATGGGAGGCAGAGACGGAGAGAGAGAGAAAGGAGCTGACGGCTGTTAGGGTTAGGTTTTGGAATGTGAGAGAGAGAATGTTTACATTATATATTGTGCTGTAGGTTATTAGGGTTCAAAGTAAATGGGTTTTGTAATATACAGATTACCTTATTTTCATCTCCAACATTTAAGTAAATGTCTTTGTCATTTTACTTTCATTTATTTTTATATTACTCCATTTACTTAAGTTTACAATGTAAATAAGGAAGTACCCCCCATTTGGATTCAAATAAAAATACTAGAAAATCAAATTCCCACCAAATCAAAATATGAAAAATCGGTTTTAGTGCAAAATACGATTTAGGCTAAAAAAGATGGCTCATCAAGTCAATATATACTTCATACTTAAATCTCATAAAATCAAGTTTTCTTATTTGATGTGTAAGGAACAAAAACCGCCAAAAATTATCTCGAGAAAAATGATTATTCCGAAAAACCATTTTTCATACTTAGTCAATATTGCACCTCTGCTAAAAAAGTGACATGATACAAATTTTATAAGTTATACGAAATTTCTTTTGAGATTAGGATTTAGGGATTAGAGTTTAGAGTTTTGAGTTTATGGTTTAGGGTTTAGGGTTTAGGGTTTAGGGATTAGGGTTTAGAGTTTTGGGTTTAGGGTTTAGGGATTAAAGTTTAGTGTTTAGAGTTTAGGGTTTAGGGTTTAGGGTTTAGGGTTTAGGGATTAGAGTTTAGGGATTAGGGTTTAGGGATTAGAGTTTAGGGTTTAGGATTTAGAGTTTAGAGTTTAGGGTTTAGGGTTTAGGGTTTAGAGTTAGGGTTTAGGGTTTAGGGATTAAAACGTTAAACCCTAAACCCTAGATACATAATTAACTCAAATAATAATGAATAATTACTAACAAATATAATTTAGGGATAAAAATATAATAATTAAGTGCTCATCAATTTGTAAAGATATTATAAATATCAAATGTTGTAACATATAATCACAAAGTTATCCACACCAAGATGGATAAGGAGCAAGGAGAGGGGTGGAATTGGCTAGGGTTCGAAACCCATTGGGTGTGCTGAAGGTTCAATTTCTTTAATTTTTTTCGCGGGTTGGCAGGTAGTAAACGGGTTGACACGACCCATGACACGACCCATTTAATAAACGGGTTAAAACAGGTATTTAAACGGGTTGGCGGGTTGACCCGAAACCCACCCGTTTATAAATGGGTCAGTGGTGGGTTGACCCGAAAATTACCCATTTATTAATGGGTCGTGTTCGTGTCGTGTTTTTCCCGTGCGGGTTTCGAGTCGTGTAACGGGTCGAGTCGGAAATTGACACCCCAAACTTATCAATAACTTTCTTCAAGGGGCGGGTTAGGCAAGTTGATAAAGGCAGTGTGCTACCTCATTGCACTTAAATTCGAGTATCTCTTCTTGTAAATTAGATTAAGCAATTTAGACTATAACTTATTTTATTTATTTAAATATTCTTCAAAAAATACCCAAACTTTAGGAGTAGGTTCAAATTAGTACCAAACTTTTAAATGACTGTGGCAAACGTAGGCCAATATTTATGTTGATGTGGACTTAAAAAGCTAATAAAAACCAAATTACATTTTAAAATAATTAAAAAAAAATTTAAAAGTACAATTTATAAATATTATAAATTTAAAACAAAATAAATAAAAATGTAAATAAAAAAAAAAAGACATAGCCCATTGTGCCTCCAACACGACCCCCATCCACATCTCAGCCTCAACCCTAGCCACCTCTCCGTATTCCAGCCCCACCTTGACCCATCCTCCATTGTTAGCCCAACTCACCCACCTGCAACAGCTTTTAGAACACTTCCATTCATTTGTCATGACAAAGGGAAATGGTAAGTAAGGGCGGTTACTGTTTTCATGAATAGTATCTGTCCTAACAATTATTTTTTTGCTTTTCCACACATTGCTATGGCAACCCAAGGGCAATTACTATTCATATGGGATTAATAAAAAATTCTAAATGTTTTCCAATTTTTTTCTTTGATGACATCAGCACCATTAGGCAATAGTTTGGGCTGATCTTGCCTTTGAGCCTACCCAGTCTTGGTGGAGCCCACCTCCTGTACAGGCTGGATTTGCTTGGTGGAGTGGGTTTTTGTAGCCCAAAAGGCCTTTTGCCATGACAAAACAAACTGCTGGAAGTGCTTTTACTAGTGAACTACACCTTTTTTTAGTTTATAAAGTCTTGTATTTCTAACATTATTCATAAGAAATGAAATTTTCGTTCATGGTTATATTTTATGTACTATTTATTCTTGATAGCACTTAAATATTGCAATGATTTAACAATTTTAACATAATACTTTATTTATTTTATGATTAAAATAATTTTTAGGTGTGAAGGTTAGAAAACATATTAAACACAAGAACTATATAAGTGAAAGTGAAAATGAAATTGCTTTTCTTTTTACCAAACACTTGAATACAAAAATAATTTCAATGTATACCCTTTTTAGTCATTAGACACAACTCACAACACTTTTACACCAAATTTACCAAACACTCATAAACTGATTCTTGTACCAACAACACTTTCAACAAAAAATTTATCAAATGCCAAACTATTTTCTCTCACAGCTGATTTCTCTCACAGCAAATTTGACAGTAATTATTTTCACATCACAACAATGCCAAACTGGCCTTTAATGTAGTAATTCAATTCTACCGTCGATACCATTGGGAAATGTACATGCACCTTGCTTTATGGTAGAAACCTTTTGAAATTTTCGTACTTTACTAATCCGTAATCAGATGATGAGGAATATTGATGATGAATTGAATTGAGGAGAAGTCAGAATCCAAATTCCATTGAAGTTGTTTACTAAATTATTTGGATTCGGGGTTGGAATTGTACTGATTCCATATAAGTTGTTTACTAAATTCCCCTGAATTAGAATTGAAACCAATTTAATGACTAAAAATAAATTATTTTATATACAATTTTTTAATTAAAAAAATGGAAAAAAATGTAAAAGTCTTTTTTAATAGATTCTTGTTGGTTACAACCTTTGGAATTATTCTTCTTTTTTCGTTTTAATTTGGAATTTTGAAAAGTGTGTGCGGATATAATGGGTAGAAAAATAAATTCTCAATGGGTTGGTTCTCTAACATTCAGAATATAACGTCCTACTCAAGAGTCCAATTCCTCCAAAATCAGGAGTTGAATTCCTGATTTTGTGTGAGCCCCACTTCTTATTTGAGTGACGTAAATGCAAGAATCATTTGTAATTGGAATTCAATTCTGATTACGGACTAGTAAACACATCGTTAATGCTCTTCATTCATTTGAGCATATCAACCACCAAAAATACGTTAATGTGGAATATTAATTACCCAGTTTTATCTTCAATGCACCAGCCACCAATTTGCATTTCTCCAAGTTAAATGCATTTGCTAATAACTCTTGGGAGTTTGGACAGCTACTCCATCATGGGCTGGACCCATGGCACGCCAACAGATTGTGGGTGCTATGACTTGTTTATGTGTGTGTGTGAGAGAGAGAGAGGGTCGGGAAAGCAGGGGTTGCGCTTGCGGGGGTGGATGTGGGTTCGTCTATGCACCACCATCATTGCCACGTTTATGTTGTAGAAAATGAGATAGGATTGAGAGGAAGACTAGATTGAAGAATGACCCCGTTGAGGTTTGTTCTGTATTCATCACAAATTTATAATTACAAGAGTTGACTTTGTACAAAGCTAATAACAGTAAGTAAATATCTCTAGAATAAATACAGTGGTCTGCATATAGGAAAGAATATGAGTTTGCTTCTGTCAAGAGCAATCTCCTTTGATAGATGGAGAAATATCTGGTGATGGCAGAATTATAGGAGAAGACTTCGTGGTGTTTTCTTTGTTCAGGAGACTTCTGTCTTCATACATCGCCTGTAATGACTCCGGTGGCTGGGTTTGGTGATGGCTAGAGGTGAAGGTGGGGTTGGGATTAATGGTGGGTGGGTTTTTTTGTTGTTACTGTTTTAATTTTTATGTTTTTATTCTTTTAGATTTTTAATTTTAATTTTTTAATTAATTTAAAAAATAATTTTTTTAATTAATTTTTAATCCATGTGTAGTCCACTTCAGCACAAAAATGCCAAGTTGGACAAGTCACTGTTGAAATAAAAAATTCATTATCAGCAAACTAAATTCTGGCCCAAGTTTAAAGAAGTTGGGCTCATAGCTAAAATGGTCTTGTGGATTTATTTCTAAATTAGTTTAGGCCCATAAAAGGTTCTCGCTCTGTTACTGGCGGTATGATAGCCCTCCCAAAAGATCTCTGTCTGCAATCAAATGAAGAAAAAAATTGCACCAAAGCATCAGACCGTCGTTACCAAGAGACCAGAAGGGAGCAGAGAATTCAAAATTTTCTTTGGCCCAAAAAAAAAAAAATACAGTCAAGCCTTCAAGGAAATGATGAAAATAAAATCACAGAGATCACAAAAGAGAAAAGAGTTTATCTTCCTTTTCTCTCGACACCAAAAACAAAGGTATACGACACACGGCCTCCGTCGTACACAGGGACTGCAGATTAATGGTTCAGGCAAAAAAAGCAAAAGGGAAAAATAGCTCACCAATTTCAGGCTAAGAAGCCTCCTCCTCTGTTGCTGCTGCTGAAGAACCCAAGAGCAGCATAAGCCAAAACAAAAAAGCCCAAAAGTCGAAGAAGAAGCCCCGGGAGCTGAAGGAGAAACTAGCAAAAAGAAGAAGGAAAAAATAAAACGTAGAAGCTCACAGAGAAGGAAAGTGACGAAAAGCAAAGGAGAGGAAAGGAAACCAAAATGAATAAAAGTAACCAGCCAAAGACCAAAAAAGAGTTGAAACCTGGGATGACTTTCAATAGTTAGTGAACTATACGGTCTACTCTGACAGAAGGAAGACTTACCTTGCTTTGACTTCTGTTTGGTTTTCTCAAACTCAAAGCTCTGAATTGATTATGGCTAATGGATAGCTGAAGAGATATATAGTTTGGTCTAGTTTGAGTTTAAATTTGAACTACTCCAGATAAAGAGGGGAGTGACTCAGTTTGGATTGATCTCTACTACTCCAAATAGATATCAGTTTCAAATGGCAGCTGGCTCTCAAAGCCTTTCTGATATGGATATTTTGTTTATGGGCCAATTAATAGAATTGTCAAGGCCTGGAAACAGATTGATGGGTTGACAAAACAAAAGGCTGGGCTCTAACGAGGACTTCTAAATGAGCACACTATATGAGGATCCATTTCAGCCATCCGATCTGATCGCAACGGCTGTAGAGAAAAAGCAAGCTTACTAAGTAAATGGGTAGGCTGCTCTATCTGCTGGTCCAATCAAAAGCTTTTCTTCTTTTTTATTCCCATAGCTGAAGACACGCACAGGCATGATGTCTCCCACTTTTTTATTTATTCTTTATGCCCTTTTTTTCCTTCGTTGATGCTTCTGGTCCACTTTTTCTTCTGTATTTTTTTCATATCAAATTCCCTTTGGTCTGCTGTGTTTCATTTCCTCCTCTTTGCTGTAGTTTCATCTCAAAACGACACCGTCTAGGACCAGGTCGCTTAACTTTTTTTATTATTTATTATCATGGCCTTTTGGACAAGTTTTTGTTAATTCCCGAAATATGCATATAACAATCTAATAAATATGTTGCTCATAATTTTTTTTTTTATAAACATGTATGTAACTTTTATTGCATTTTCATTCATTTATACGGGTCTTCTATATGTGAAAAATTGTGAGCTTATATATGTTGACTCCCGGAGAGCAAATTTCTGGATCCGTCCCTAATTGTATACATGGAAAATTGTAAGCAACTTTTTGGACTTGGCATACGAAGTATTCGGGTAACAAATAGGTAGGAATTTTTCCCTTTTATTTCCATTTTCGAACGATTTTACAACAAAATATTATTAAACTATAACAAATGAGACACGTGTCAGTGCATGAAAACTGTATCCTTCTATCCACCTCCACGGCTCAGCATGGGACGCCGCCACCTCGCATCTCCTTCAATTATTTATTTGTTTACACTTAAAATTTTATTTCAAAATCAATAATAATTCAAACAAATCCCAAAAAAAATTGCCGGCCTCGGTACGACATTTCCTACGATCACGTACTTCAAATTTCACATTTCCATTTAAATTTTGATGCGGAATTTATGTGATCAAACAAACACATTTTAGGGTTTACAAAGTCTACTAGTATATTCATTTGCATCATTCACATTTAGGGATGAGCCCCTAAACCCCTAATTCTAATTTTTACACTTTAAAATTTATTACCCATTAGGGTCAATAATAATTTGCAAAGTGTTAGGGTTTAGGGTTTACAAGGTGGTTGGAAAAAAAAATATTTCCTGCACTAACTTTCTTTCCCGCTCATGCAAGGTTAGGAGCGGCATTTGACCACCTACTTTTCACAACCCCCTAAAACATAATTCAAAACTCTATTTCGAACGATCAAAATATGTTCACATAATCCATATAGTAAACGACATTAAAGATATGCTGTTGTTGTTGTTAGTTGTATCATTTCTCAAAGTTGCCATCTGTTATGGCTTGTTAGTTGTATCATTTCTCATAAGAAATTAAATACAAATAAGAAAAATACACCAAAAATCATGATTCTACATATTTGAATTAATGGAACTCATTGAATCAAAGAAATAAGAGTGTATGTGATAGAATGTTTTGATTTGTCTATTAACAAAGTTGAGTTTTTATCATTGTGCTTGTATTTTTGTAATACATAATCAAAGAAATAAGTGTATGTGATAGAATGTTTCAGTGTATTTTTCTGATTTTTAATTTTTTAATTATGAATTTTAGAAGTCAAATTGTAGGGAAATAATATGAAATAAAATAGATTGACATGTGGTAGCTTCTAAAGAGCACCCCTATCAGCGGTTCTCGTGTGTGGCCTTATAAGATGGTAACACGTGTCATGTTTTTGTAATTTATTGTGTTTTATCTTAAACAATTCTTAAACATGATTTCATATATTTAAATTAATGAGAATCACTTGATCAAAGAAACAAGAGTGTATGTGATAGAATGTTTTGATTTATCTATATACAAAGTTGAGTTTTTATTATTGATTTATATTTTTATAATTTAGAATTAGCATTTTGGAGCTTTAAAGAGAAGATAATATCACAAGATGTTCATTAGAATTTTCTGGGTATTTTTATGATTTTAAATTTATTTATTATGAATTTTAGAAATTAAATTATAGAGAAATAATATAACGGAAGCTAACGGGCAGGGACCATTTTAATGCATAGAGGATAACCTTAAGACCATCTCCAACCCATTGGGTGGAAACTCAAATTTTGAGTTTAGCCTCTAAAAATCTTCTCCAACCCATGTATTTGGGAGGGTGAAAATTTGAGAAAACTCAAAACTGGACTGGAATTCCAGACTGGTTTCCGCCTGGACTGATAAATTTGTGGGCCCCAAATCTACTTTAATTTAATTTTTTTATTTTTGCTGGAAGCCCACGTGATGGGCAATGCATGCTGGGCCCGCTGACAAGTGGGAAAATCTGATTTCCTTTTCCTTTATTAATAGCCAACGGCTACTTTTTCAACAAATATGTTATGCTTTTTCTTTTTTTTTAATATTCCAACAGCTATAAAAATATGTTGTACTTGTTTTTATTTTAAAGTGAAATTCTATTATGTTTTGGAATTTTAATTTTTTTAGGTTAAAATGTTTAGAAAATTAAATCACGAGTATTGAAACAAAAATAATGTCAAGAAAAATTAACAAGAAAAAAAATTTAAAGGTTAATCATTCTTAAACAATTTAATAAAGTTGCGGACTCAAATTATGAGTCTGCAAGGTTGGAGGAAAAAAAATTTTGAGTCCTAAAAATACATGAATAGTTGTATTTTGGTAGGTGAAAATTTGAGTTTAGCCCCAATATGGTTGGAGATGGTCTAAGGATCATTTGTGTCACAAAAAAAAGTTAGGGACCAAAGTGATAATTTCGCAAACCTCAGGGACCTTTTGTGATAAAAAAAACCTTTATAATTTTTTCCCCCAAATTTTTCGCGTGCCGCCCTTTTTTCACCAAATTTAAGTTTGGTGCGTCTTTTTTTTGGGGTCATATTCTATCTCCAATCTCTAATTCGCTCTCTCAGATCTCTTCATTCTCAAACTTTGCAAATTTCTCTCTCTCTCTCTCTCTCTCTCTCTCTCTCTCACATCAAATCCCATCGAAACCCTCCCCCTCTTTCTGTGGCTTCTTCTCTGTCTCCCTCTCTCACAATCTATGGCTTCTCTCTCACCGGAACATTCAGGAGCTTCAACTCCTCATCAGCTACAAGACAATTGCTCGAGGCCAATGGCTTCGAAGGTGAAGGCTGCGTGACAATTCCTAAAGTGCGATTTTGTAAAGCTCTAACCTCCATGCTTGATACAAAGTTTTGGTATCAGTTTAGGATTGATTTGAATTCTAGATGTCTGTAGCTTGCTTTGATTGAATTTGGGTTCTAGTTGTGCGTTAGTATTTAGAATTTTTATTTTTGTTTTATTTTCAGAGAGTAATTACGATTTTGTGAAAATTTCTCATCCTGGTTATTATTTGGTTATTATCAGTAGCTTAAGAATACAACACTCCAAACTTAATTTTCTTTGGTGGGCACTTCAATCATCGTTTTGTACTGGTTGGGCATGTGTGCTGGAATTTTAGTTCTAGCTTGAAATTTTAATTTGATATCTTATTCCCTGACATTTTATTCTTTGATGCAGCTCTTAATAAAGATGAGTTACTTCAAATGGTGAGATTTGGTGCTGAAATGGTGTTGCTCATATGCTTGCACAATTGTCTAAGGCCTTCGAGATAAATTTTATGGCTTAATATCTATGTTTGCACCAAAGCAGGTGGAACTTTCAAGAGAGTGTTTTTGATTGATCATATCTTTTAGTAGCTTTGATTGCATCTCTTTTTGCACCATGTAGAGTTTAATTAGCTTTGGTTATGTTTCAGAAATGTATCAAATATCCCTTTTCAGTTTCTGTTTTCACATAATCTGTTTTCACATAATCACCATCCCTGTTTTTCAAGTATTTCATGTTCTGTTATTGACTTCAAGCGTATAATATTGCATTTCGTGTTCTGTTATTTCATGTTTTGTTCACCAAAAGTACTTAAGCCATTGCTTCTACTGTTTCTATCAGAGCTGCCGAACTTGGTATTAATCTTGCTATTGCAGATATTGTCATTCTTTATGACAGTGATAGGTATTAATCGTGCACTGAGATGATACATTTCCAGCTATGCATTGATGGCTTTGGTTGCCCTGCAAATTTGGTAATTATTGTTGGAAATCCCTCCTTAGTGGAGGAATAGTTTTTGTCTTAATGATGATGCTTTTGGTAGGAGATAAGGTGCAATGATGGGTGAGGTTCTTTGACCAACATTATTGTTTCCTTGGACATGCGGCTGGTTACTTTGCATGCACGTGGGCTGTTTTTTGGAGTTGAAAAATCAGCCATTCTTTTATGGTTTATAAAAGGGAAGGGTGCATGCATGTGGTATTTTAATTTTTTTTTTTTAAACTTGCTAAACAGAGTATGAGAAGAGTATCAGAAGAAAGGTTTAGAGTATCACAGAATCATCATCCCTGTTTTTCTTAATTTTTTGCTGGCTCATCTGTTTTCACAGAAATGTATCATTTGCTTGTGTTATGTTGCTGGCTCATCTGTTTGGTTTTTTAATTTTTTTTAAACTTACTAAACATAGTATCAGAAGAAAGGTTTAGAGTATCACAAGAAATGTTTCTGGTTTCAATTATGTGTCCTTTGTATTACTTACAACATCTCTCTCTCTCTCTCTCTCTCTCTCTCTCTCTCAGATAGAAACCAGAAAGACGCTTTTTTATTTGGGTGAAAACCCTAACTGGAAAGTCCATCACTCTTGAGGTTGAGACCATATTGTCATACAAGAAAGGAAAGATCCAGAGGTACTGTTTCTCTCTCTTCCTCTTTCTCTTCCTCACTCTTTGCTGTGGAAGATACTTTGAATCGAGAAACTTGAAAGATAGCAATTCACGTTGCTGCCCCAATTTGATTAGGACGAAAGTATGGATGATTCTGATGTTGCTGATGATGATATCTTTAGTATTTAATTGTTTTTGGTTGTATAGAAAACAAAGACGAAAAATTTGATTTTGAATGATTTAGGTGATTATTTCATAGGGGTCAATGCTAAGTGATTATCTTTTAGTCTTGAATATGGGTGATCTGACAAGACATATTGAATTTCTATTATGTATCTTGCAAATAAGTGGGTAATATGGATTTGGGTATCTAATTCTGTATCTTTTTTTTAAGAAAGAGGTATCCGATTGTGTATCTGAATGTCTTGATAACAGTGTGAATAGTATGGATTTGGGTATCATATGAGTATCTTTTATGCTCTTTCCGGTTATTCAAGTGCTTGTTTTCAAGTCAATTACAGTTTTTGTATCTTTCCCATTTCTTTCAGCAGTCATTTATTTGAATTTTTGTTCCTATATGTTCCCAATGCAGTGAAGTTAGGGATGATGAAGCTAGGAATTTTCTGGTCAAATCAGAGCCAAAGATGGAATGAGTGCTTGAGTGCTTTAATTGGTGTCTTGTGGCTATTTGTCGAGAGTTACATCACATTATGATACAATAAACACATATCTATATGAGTATCATAATGTGTTTATTGTAATGTGGTTTTGTATCATAATGTGTTTACATCAATGCTACAATATATAGATGTATGATTATGGCTGAATGTTTAACTGCCTCAGTTTTGAACTTGAGAGGTATTACCAATCGTGTGAACACACATGCAACACTGTTTTGTTTTGATTACGGTGATGTGAATATATTAGCAATTCAGTCTGAAGACAGAGGTGCATGTTGTTTATGAAGGAATAATATTGAGATGAGTTGAAAGCCTCAGATACAAGGCCATGTGTATTGATTGTCATATAAATATTGGTTATAAGAGACAGGAATATTCTGTTTGTCAGACTATACAATAATAGTTTATAGAAAGCTAACTATACACCAATAAAGCTAACTATACACCAATAGTTTACTAATAGTGCAAAGCATAATCATGACAGAGGAATAATAGTGCAAAACATAATCAGGACTCATTATGCATATTCTGTTTATCAGTTTAATTAGAAAGGTTTTGTTTTTTTAACTTGAGAAGCCGAAGAAAATATGTACATACAATATTGTCATACAATAACCGTGATACAATATGAGAAGGGTGGATAAAAGGATGTTATGCCATATTGTCATACAATAACCTGAAAGCACTTCCCAATGTACATATGTGAAAACAAAATGTAGTAGTCGTTTGGGTTTTACCCCTTACTAGTTGATCAGTTTACAAACAGAATATTGAAAGTGATTCCCCATGTATCCCAGTGGTGGGTTTGGGATTGGTTTCGGTTTCTTTGTCCTTGGTTTCGATTTCTTGATCAATTTACAAACAGAATATTGAAAGTGATTCCCCATGTATCCCAGTGGTGGGTTTGGGGTTGGTTTCGGTTTCTTTGTCCTTGGTTTCGGTTTCTTTATCCTTTAATCGTGAGACTCAAGACGACATGGTTGATTTCAACATAGCTTCTTGTTGCTTTGGTTAATTTTCTTGTCCTTGCTATTTGACTAGTTTTGTCCTCTTGTTGCTGTTCTTTCCATCTTTTGAGTTTATCTGGAAAAATTCATAAAAATACTAATGAAGACTTCTTGGTAAAAAAAATAAAAATAAATTATGAAGCTTTAGTGAATAGTAAAACAAGCGATGTTGAAGCTCTATTGAATCATTTAGGAAACATATTTTGAATTTATTTGAAAATATTCATAAAAATACTAATGAAGACTTCCGAGTGAAAAGAAAATTATGCAGCTTTAGTGAATAGTAAATCAAGCGATGTTGAAGCTCTATTGAATCGTTTAGGAAACATACTTTGAGTTTATCTAAAAAAATTCATAAAACTAATGAAGACTTCTCAGTCAAAAAATAAAAATAATATTTGCGAAGCTTTAGTGAATAGCAAATCAAGTGATGTTGAAGCCCTAGTGAATCATTTTGATGCGTTTATGAGAAACACATTTAAGCAAGACAAAAAAAAGAGGGTGAAGTTTATGAACTCAAAACACATAATCAACTGTTAAATCTTTGTGAGCACATGCATCAAAGGCAGCTGAACTAAATGGCATGTTTGAAATTGGATAACTTGCCTGCATAAAAAAAGAAAAAGCAAAGAAAAGTACAACATATTAATCAAACTTCCAAATAAGTATAACAACATGAAAGACGAGTAACAATAAAGACATACAAATTTAGCAATGCAGAATATGCAGAACCAAGCTACGATCCATGGTCTTATTTAGGCACTATTTAAAACTAAAGTATGAACTCCTGATATCCATCAGATGCTTGGAGAAAGACTTGCAAGAGAAACGTCCTGAAGGTTCCAATCTCCAACTCTTGATATCCCTTCTATTTGGACTCAAAACAATAGCTTCCAACCTTGAAGATCATCTATTTAACTTTTCAATTAACAACAAAGTGGTAACCATTTATGTTGTAACATGAATTATTTCTGTTTTTCCTTTTCAATTTTAGGAATTCTGTACCGCTTAACAAAGAACCTAATCTGGAGAATACAATTCCTTCACATCTCTGCTTGAAACAAAAGGGAAAAACATATGCCCACAGAGTCGACACAAAATATTCCCAAAGTCGAAATCATGAAATCTTAACAGCAAATAAAAAGGAAAGTGGACATTTAATGAAAACAACGGGGAAATAGAAATTTTCTTCACTCACTTCATCGGCTCGAAGACCAAACAACAGGCAATACTGTCACTCTTCAATGATTCCACAAACTATAACATTAAAGGAAATAAATCAAATAATAATCACAAGTTTCCTCAGTTCATACTAGAAATCATTTCTCTAGGAAACCCAATAGAATTTTTTTATTTTCTTTACAAATAAACCAAATATGACGTTGCCTTGCCTTTGGAGCTAGTAACCAGGAGAGGTAAGACCCAGAAAGAGCAGTTTCTTGAACTTTTGGGTTTCAGAGAAACATAAATTTTAAAAAATTCAACCCCAAGCAGAATCATAATGCCTACCCACCAACAAATTAAACCAGAAAATTAAGCAATTGAAGCCAATTTATATTTTTGCAAACACAACTAGTACGGAGAAAGAGTAATCTTACCTACACAGAGAGGGAGGAGGAGCCCATATGTGTAAACCCAGAAAATCAAAGCCCTAAAATCCTAAACAGAAATTAAACATTAAGGAATGCAATAGAAAATGCAAAACATAATATCAAAGTTTGAAAATATAGACTCTCAAATAGATCTCGATATTTGAATTGTGATATGGAGAGAGAGAGAGAGAGAGAGAGAGAGAGAGAGAGGACGACGGTGAGGGAGATTGAGGCAGAGAAACTGAGAGAGCAAGACAGAGATGGAGAGAGAGAGAGAGGAGGAGGGAAACAGAGGGGGCAGGGAAAGAGAGAGGGAGTTCCAGAGAAAGGTATCGATTCTGACCAAAGAAACTAGGAGATGGTACTAAGAGGAGAATATGTTTGAGATGAACAAGAGGGAGTCTGAAAAAAATGAAATCAATAAAAAATCAAAAGGCGCGATTGGAAGGAAGAAAGGCGGGACTGGAAAAGGCGCGCCAGGGCATGTGGGGCTAAGGGGAACTGCAGCGTACCCAATTCTATTGTAAGCTTGTTTCTTTCTCTCTAGCCGTTCAGATCAGATTGGTGGCTGAGATTAATTCCTCACATAAAGTTCTCACTTAGTGGTTCTTGCTAGAGAAGCGCCCCAAAACAAATTACCCATTAATTCTCAAAAGTCCAAAATATTTGATGGGTGGTCCAAATAAATTATGTGGTTAATGGATCAATTTTTAAATCCTCAAAACCATATGTGAGTAAATTAATGGGCTCATTAAAATGCCTGTTAATTTTCTTTGTACATTGACAATAAACAAATATGGTACAAAACCATTCCAAATTTTCTCATGGGTCATCTACTCGTACAAATTTGAATGAGATCAAATTTAAATCTCTCAACCACAAACTCTGTCAAGGGGTCATTCATTCCTTGAAAGTTCAATCAAATATTCTGAACTACGTTCGGTTTGATTCCGCCAAGGATACATAGGCAATTTGGAAATTCAATCCAGATACAACCGCAAGTCCAAACAGAATCCCTGGTTTACCTTAACCAAATTCGCCCCAAACACTTTTCCAACCACAAAATCAAATTGAATCCTTGGTCCAACCACATTCATCCAAATTCCATAAAATATTTCTCACACCACAAATTCTTTCAAGGGGTCATTCATTCCTTGAAAGTCCAATCAAATTCTCCAAAGAACTACAAAAGGCTTGATCCCCCAAAGGGGGTATGTAGGCAGTCTAGGGTTCCCTGGATGCAGCCATAACATCAAATCAAATTCCATTATTTATTTCATTCTTCACATTAGAATCAAAGGGTGTTCTCTTTTCAAAGAGATTATAATTAAGAGATATTTTCATCTTGAATGGGTCGCACTCAATTAATAACAAAAACTCTTATTGGTAAATAAGAGTGAGATTATGTTGGGTGAATTTTTAATTACGTTATTACATTTTTTACCTAACAAGCCACATCATCACTTAACGCCTCTTTTGATGGCCTGGGTAACTAAGTATTTAATTTGTAAGTTTTTCGTGAGTTCAGGTATCTACGTGCAAAAGTTTAAAGGTTGAGTACTAATTTGAAACGACCCCCAAAATTTAGGTACTTTTATGTGGTTAACCCTAACTTTTTTTTTTTTTTGGGTTAGTGCAAGTGGTGAGGTAGAGGAGTAACAAAATGAATTAGGATAATTAGGATTATGATAGAATTCCCTTTAATGTAACCAAAAAGCTTATCAATAATTTATCATAATTAACAAATTTTAGTAAATTACTAGCTAACCTCTCCACATGTACTCATGCGCTTGTGAATAGGCTTTTCTTACTAAGGGTTCATAGTTCAATTTGTTAAGAGCATTAACTCTTACACTTAGGTTCTTTTATTTTATTTTTATTTATTTTTGTAATCCTACTCCCCAAATATCACTTAACATAAACTTCTCTTATGGCACATAGTTTAATTGCAAAGAACAGTTGAGTGGAAGTGTAAGGAAAATATGAAAAAAGTGAATAACTTAAGTGATTACTGAATATTGTAGTTGATGGGTGAATAATACTTTATAAAAAATTTATTTTATAATATATATTTTTTACCCTTATATGATAAATAATTATCTCTTTAGCATATTAATCAATTGAAGGGCATTTTATGGGATTTTGAATAACTGAATTTTTTGTAGTGGTATTTTACTTTTTTGACCAGTAAATAAAAATTGTTCTAAATTTAACTCCACTGTATTCTCCTTTTGTAATTAGTGAATTTCCTTGTTGTCTTTGAACTAGATGTAGGCTATAAGCCGAACCAGTATAAATCTCTATGTTATTTTGATTTATTTGCATATGTCGTATCTTGTCTTCTCATATCTGACACTTCCAATTCCGTGCACAACAATTTTGTTGGGAGACTTTTGTTTACATTTTCCCTCAATAATGCAAAAAAGGGAATTGTTGAGGAAATGACCGATTGCACCATGCTCAGAGTTGAATGTTTCAATGGGGTTGGATCAATAACCATCTATATATATAAGAAAGTGTGACATCCATGGAAGCATTAGGGGTGTCAATTTCCGACTCGACCCGTTACACGACTCGAAACCCGCACGGGAAAAACACGACACGAACACGACCCATTAATAAATGGGTAATTTTCGGGTCAACCCACCACTGACCCATTTATAAACGGGTGGGTTTCGGGTCAACCCGCCAACCCGTTTAAATACCTGTTTTAACCCGTTTATTAAATGGGTCGTGTCATGGGTCGTGTCAACCCGTTTACTACCTGCCAACCCGCGAAAAAAATTAAAGAAATTGAACCTTCAGCACACCCAATGGGTTTCGAACCCTAGCCAATTCCACCCCTCTCCTTGCTCCTTATCCATCTTGGTGTGGATAACTTTGTGATTATATGTTACAACATTTGATATTTATAATATCTTTACAAATTGATGAGCACTTAATTATTATATTTTTATCCCTAAATTATATTTGTTAGTAATTATTCATTATTATTTGAGTTAATTATGTATCTAGGGTTTAGGGTTTAACGTTTTAATCCCTAAACCCTAAACCCTAACTCTAAACCCTAAACCCTAAACCCTAAACTCTAAACTCTAAATCCTAAACCCTAAACTCTAATCCCTAAACCCTAATCCCTAAACTCTAATCCCTAAACCCTAAACCCTAAACCCTAAACCCTAAACTCTAAACACTAAACTTTAATCCCTAAACCCTAAACCCAAAACTCTAAACCCTAATCCCTAAACCCTAAACCCTAAACCCTAAACCATAAACTCAAAACTCTAAACTCTAATCCCTAAATCCTAATCTCAAAAGAAATTTCGTATAACTTATAAAATTTGTATCATGTCACTTTTTTAGCAGAGGTGCAATATTGACTAAGTATGAAAAATGGTTTTTCGGAATAATCATTTTTCTCGAGATAATTTTTGGCGGTTTTTGTTCCTTACACATCAAATAAGAAAACTTGATTTTATGAGATTTAAGTATGAAGTATATATTGACTTGATGAGCCATCTTTTTTAGCCTAAATCGTATTTTGCACTAAAACCGATTTTTCATATTTTGATTTGGTGGGAATTTGATTTTCTAGTATTTTTATTTGAATCCAAATGGGGGGTACTTCCTTATTTACATTGTAAACTTAAGTAAATGGAGTAATATAAAAATAAATGAAAGTAAAATGACAAAGACATTTACTTAAATGTTGGAGATGAAAATAAGGTAATCTGTATATTACAAAACCCATTTACTTTGAACCCTAATAACCTACAGCACAATATATAATGTAAACATTCTCTCTCTCACATTCCAAAACCTAACCCTAACAGCCGTCAGCTCCTTTCTCTCTCTCTCCGTCTCTGCCTCCCATCTCTCAGTCTCCGTCTCTGCCTCCCATCCTCTGCATCTCTCAGTCTCCGTCTCTGCCTCCCAGAGAAGAAGAGCTAAGCCTGAGACTGCTTTCCTCTCGGGAAATAATTATGGGTATTTTTTTCCTATCTTTTTCTTTCGTTTCCCTATGTTTGGAAGATCTTTGTCTTTCAATTCCTGTTCATTTAGATTTCTTTATTTTCTTGTTCCGAAGTTTTCTGGGCTTTAAACTTTTCGATTTATTATTAGCTTATCAATCGATTGGGGGTTCTATCATCAAGGCTTTTTATTCTGTTGTTATTAATTAAAACAAGGATTCACGTGTTGTTTTTGTTTGTTGATTGTATATGTCTATTACAAAAGTATGTATTTCCTTCACCGTTTGCTTTCTTTAGAAGCAGCAGATTTGCTACAGAAGTTGTCATTAGATTCTCAAACCAAGATCCTGGAAATTCCTGAGCCAACTAAGAAGGTACCATACATTTCAAACTGCTAATTTTCTGGGAATCAAAGAAAATATGGTTATTTGCTGAATTTAAGTGGAACTTGAAAAGCATACTGAAACATTCAATTATTTAATCTGATATGTGGTTCTAAGGTTAGTTGCTTTTTCAATGCAGCCTTCTGTTAATCAATATGGGTCTATTGATTCTGGAAATGCTGCAAATGGTCAGATCCAATCAGAGCGCTCCGTGACCTGATTTCATGGATCCATCTCTATGCTATCTCCCGAATGCTTATCCGTCTGCGTATTACAATGGTGGCTGAATATTTGAGTTGGGAATGTGATGTTGTATTTTATGTTGTAATATAATCAAAGATTTTTTTGTTTATGTTTGATTTGGATTTTAGACTGACTTTGAAGTTTTTAATTTTATTGTCATTTTGGAATGTTTGATTTGGCAGAATATTTGAGATGGTTGTTAGAATTTAAATTTGAAGCAACCAGGTTTTTAAACAGGTCATTAAACAGGTAGGTTACCTGTTTATGACCTAACCCAAGCAAGTTAATAAACAGGTTATTAAACAGGTAGGTTACTTGTTTATGACCTAACCCAACCTGTTTAGTAAACAGGTCATAAACAGGTCGTGTCGTGTCAACCCGTTTATAAACAGGTTGGGTTTGGGTTTGCATTTCCTGACACGATTAATAAATGGGTCGTGTTTGGGTTGGGGTTTCTTGACACGTTTAAAAGTTTGACACGACACGAACCCGACACGACACGACCCATTGACAGCCCTAGGAAGCATGGATGCGACTACACTCTTAATAAAGAGTAATAGAAGCATTTTTAAAGAGTACTTAATCTGTTGATACTTTTCTTTATAATGTTGAAAAATGTCCCAAATTTGGGTTCCCTCCCTCCATAAATAATAAAAAGATAATAATGTTTTGGAGAATTAACCACAAAAGATAATACGAGCATTAACCACGTTAAGAATTAGGTGAAATTATCTCCTCAGTGAAGGTCACAAGACTGACAAACTTTTCCGTTCAAAGGCATCGTTTACGAAGCAAGAGCTTCTTTTATACGACTTTTGCAATGTATGTTAAAGACATTATTCCAACATTGCATTAGCCCAAAGATTCTAGGGAGATTCACTATTATACCCAATATAGGAGCCTAAATTATAAAAATACCCTATATGAAATGGACTTTAGAAACACACCCAAAGCCCATTTACAACATAACAAAAAGACTTTTAACTTCTTTTAAATTACAAAACTGCTATTGATTTCTCAAAACAAACCCAATCCCAAAACATATAAAAAGACCCAAAACACTCAATAGGGCATCAAAGTAATTTAATAATAAAAATTCAATTCAATAATGCCAAACGTCATTTTTTGGGTTTGTTTATAGAAATTAAATAGTGTAGGGTTTATTTATAGTTTTAGTGCTAAGAATGGGTATTTGACTAAATATCTTAAGATTCTATTATGTGTGCCCTGATTACTAGTTTCGTATCCTTTCAAAAGAGCTATTTCATATAATTTTAAAAATAATTTATTCAAATTATAATTATGAGCGCTATTATTTGATTCTCGCTTATTAAAACAGTTATGGCTCATTCAGCAAAAAACTCATGATAGGTCCTGGAAACCGGTCCAAATCTGCCAAGGAGGACCAAAGATTTCCCACCTCTTTTTTGCGGATGACCTTATCCTTTTTGGGGAAGCGTCCATCCATCAAGCTCACTTGATGAAACGTTGTCTGGATGATTTCTGTCAACTTTCTGGCCAAAAAGTTAGCTTCGATAAATCTAGGATATGTGTCTCCCCAAACATCTGCTCTGACTTGGCCAACTCTATTGCTACCATAAGTGGCTCCCCCTACAGCTCTAACCTTGGAAAGTACCTTGGTGTCCCTCTTATTCACACTAGGGTGGACAAAACAACTTATCAAGAGGTCATTGCTAAAGTGCAAAAAAGGTTAGCTTCGTGGAAACATCACACCCTCTCTATGGCTGGTAGAATCACTCTTCTTCAATCTGTGACTGCTGCTATCCCTCTGTATACCATGCAAACTGTCAAACTGCCTATTTCTGTCTGTGATAGGCTTGATCAGTTGAACAGAAACTTTCTTTGGGGGCACACTGCGGACAAAGCCACAACTCATTTAGTGAATTGGGAAACTTCCTGCAAACCCAAGGCAGCTGGTGGATTGGGCATTAAGAATATGGCTTGGATGAACCAAGCTCTCTTGGCAAAATCCGGTTGGAGACTCCTTCAACAAGAGCAAGGGCTATGGGCTGAGGTTTTTAAAGCTAAATATTTAAAGCAGAGTGACATCTTAACTGCTAAGGCATCTAATTCCCATTGTTGTTCAAGTGCTTGGAGGGGAGTCTTATATGGTATTGCTCCTCTTTCTAAAGGCCTCAAGTGGAGAGTGGGTTCTGGGGATAATGTGAGATTTTGGACAGACAACTGGCTTAGCTGTGGCCCCCTCCAACAACATGCTCTCTTTGATCTAACTGAAGATATGCTCTAGTTGAATGTAAGTGATTTTCTAGATAATGGAACCTGGGAGCTTAACTGCTTGAGAGATTGTCTCCCTGTTAGTATTATCCAGATTATCCTAAGCACCCATGCTGGCTTCCCTGGTAGTGGAGTTGACAAAAATATTTGGAGGCTCACCCCTAATGGTGACTTTTCTGTTAAATCTGCCTATAATACTTTCTGTCTTGATGATCCCACGAGTAAGTGGGCTTGGGATTTTATTTGGCAGCTGCACCTCCCTCCCAAGACTAAAACCTTCCTCTGGCTTTTTTGCCACAAGAAGTTACTTACAAATGTTCAAAGGCATAAAAGGGGTCTCACTCAAATCCTGAACTGTCCTAGATGTGCTGCTCCTATGGAAACAATTGAGCACCTGTTTAAAGACTGTCCTATCTCTATTGCTACTTGGAATGGCATTGGGATTGATGTTGAGGATCTTGGCTCCCTTGACTTTGATGATTGGATCCTGCTAAATCTAAAGAATAAAAGGAAGGTTATTCATGGTCTACCTTGGCATCTGATATTCACGTTAACTCTTTGGTTTATTTGGAAATGGAGATGCAAAGGTGTTTTTGACCAAAACTTTACCTTGCATGCCGAACCAAGGCAAATTATTTTCCAGTATGCTGAAGAATGGTACTCTGCCAACAAACCAATTTTTGGTACCTCTATTCAAACTTTGACCCAGCTGTCTTGGAGTAGTCCCAGTCCTGGAAGCTGTAAGATCAACTCTGATGGTAGTCGGAATAACGCTACGGGTCATATTGGCGCTGCAGGTGTGTTAAGAGACACAACAGGTGGTTGGCTAAAGGGCTATTCTGTGAACCTGGGTATTGGCTCTGTCCTTGAGGCTGAATTGTGGGGTATTTTCTGGGGACTCTCCCTAGCTTGGGACTCTGGGTTCCGGACTGTGGAAGTAGAAAGTGATTCCAAGGTTGCAGTGACTCTTCTCAATACCCTCACTACTTCTAACCACCCCTTTTTCAGCATCATTAATTGCTGCAAACTAAAGATGGATGCTAATTGGAATTGCTCAGTTAGACACATTTTTCGGGAACAGAACTGTGTTGCTGATGCTCTGGCTACTAAAAGCTTTGGTTTTAACCCAGGTCTGCATATTTTTAATGAGGCTCCTGCTTGCATCTCTGACTTCTTGGCTGCTGATTCAAGGGGAGACCCCAGGTCTCGTCCTTTTTTCTTTTAGTTGGCTGTTTTGTCTTTTTGGGCGTTAGCCCCCTATGCTACCAAAAAAAAAAAAACAGTTATGCCTCATACTTAGATATCCAAAGCCACTACCTGCTTAGTGGGAAAAAGATGAAAGACTCATCAAAGAGATCAGCAATAGTTTTGAACATACCATGTTCAATAAATTGGAACTTGAATACTTTAGTGTAAATGCATAAAACCGAATATTGAAGTTTTAATATATATATATATATATATATATATATATATATATATATATATATATATTTCGCTTTTATTGAGGGATTCCTCAAATAAGACAAACTTTAGGATACTCTACGAATTGTTTTTTTCAACGATTCAAACCATCTATTTTTTAGGTCTTCTTTCATAGTGCTTCAAGAAAGTACTAAAATTTCAATAATTCAATTGAGTGGTCAAATGATATCGGATTCAAGTATTTTTTGTAGAGATGATCTTTGAATGAGTATCTACAAAATAGACGGTTTGAATTAGTGAAATACAATACGGAGTGAGCCCTACAAAGGTGTCTCTCAAATAAGCTTATTTGAGGGATCCCTCAATTGAATCTCCCTATATATATACATTTGAGTACTTTAAGAGGCAAGTATCGTACCAAATTATAGCTCATTGTTTATTAGGGCATCATTTATGAAGCCAAGGGTGTCTCTCAAATAAACTTATTTGAGGGATCCCTCACTTGAATCTCCCTATATATATATATATACACACATTTGAGTACTTTAAGAGGCAAGTATCGTACCAAATTATAGCTCATTGTTTGTTAGGGCATCGTTTACGAAGCACTTGGCCAACTTCGATACAACTTTTGCAATGTAAGTTAGAGACCTTATTCCAGCATTGCATTAACCCATATATTTTTATTCCTTTATTTTTGCCCTTGTATCTAGTTTCATATCCTTTCAAAAGAGCTTTTTCAGATCATTTTAACAGTACTGTATTTAAGGTATATAACTATGAGCACTATTTTTAAATTCTAGCTGATTAAAACAATTATATCCCATACTAAGAGATCCAAAAGCCGCGACACATATCAAAAAAGAAAAAGATAAAAGACTCAGCAAAGGGATCAACAATAATTCTGAGCAAACCATGTTCCATAAATTGGAACTTGAAGATTATTCTAAATGCAAAAAACACGAATATTGAAGTTATAAAGAGACATGTCAATGCAATAACATGCAATTCTTTTTTTTTGGTCTGAACCATGAGGTGGTCCTGGATAGGCCCCAACTATGGGTGGCACCTTTAAGCCTTAACCACAACCCAGACTAATCCCCATTCACACCGGGTCGGCCCGTAAGGGGTAAAGTGTTGGCCAAAGTGGTGACTCCGTACGAGAGCAGGGATCGAACCCCTGACCTCTCTTAAGGAATGAGAGTGCCGAACCACTCACACCAACCACCTTGGTTAATAACATGCAATTCTTTTAATAAAAATTTAGTGAAATACCCATTCCTAGACATAAAACTATAAATATACCCTATACCATTCATTATATATAAACACACCCAAAATAAACCCAAAAATCAACAATTGTATATTTTTTAATTTAATTAATAAGATCAAATACCTTTATTGCCCTTTTTAGCATTAAATTAGTTTTGGATCTCGTTTAGAATCTATAGAATGCAGAGAACATTAAAATTAAACAAAACCACTCCCTGAGGTCTGAAGCCTCAAGCCCCTCTCCTCCTTCAAACCCACATCTCTCCTCTGTTCTCTCCCTTCTTCCCTCTCTTTGCCTTCAAAGTAAACCAAACAGTCTCAGAGCCATGGACCAACACAAGACTGACGACAATCTCCGTTATGTCGGTGGCCTCACACGTGTTCTTGCCTCTGATGCCTCCATTTCTTTTGCAGGTTTGTTCCATCTGCTTCAATTCGTTATTTCCCTTTTGATTTTTGCTTAATTAACTTGAATTTCGACTTGATTTCAGTTTCTTCGTTGAATTTCATGCTAATTTCTATTTTTTCGATATGAACAGAGCTAATGGTTAAGCTCGCTGAGTTCTGTGGCTACTCTGTAGATTTGAGGTGTCAATTTCCGGATGAAGGTGTTCAGAACGCCGACGCTGATGGTGATTGCAAGAAGAAAGAAGATGAAGACGATTTCTCTTTCGCATGCTCCAACCCCGACGGATCGCCGATTTCCACCGACGATATATTCCAAAATGGCCAGATCCGTCTTGTGTTCTCGATTTTCAACCCGGATATCTTGTTTGCAGATGCGACGACGATTTTTCCAGAGCCAGAGGGGTTGCTGCTTCCTCTTCCTCTCTGCGGCCGCCATTGAAGAAGCTCATCAGTGACGCCTCTGATGTACGTATTTTCACCGTTTATTCTTATGTTGATTGCTCATTTCAATATTTTCTAGTGTTTATTGTATGAATTATTGTGTTTTCTGTTTGTGTTTGGCTTGTGAACATTTTAAATTCAACTACTTAGTTTGTATGGCTTAGGTTAGAGATTTGAACACGTTAACTTTTATGTTGTAGTTTATGATCGTTTCAACAACTTATTTTAAACATTAGCTTATTTGACCAAGCAATCTATTTTAATGAGTTATGTAAGCATGATATTACAAGTTGCTAGTGAGTTTGTTTCTTCACTTCAAGTGCGTATTAATTTGTGTGGAAGGAAGGTTTCAATTTTTCATGTTGAAGAATGACATGACAGAGATCAAAAAATTGGTAATGAGGTTGAGGACCTACCTATTGAAAAACATGCATTGCCTATTTGATTTGATTTTTCTCTTTTTCTCTATCTCTGGTTTAAATGTGGAAAATGGATTTTTTTTAAAAAACAAATTGTAGGTGTTCTTTGAATTTTAGTTTGCTATCTGGTGTTGGTTGATTTTGAATTGGTCATATGTGTTGGCAGAAAATTCATGCATTGTTGTCTCTCATCTGTAGTTGTTGTTCAGTTTAATCCCTGTAGGAGCTTGTACCCAAGTCTGTGAGGCTGGCTCACTTGTTTCATGTTTGATGTAGTAGCACTAGTCATTTTGATTTGGCTGTAAGATTTAGCTATAAGGAATTGCTTTCTGCGTTTTGAAACCAAACCAATTTCTCATTTGAAGCAAGTTTCTAGAATCTGTTATACACATGTAGGGATGGCAAAATTCCTCGCCGGGTCGGGTCCCCGTCGGGTACCTGCCCCTAACGGGGGAAGATTTCGGGGAAAATCGGGGGCGGGTATGGGGATTCCCGAATTTTAAAAATCCCCTGTTGGAGATGGGCCGGGGATGGTATCATTATCCCCATCCCCGAATCCGGCCCGATTACTGATATATATAATTTTTTTAATTAATGAATATAGAATATAGAATATATATTTCAATAAAGCAATAGGAAACGATTCATGATTTTCTTGGTTGGCCAAGAAACATATGAAAATTGTTTTTTTATATGTTCTCCCCGTTATTAGAACCTCCTTCCATTCCATATTGTCTGATGTAGCTACGCTGCTGGTGCTATAGTGCTACTAGTTCTTTTTGTTTTCTTGATCTTTTATTTTCGTAGGTCTTTAATGTATTTTGTTGTTGTTAATTTTAGTAGTAAAATAAGAATTTTGCGACAAAATATTTAGTTTTGATTGTGGAATATATGATTTCTATTAGTTTGTCAAATTGTTTATATGATTTTAAGTAGTTGAGTTGAATTTTATGGTTTAATTGAATGTAATTGAGTTTGTTTGTTTGTTTTTTTTTTTTTGGTCAAAATTGAGTGTAGTATATTTTTAATAAATAAAAACCGGGGATTCGGGGCGGGTTTGGGAGACAACCCCCCGACGGGGACGGCGACGGGGATTCCCCGAAATTTCTTATTGGGGATTGGGAAGGGGATGGGTGAGGGGATGGGGAGCGGGGATGGGGATGGTATTGCCATACCCGTCCCCGAACCGGCCCATTGCCATCCCTATACACATGAACTTATTTGATGACTGCAAAGACCTATATTAATTTCTTGGATTATCAAATTTACTATTTTCGGTATGAAATGCTTGCTAAATATGCATCTCTAACCCGAGTGTAGCACAATGCGCTGCGACTTAACCCGTATAGCTTACTATTGAATGAAAAACAAGATATCCTCTTTTTATTTTCCTCTATTGATCTACTATATGGAGTTTCTTTGCTTTTTCTGCCCTGTAGATTTCTTAGTTCAATTTAGAAAATCTATGTTATTCTCTTATTGGTTCAGCATATATCTATTGAAATTTTGACTCGGGGAGTGAATGGTTTCATATTATCCCTGTAGTTTGTAGTGAAATAGCAGACTATTCAAATTCTATATACTATTTCAGCTTATCAATTATGCGCTTTGGGCTTATGATTGTTATTTGTGCTGTTCCAATTATTCTATTATGCTTAATTATTTTGTTCTTATTTCTTGTTGTCAGATTTGGTGAACATCCTTGGTACCATTGCAAGGTCTGGCACCAAGGAATTTATGGAAGCCTTGGCTGCTGGTGCTTCTCTTGTTGCAGATAAGGTCATTGTTACCACCAAGCACAATGATGATGAGCAGTATGTGTGGGAGCCACTCCGATTCAATATTTATGGTATGTGGAGTAATGAAGGATCAATTAATTATGCAAATGAAATGATGTAGTTGATTTTGAGTGGTATGGAGTTGTAAACTTTTATCGTACCTATTATACAAATGAAATGATGTAGTTGTTAACTTCCAGTAAGTGGTATGAACAGTTGTGATACTGTTCATACCCTGCAACTGAGTTGATTTCTATGACATAGTATTAACAGTGTACTTCTATGAGATAGTATTAACAGATTTTCAGTAACAAAGCATGCTCTATATTTTGCTCTATATATAGCTATGCACTTGAAGTTTATGATATGTAGAATGTGATTTTTACTAGGAATATAGTTCTATGACATAGTATTAACAGTGTACTTTTTTTTTCTTGTAGAGGTTTTTCCTTTTGCCTTTGCGATTGTATCTAGTGAAACTGTAGACAATTGGAGGTGGTTTCTACAAAGGATATCGGATGTCTTGCTAGGCTTTTTTGGGTTTTTTTGTATGAAATAGTATTAACAATGTTTTTTGTATCAAATGGTATTAACAATGTTTTTCGTATGAAATGGTATTAACAATGTTTTTTGTATGAAATGGTACTAATAATGGTTTTTTGTATGAAATGGTATTAACAATGTTTTTATTTGTATGAAATGGTAATAACAATGTTTTTTTTGAATGAAATGGTACTAACAATGTTTTTCTATGAAATGGTATTAACAATGTACTTCTATAGCATGGTATTAACAAAGCACTTCTATAGCATGGTATTAACAATGCACTTTTATGACATGGTATTAACAATGTACTTTTATGACATGGTATTAACAATGCACTTCTATGACATGGTTTGTAGAGGTTTGATGGAGAATGAAGGGCCATGGGGACAAACCCTTGGTTTTCTGATTTTTTAATTTTTTTAATTTTAAGTTTGGGTTTTTTCAAAAAAATTTGATATGGGCTCGTTGGGCTCGTTTTGGGTTTTTTTAGGAATTTTGTTTTGGGCTTGTTTTAAGTTAATCAATGGCAGAGATGTAATTTATAGGAACTTCAATACTAATTTCATATGTAATAAATGGTTTTTGGGTGTGTTTCTAAAGTGCATTCAATGTAGGGTTTTTTTATAATTTCAGCCTCTATTTTGGGTATATTACTAAAGCTCCCTTCTTTTAATTGACTCACAACTTCAAATAGGCATGTGCTATATATATATATATATATAAGGGAGCTTCAGTTGAGGGATCTCTCAAATAATTTGAGGGACACTCTTGTAGGGTCCACTCTGTATTGTATTTCACTAATCCAAACCGTCTATTTTGTAGATGTTCATTAAAAAATCATCTCTACAAAAAATCACTTGAATCTGATGTCATTTGACCACTTAATTGAATTATTGAAATTTTAGTACTTTCTTGAAGCGCCATGTTCTTTGATTTTGTATGACACAATTGGATATTGAAACGGTTTCCGATTTGTCTGATTTTTTGCAAGGATGATCTATGAATGTAGACTTAAAAAATGAGTAATGCTATTTGGACACACAACATTGACACACTTAGTTGACACCTGCTGATGTGTCAATGTATCATTCGTTGAACAGAAAACGAGGAGAAAAGAAGAGCAAATTATACATTGACATATCAGCGGGTGTCACTAAGTGTGTCAATGTTGTGTGTCCAAATAGCATTACTCTTAAAAAATAGATAGTTTGGATCATTGAAAAAAAATTTATACAGGACCCTAAAGGGTGTCCCTCAAATAATTTATTTGAGGGATCCCTCAATAGAAGGGAATTGTATATATATATAAGCGAATAAATGTCTAATTAGACTTAATTTAATTTTGAAAGACAAAAACCCAAAATTCAGTAATAAAAAAATAAATTAAAAGAATTAAAATAACTTGCATGTCGCTGGATCCACAAGGTTTCATCACAAGTCAATTTTTACTATTCATATGAATACGTTTTTTTTGTTTTTTTTTTTGTTTAATAGTTTAAACACTTCCCGAAAATATGCCTCTTCCTTGCGCGAAATAGACACCGCAAAAACAACGACTTTTCTCACACGATTAGAGATAACATGTACTAAAGAATTTACAAATTAACATATAGTTTATATGAGTTAGCATCATAGGACAAACATTTCCACTCAAGATTTTACCAATTTTTAAATTTGTATACTTTCGTAGGTGTGTATCCTTTTCTCTCGAGCGGTGGCAATATGTATTGTCTTATTGGGTTTAATTCCAAGTTGGTAAAGTGTCCAGTTTCTTTTGTCCCCTTATATAAAGTTGAAAGGGGATTTTGGACAAATGGGTCTGATCAAATGGGTAAGTAGCCGCTAAGTCTGATCAAATGGGTCTGGATGGAAACCTTATATTCTGGGAAAAAAAATCGCATTAAAACTCGCTGAAAGAAAAGGTAAGCAAGATATTTATCTTATTTGAAACGATCTTGAGGTAAACAAAATGTCATTACTTCGACGATGAATATGAGGATAAATTAAATTACATTCGCTCTAAAGAGGATTGTTTTAGTTCGTTTGAGGAGCCTCTTCATGTTATCCCGAAGGCTTATTATCACAAAACATCCCTGACGTTTGCGAAATTATCACATTGCATCCCTAATGTTTTTTTGTATCATTAATGGTCCCTAACGTTAATACAGGTACTCTTAAATAGTCCCTCTGTCAAAAAAACCGTTAAATCCAAGGGTATAATCGTCAAATCAATCCAAAACTATAATTTTTTTTTCCTTCCCTTCTCTCTTTTTTTCTTTCTTCTTTCTTCTTTCTCTCCGCCTGGCCCCACTCACTCTTCTTCTTTCTTTCTTTTTTCCTTCCCTTCTCTCTCTCTCTCTCTCTCTCTCTCTCTCTCTGTCTCCTCTAGCCACCCAAACCACCAAAGCCACCACCGTGGGATCTTATATCCCTGCCCCTCTCTCTACTCTGTCTGCAACTCTCTCCCTGCCCCCTCCCACAGCCCACCAACCCATCCACTCTAGCCACCCAAACCACCACCTCGACCTCCATAACCACCACTGTGGGATCTTATACCCCTGCCCCTCTATGTACTTTCTCTGCAACTCTCTCCCTGCCCCATTCCACAGCCCACCAACCCAGCACTCTAGCCACCCAAATCACCACCCCGAGAGAAGGAAAGAGGAAGAAAAAAGAGAAAAAAGAAAAAAGAAAAAAAGAGAAAGAAGGAAAGAAGAAAAATGAGGAACAAAGAAGGAAAGAAGAAAAAAAAAAAGGGAGAGAAAGAAGAAACAGAGAAGGAAAAGAAGAAGAAAAGAGGAGGAAAGAGAGGAGAAAAAAAAAAGAAAAGAGAAACAGAGAGAGAGAGAGAAGGGAAGAAAAAAAAAATTATAATTTTGGATTGATTTGACGATTATACCCCTAGATTTAACGGTTTTTTTGACAGAAGGACTATTTAAGAGTACCTGTATTAACGTTAGGGACCATTAATGATACAAAAAAACGTTAGGGATGCAATGTGATAATTTCACAAACGTCAGGGATATTTTGTGATAATAAGCCTATCCAGAAAGCCCTGTTTTGTGATCCTGGTCCTGTAATTTTCCAGTTCACTAATAAAGTTTTCATCGTACTATACGTCGAGGTTTACTTAAAAGAAAAAAAAACCCTCTACTTTATTGCGTAGTAATGGAAACAACAAACGTTACTTTTTGTTTTTGTTTTTTTTGTTTTGGAGAGAAGGCGATAGTATTTTATTGGAAAATCAGCAATCGGGCTATGTCATCGGAGATTTGGCGAGTTTCTCTTCACCAATAAGCTCGGTCGTTGGTCCTTATATTTGGATTGGGAACGATCTTGAGGTCCTTATATTTTTCACGTGACAATTGCTGGTTCAATGTACAGAATTCTCAAAAAGAGAATGTACAGCAAATTATCTCTTGAAAACGTCAAAAGAGTAGCAAAACAAAAACGGCCATGAATGAAATACTACGCCTTTATGTAAAGATGAGTTTTCCACGTACGCTAGCTATATAGACTCGTTCAAGCACTGGCACCTGAAAATTATCATCAATCCTTCACGCTAGCTCTTCTTTCCTCCAAATTTCAAGAACTTACTTTTTGAATTCATTTTTTTTTTCTTGTTGTTATCTCCTGGAATTTTATATTGTTAGTTGCATAGTTTATTTGAACTGCTTATTGAAGAAGATAGTTCGGACAAAAAAAATAATATAAAAGGTTAGGTTAGGTTAGGTGTGCACGTCTCTACGCAGGCTTTTACCTACAAATTAACCATTCTAATTAAATACTCGTTCAACAAAGGTTAGGTTAGATGTGCTTCAAATTACGAGCTACGTAGATGACACATAAAAAGGGTCAACTACATATTAGTACTCAAATTTTAGGAGTCGTTAAGTGATGACTTTGCAGCCTCGACGTGGCTATTTTTTGCATTCGTGTTCGACTCATGCTGGGCTCTTTGGGTTTTTTTATTTATAAAAATGTCGTGGATAATTCTTTTTTTTTTTTGGTCAAAAAGTGGATAATTCTATTTTCCCCGCCCACTCTTGCAACATGTGTTGAAATATGGTGTACTCTGAACCATAGTATTAAATATCGATAATATCCCCGATATTATCCCGATAATATCTGATTTTTGGGGGTTCGATATTTTAACAACTAACTATAGTGTTATCGTCAATATATCGATATTATCCCGATATTATCGGGAAGATATTTTCAACATTTTTATGAATGATTTGGGCAATATATCGAGATATTATCGATAATATCCCGATAATATCCTGATAATATCCCGATAATATCCCGATACGAAACCCAATCATTCATAAAAATGTTGAAAATATCTTCCCGATAATATCGGGATAATATCGATATATTGACGATAACACTATAGTTAGTTGTTAAAATATCGAACCCCCAAAAATCAGATATTATCGGGATAATATCGGGGATATTATCGATATTTAATACTATGGTTCAGAGTACACCATATTTCAACACATGTTGCAAGAGTGGGCGGGGAAAATAGAATTATCCACTTTTTGACCAAAAAAAAAAAAGAATTATCCACGACATTTTTATAAATAAAAAAACCCAAAGAGCCCAGCATGAGTCGAACACGAATGCAAAAAATAGCCACGTCGAGGCTGCAAAGTCATCACTTAACGACTCCTAAAATTTGGTTTTGTTTTGAATTCTTTTTGCAAGAAACAAATTTTCACATGAGATGAGTAGTAACTATGGTTATACTCATAACCAACCATTTCCCTACCCTTCATATCCCATTCCTGTTGGGATGGAATCAAGCAACTCATGGAAAGAATCCGAGACTCAATCTTCAAATGATTTTGCTTATGGACAACGTCAACCAATCTCAGATCCATATGGGTGGCATGTTAAAAATTACATGCAAAATTATTTTGGGGATTTATCATTTGATGACTACTCTTCAAAATATACTTACTCTACACATAGAGATGATGAAGATAGTGAAAATTTTGAACCTCATAGGAACTGTATGTGGTACTAAGTCACTCATGTATCTTACCATGTAATGTATAAAGTGTAAAATATTGTAGTAATTCATTATATATAAATGATTATGGTGTGTTTAATCTTCTTTCATTAATTACTACATATTTTCTACACTTACGGTGTTTGCTAGCTCGCCATATAATCAACTTAAATCAGTTAAATCCATCATGCAATGCATTTCCTTCCAATTTTTTGTGATAAACTAATAGATAATTGACTAAATAAACATCTTGCAAAGTTTCAATAAAAATTTTCAAGTTTTTCTTATAATTTCCGTGGTTTTTATTCAATTTTTTCCGATACCGATAATATCCTGATATTTCCTGCGATATTTTCGTGTTCTTTGACTTCCGATATTTTCGATACCTCCGATATTTAAGACCTTGCTCTGAACACTAATGCCGAATGTTAAACAAATTCCTAATCATGACCAAACGTTATTCTCAGACCCCGATTTCTTTTCACACAGTCTTCGAAGCAAAACAATTTCGAACTGCCATTAAAACCAATGGAATTGGTTAAGGACTTTTACTCTTAGATATTAAAGATTTATGTGATAGAAATTCAAATACTGAAATTATTAATTGTCATAAATTTAAATGATGGAGATATAAATTTCATCATTTTAGAATTCTATGCAAGTATGTGTTTTGTATTTTAGAATCATATTTTTTAAATGTAATTTATTTTATCCAGTGGTATTTTGTTGTTCGTATTAAGTAATGACTTAACTATGAATATAAATTATTATTTCTTGAAATAGAGTGATATTGTGAAGAGGATCCACATGAATCCATAACTCAAATATAAGAAGGCTACACTATATATATCCGTAATTAATTTACTCAATTGCACTTTGAAGATAATAGAGGTGGCGATTGTAGTAGTCAATTTTATGGGTATCATTAAGGGCATCCACAAGTGATAATTTGGGATCTTTGAACCCATATCCACATCTTGATCGGTTCATAATTGTATATCATTTTGTACCCTTCTAGCTTATGATTTGGTTATGTTATTGAGTTAAACTTGTGCTTTTAATTCATTTTCTATTTTGATAAGTCCATAATTTCATACACTTGCATGCCTTCTTTACTTAGTGATTTTGCTTAGTTTCTCTTTATTTTGAGTCACTTACCTATGTTTGTGTGTTTTGTACGTTAAGATAGCAAGAGATAACATTTGATGCAATCCATGCATGTTAAGGGCTGATTGGCATATGAGGAACATGAGCTTAAAGACAAACACATTTTGGCTACAACCCCTTTCCAGCCCAATTTCGTAGGTCAACTTCTTGGCCTTGGATCAGCATGCTATGGGGCTCGAATGAGGTGAAGATCTTCATAAAACTTGTTCCAATGGGTGTCTACTACAACATATCCAAATTTCAGCCCAATTGGACATTTGTGGAGTGCTCAGCCCGTCCAACACCCAACCTTACTCAGCAAGATTTGCAGCTGCCAGCATTTAGTCATGTGCCTCCTTTTAGCCATGTGCCTCACCCCAGCTGCAACTGACTTTGTACCCAACATAATGAGTGAAGTTGGGAGGCTTTCCAGCTATGAATTTCTGAATGAGCAAGTTGGTACATGCTGGAGTTATTATAGAGAAAGCATGTGCATGCATGGGAAGCAAAGAGAAAGGAGAGAGAGAAGAATGAGGAATGATGAGAGGCATTTTGCTTCAGCCTTTGAACATGAGAATTGAATTGGCAGATCACTTTGGAGCTGGAAATCAGGTTTTAATTGAAAGAGGAAGCATGTGCATGCATGTGAATCAAAAAGGAAAGAAAAGATGAAATGAAGTCAATTCCAGTCTCTGTTCGGCTGCCAACTTGCAAGGCCTAAAACACACACTTCTACTGCTCCTATGGGAATACTTTCTTCATAGAAGTTGTTCCAATGGGTGTCTAGTATAACATATCCAAATTTGAGCCCCATTGGATACGTTTTGAAACCTCTGGCCTTCCTACACCAAGCCTGGTTCAGAAAACTCGTTTTTCAGCAACCAAAAGGCAACCACATGGGTTGGCAGCAAAGGCAGCCACATCTGATCACCTTTGAACCCATGTGAAGATGCTTGAGGTGCAGCAGCAAAAGATGAAGGATGGTGTGGGAATCCATCATGATGTTCCTCCCTCTTAGCCCTATAAATAGAGAAGCCTTCAAGCTTCAAAACACACCCCAAGGGGGGGAGCTCTCAAACACTTCTCTAGAGCTCCCTTCCCTTCTCTCCCTCAAATTCTCTTAGTTTCCTTTCAAGTTGTCAATTGTTGTAACAAAATGAGTTTACTAAATTTTCCTTCAAGTTTTCTTAGTTCTACTTTACTTTTATTTGTAATGTACATTCTTTCTTAAGTATTCAAGTTTAATTAGTTTCCAAGTTTCAATTATGGTTTTTGTTCTTATTCATTATGCTTATAAGTTAATATGTTAGTTTGAATGATTGATCACCATTTAGGCTTGCATGTTAGCTATCTTGGTTTGAATTAAGAGTAGACACCATGCTTTAATTCGAATTGAACTATGAATAGGAAGAGTATGTATGGACATTCGACAACAGGGATTAGATACATGCTTGGTTGTTTAAATTGTTCTTCTATGCTTAATGGGTTCCTAATGCTTAATTTTAGGTTAGACAACAAATGATCAAATTAGGGAATTAGGAACACAAGGTTTTGACCAAACACCATGGCTTAATCATACTTTAGCTAGAATCAATCCGTTAATCTAATTGAACTTGGGAACTTATCTACTTGAGTTATTTTCTTTTCTTTCTTTCTTGTTTTATTTATTTTCTTTCTTGTTATTCTGTTTTGTGTAGGAAAACTGAATTGGATTATTCAATCACCAATCCCTGTGGAATCGACCTCGCACTTACATATCTTATACTACCGAACGGCTCGTGCACTTGCGAGTATCACAAGTTGAAGATGCAGCTGAATCCATTTTGGTGCAGCTGAATCGACGCAACACACCTACAATAAAATCCATTGTTTTGCATCCAAAAAAAAAAAAAATTTAGACTTTGTAGCAGTAATGTGTGTTTTACAACAAATATATGTGAAACATTGATGATGCAATTATTCAATACTATAAATAATTACCATTCTCAATAACGTAAGTGAGTGGATCAATATACTTTTCCTTTGTGTAGAGTAAAAGATCTTGAATTCCTCTTGGATAAATATTTAGCCAGTCCGAAGCACCCTATACCCCATTTCAAGGTATTGATATTGTTAGGATTTAAATTTGTATTTCGAAAACAATTGATCATCCAAATTATAAGGGGTTAATCTAGTGATTTGATGTGTACCTTTGGAACAATGGGGACCCCATTACGCTCAGCTACCACAACACATATGAATATCGAAATCCAATTAGTTTATATGAAACTTAAATTTCTTGAATTAAGTTCTCAATTTGTACTCACATGAAAGATTAATGCCAACATCTGTTATGTAGCTTGCGTATACAGAGTTATTTTGAGGTGAATTGCTAGCATAGTAATTTAGTCCAAGAAAGTCAAATGAACCAATTAGGCCATCTCCAGCCATATGGCTAAATGTAGTCCAGGGTTAATTTTTTAAAGAATAGTGCAGGGCTAAATTTTTTCATCTCCAGTCATGCAGGGCTATATTTTAGGGTCCTTCATATTTTATTATTTTGAGAAAAACTATGGTACAACACTCATACATTCCACAACTATATATTGTTTAATTTAATTAAACTATATGTGATAGAATTTGTAAGAAGTGTGGAATGAAATGAGTGGGAGAGGTATTTATAGACAAATTTTAGGTTTTAATTTTTTTTTTTTTAAAAAAATAAAGCCAACAAAGGCAATTAAAAAAAAAAAATTGGAAGGGTTTCAAGGGTCTGAGACATCCAATAGTCATGACCCAAAATTTTTTATAATTTTTTTAAACAACACCAAACATTTAAAAATGTGAAGACATTTATAAAAAAAAAAAATGGGTTTCAATGTTTGAGCTCAAACGGTTATGAACAAGATTTTTTTATAATTTTTTTTAAACAACACTTGAAAATATTTGAAAAGCTGACCACATTTATTATTTTAAAAGAAAAAAGCAGATGTGCGTTAATGTGGTTGTTGAAAAGCAGATGTATGGGTCCCACTTCAAATTTGGCATATTTCTAAAGCTGGGCTACATGTGGCCCGATTGGAGGGCTAAAGGGCCAAATGTGGCCCTCCAAATTTAGCCAAAATTTTGTTTAGCCCATGACTGGAGATGGATTTTGCATTATTTTAGGGCTATATCCCAAATATAGCCCATGGCTGGAAATGGCCTTAGAGACCTAGATTGTTCTTTAGTGAATTTTCGTAATTTTCTTCAAACAAATGATCGCATGCTTTGCGGATAGTCGCCATCGGTCAATGGCTCTGCAAACCTTAAAAAACATGAAAATTTCAAGCATTAACTTGGTATTTTCTGACGTATTGCTTTCCAATAACTGGTAAATATTAAATTCATAAGTAATTTCTTAATATACTTACCATCCAAACATGAAATCCAAAGCTCGTGTCGCATCATTTTTATTTTGTGTTTCTTCCGAACGGGGCACGAACCAGTGTGGCACCAATGTTAACCTTATAACTCCTCTTTGAGATGCTTGCACAATAATATTAAGTTTAGTTGATTTAGAGCCACAAAAAGGTAAAATATTCCCCATGTGTAAAAAGGGAAAGTTACATATTTGAATGAATAGTCAAACATGGAACAGTAGCTGCTAATTCTGGTGGAGTCTCCTAATTAATCACGTGCGTCAAATTTTGAAAAGAATTTGACGGACCATTTTGTTTTGTTGACACTGTAGATTGTTCAAATGTTTGTGCATAATATGTGATTTCTTTTTTGTTTAACGAACTAGAATTTTCAGTTTAAACTACAAGGGTTGGGGATTTCTCATATATGCATTAAGGTGCCATACATTCGAATTTAAAACCACTGGTCTGCAAGCCAGAATCCTTTTTCATTGGGCTACACCCGTTGACTTAATTTTACTTGATGTCTACATCAGAATGCCATCTGCAATTGGTTGGGTTTTCAAAAATTTAAACACTCTTCATTGGGCTGCTTCTTTTGGTTGATTTATTGTTTCACTTCCGGGGTAACTATGCCCAAAAGAGGATATATCATACAAGAAATTAGTGACTTATTGGATAATTATTCAAAACGATTTGCCTTCATGTACAGTATTCTATAAAAGGACTGTACAGCTATTACGAGAAGAAAAAGTCTAGCAAAAGAAACATCTTCAAGGAAAGCTTATTGGATAATGACTCCGCTGTGAATATATAATTTATTTCTTGAAACAGAGTGACATTTTGAAGAGCAAAGAAGAACGTGGAGAATTAATGATAATTTTCATACGCTACTGCTTGAACAAGTCTCTCAAGATCAAATCACATGAGATAAATATGTAGTAATGACTTTTTGTTTACGCTTTTCTTTCTGTGCATTTTAATGTTATTTTTCTTCCCATCATAGGCTCCTTCGCGGGGTTTTTCTTTGGGAAATTCACTATTATACCCAATATAGGATCCCACATTTTAAAAAAAAACCTATATGAAATAGACTTTAGAAACACACCCAAAGCTCCTTTACAACATAACAAAGAGGCTTTTAACTTCTTGTAAATTACAAAATTGTCATCGATTTTTTAAAATAAGCCCAAAAGACTCAATAGGGTATCAAAGTAATTTAATAATCAAAATTAAATTCAATAGGGCCGGCTGCCATTTTTCGAGGGTTTTTTGGGTTTGTTTATAGAAATTAAATGGTATAAAGTTTATCTATATCATTAGTGCTAAGAATGGGTATATGACTAAATATCTCTTTTTCTTTTTCCTATCATTTTGACCTTTTAAATGAGATTATTGCTGGACATGAAGGACAATTTCATGTAATTATTTGGGTTGAAAATTTTGATTCTTGACAATGGTCAAACTTTTGAATATACTTTTCTAACTAGATTTATTTATTTATAAATATGCCACTAATTCCTTATTACGATATATCCTTTTTGTAGGTACAATTACGCTGAAGGAAGTGAAAGAATAAATCAACCCAAAGGAAGTGCCTGAACCTCAAGTACATACGGAGAGTTTTAATTTGAACAATTGTGTGTCAAATTTGTTTCCACAGTTTGACCCATTGGTTATAAGAGACTAAATCAGACTTAGCGGCTCTACTCACACATGCACCATTATGCATATTACGTGTTTGAATATAGCAGTTCAGTTTTGGGATTGGGGGGGGGGGGGGGGAGGAGAGACAAAAACTCATTCAAATATGACAGTTTTCATTTCCCTTTGCACCATGACATTCTACGTAGTTGCCCCCTCAAACCCATTCAATGCCCATCTGTGTTTTGTTCTCATTTGCAGCACGTACTTCCTCCTCTATATAAAGGCCGTGAAGCATGCCAGCCAGAGCCAACTTATACTTATCAAGATTATTACCAACAAAAAAAACCTCAAGTTATGGCAATGCAATTACGATCTTTTCTCTTAGGCGTGCTGCTACTAATTGGCTTTGCATTGACAAATAGCAAAGCAGATATTAGAGCTCCACCCACGCATTTTGACACTGCTTCTCTCAATAGGAGCAGTTTTCCAGAAGGGTTCATATTTGGCGTAGGTTCTGGATCTTACCAAGTAAGTCCTTCCTTCTTCTAGGCTTTAATTTAATTTGTGTTCTGATTGGTTAGCATCGATCCATGCAAGAAATTGACATCTTCTTCATTGTTTCTCTGGTGTATTTCAGTATGAAGGTGCTGCAAACGAAGGTGGTAGAGGACCAAGCATTTGGGATACCTTCACCCACAAATATCCAGGTCTGTCCAATCAAATCATGAATTAGTTAAAATAACAAAATGGTATTACTTTTACTCTTATGCTCTAATATTTAATTAAATTTTCAATGATTAATTGCAGAAAAGATTAACGATAGCAGTAATGGAGATATCGCTGTTGATCAATATCACCGCTATAAGGTTCATGACCCAATATGCACATATTAAATTTTGAAGCATGAAGAAAACTCAGGATATTGAAGATAAGCTCCCTATAATGTTTAGCTCTTTCTCACAAAATGTTTTATTGTTATGCACTGTAGGAAGATGTGGGGATTATGAAGAATATGGGGTGGGATGCTTATAGATTCTCTATCTCATGGTCAAGATTATTACCAAGTAAGTTCATCCACACCCTCACATTTGGTTGTGACCAATCGTCAATATTTATGCCTTCATGTTGATTTTAGCTTAAGTAATGTGTCCAAGTTGTCCACCGAATAATATAACAAAGATTTTTGTTTCAATTAAAATAATTAATTGAAATAACTGAAGCAAAATAATTTTTTCTTCAAAGATAAATTAAATAGAAGTCGAAGTTCAAGTTTTGACATATAGTCCAACTTTTTTAAAGTTCAGTTTCAATTGTATCGGTGCACTTATTTCTTTATTTTCTGGTTTTGTATTAATTATTAGATGGAAAGTTAAGTGGAGGAGTGAATGAGGAAGGAATCAAATATTACAACAATGTCATCAATGAGCTCTTACGCAATGGTGAGTCATCCCACCTCACATGATCAATAATTTATACAATAACAGTTTCATGCACTCATAAATAAATAAATAAATAAATAATTCGTTTTATCAAACTTATAACTCGCTTTTATTGATCATGCTATTTATAGGTCTAACGCCATTTGTGACACTCTTCCATTGGGATCTTCCCCAAACTTTAGAAGACGAATATGGTGGTTTCTTAAGCCCTCATATTGTGTAAGTGAAGAAATTAATCCTCTGAATCGTATTAATAATTTAATTAATAAATACAATTATGACATTTACATTCTGAAATGTGTATATACAGCAATCATTTTCAAGATTACGCAGAACTTTGTTATAAGGAATTTGGTGATCGAGTAAAGCATTGGAGCACACTGAATGAGCCATATACCTTTAGTAACTTTGGTTATGCAATCGGGTCTCATGCGCCGGGACGATGCTCCACTTGGCAGCAGCTAAACTGCACCGGGGGAGATTCATCTACTGAACCATATTTGGTAACACACCACCTGCTCCTTGCTCATGCAGCTGCCGTAAAATTGTACAAAAATAAATATCAGGTACAATTGATTAGTTTTTTTGTTTGTCATAATATTGGATTCTAAATTGCAACAAAAGAGCAACTACTTTATTTTTTTGTGACTCTAAAACAAACAAACTATATGTTCTTGTGCAGGCATCTCAAAATGGAGTGATAGGGATAACACTGGTGTCGCATTGGTTTGAGCCCCTATCAGAAGAAGAACAAAATAAAAATGCTGCATTACGAGCTTTGGATTTTATGTTCGGATGGCAAGTGTATTTTGAATTTACTTATGAATAATATTTACTACTTACTAGCGAGCAATATATAATATAATGTCAAGTTAATGCTTGAAATTTTTACATTCTTATAGGTTTGTTGAGCCATTGACAAGTGGTGACTATCCTCAAAGCATGAGATCTCTTGTTGGAAGCCGATTACCAAAATTCACGAAAGAACAATCCAAGTTGCTAATTGGTTCATTTGATTTTCTTGGACTAAATTACTATGCTGGTTACTATGCAAGCGATGCACCTCAAAATAACTCTGTATATGCAAGCTACACAACAGATGCTGGCATTAATCTTTCATGTGAGTAAAAATTCATAATTTAATTCATGCAATTTAAGTTTATAGACTAATTAGATTTTGATATTCATATGTGTTGTGGCAGCTGAGCGTAACGGGGTCTCCATCGGTTCAAAGGTACACATCAAATTACTAGATTATGCCTTTATGATTTTGACCATTAATCGTTTTGCACTTACAAATGTGACTCCTAAAAATCTAAATATCTTCAAATTTGGGTGCAGGGTGCTTCGGAATGGCTAAATGTTTATCCACAGGGAATTCAAGATCTTTTACTCTACACAAAGAAAAAGTATCACAATCCAGTCATTTACATTACTGAAAATGGTAATTATTTCTAGCCTTAAGTAATTGCATGATGAATGTGTTCACATATTTTTGGTGTAAAACACACACAAGTAGTACAAAGTCTCTAAATTTTAAAATGTATTATATTGTAGGTGTGGATGAGTTCAATGATCCGAAATTATCACTTGTCGAAGCCCTTAATGATACCCATAGAATTGACTACTACAATCGCCACCTTCATTATGTTCAAAGTTCTATTGAGTAAGTGTATTGACAAATTCGTTTAGAATATATATATATATATATGGTAGTTTTAGATTTTGAGTTATTGATTCATATTATTGACATAAATATATTTAATTTCTTTTTAGCAATGGTGTCAAAGTGAAGGGATTCTTTCCGTGGACGTTGCTAGACAACTTTGAATGGAGTTCGGGATACAGTGTTCGATTTGGTATTACCTATGTAGATTACAACGATAGGCTTAAAAGGTACCCAAAACTCTCGGCGCACTGGTTCAAAAGTTTCCTTGAGAAGTACTGAAAACTTCAGATCATATTCGTCATTCAATATTTGTATTTAATTCAATAATGTGAATAATTTATGTATGTACAATAATTCTAGAGATTCCAAATTTATGTACGTACAAAATTTAAATTCCAAATTTGTGTACATACGATAATTTCAATTTTAGTCCTTGTATAAGATTAAATTTCAATTAAACCCTCGTGTAAAATTAAACATTGATTTTTAGTCCTTTGATGATTGTCAACATGCTCATAATTATGAAACTAATTTGTTTGTAGTTCTTTGACTGATTGTTCCTAATTTTCATCAATTTGTTTAACTTCCATTGTACTTTGACCATTATACCACAGTGACAAATTTTTCTTTTGAAATTTAGTGGCCCATTGTTTAGAGGGTACAGTACGACTCATGATATATGGCTTGAGTCACGAGCGCATATGCGCAAATTGATAACTAATCGGACTTGAGGCTCAACCTTAATGACCCAAACTGTCTATTCGTTAGAATCTCATAAAACATAATCCTAACAAAAAAATAATCAATCACATTGGAAATTATCTAATTATTTAGTCATGGTCAAATTGTAAGCTTTACATAGAGAAGTTTCTATTCTCTGTGTTTTTTTCTTTACAAGATAAGCTTGCTTAGATGGGTTAATGATCATCATAAAGGTTGCCCTTTTTTTTGGTCAGTTTGATAATATCATTAAACCAAGGCAAGGAACACGCCATGTACAAAAGCACAAGTCTAAAAGACAAAGCAAAAGCCTAGACCAACAAAACTGAAATAAACTAGAGTGACGATGCGAAAGCAGGCAGAAGGCCACAATACTTCAGAGTATTGATCTTATAATTGACAAAGACGAAAAAATCTTAAGTGATTTGAGTCCACACAAATGGTTTTGTACACAATGGTAAGATGTGAAATTGAGATGGAATATAAGAAGAGGAAAATAGACAACAAAATGAGAAGAAGAATTTTCAGAAATCTTTTGCAGACAATAGAGAATTTGTGCTTTAAACAAAGAGAAACAAAGAAGCCGAACACATGGATTACTACAGAGGCTCACAACAATCTATCTTGCTTTAACATTTAAAATTTTCACAGTAACAAAATAAATTTATTCTACATATGCATGTCAAAATTAAGAATAGCCCTGATTCCATATAAAATTCTAGGAAATTAAAAAAAATATTAAAAAAATGATTTCGAAAGGTAAGTTTCAAATTTGGAGGAAAGAAAATGAAGAAGTGATATTAATTTTCAAATGTGCTTGCATACGTAGAAAAAGTCAAACAAAGTAGGGAAAATATTCAGTTATGCTCAGATATTTATTCTTCTCCAATATGGAGGTATTTATAAAGAAGTACAATCCTAAATAAAATAGAAAATAAATCCAAATTACAATAGAAAATAAATATAAATTACAATATGAAATAAATCTCAATTATAATAGGACTAGATAAATGGGTAAGTCACCAAAATCCTAACATAGTAAGGAACCAAAAACCTAACTAAGTAAGGGCTCGCCAACACTCCCCCCTCGAGTTGGGGTAAAGATATTTTGCATGCCCAAATGTGACAAGCGAGTCATAGAGCACTGTACTCGACATTGACCAATCGAACAACTATAGAGAAAGCCTTGTCATAAACCATGAGTTAAACAACTGGCAAACCCTAACAAATTGGGCACATAGAAGCACACATAAAAGTAGAACACAGAAACCCCTATGAGCACGTCAGTAGGTAAGGCAGAACACAGAAACCCTGTGAGCAAGGCAGTAGGTAAGGTAGAACACAGAAACCTTGTAAGCAGGGCAATAAGTAAGGCAGTAAGTAAGGCAGAACACATAAACCCTGTGAGCACGACAGTAGATAAGGCAGAACACAGAAACCTTGTGAGCACGGGAGTAGGTAAGGTAGAACACAGAAATCTTGTGAGCATAGCAGTAGGTAAGTATGAAACATATTCAACAAACTAGGTTCCATAGCGCACATCATCCAACTTTTCACGGTAGCATCATCAATTTTCCACTTTCCAAATTATGGATATTTTTAATCTGGGCATCAGAGTCACGAGTTAGGTAACCCAAATTTCCATGTGAAGTAGCATAAAGTTCGATCATCGAAGCCCAAATCACATAGTTGGATCCATTCAATTTGAATTCCAAGAGTAGGTTGGTGGACGATTCAGTATGAACCATCAAAATAGGGGTAGGAGAAGTAGTAGGTGAAGGGAATATTGTGGAATCGTGTTGTGTAGAGATTTCTAAAAACTATACAACCAAACTTTGAGAGTATAAATCACCTAGCAAGCCATATCTAATATGAAATCAAAGTAAGAGCGGAAGCATTAAATAAACTAGGGATTCATGCAAGTCTCATTTGGTCCCAATCTTTATAAGTCTATGAAAGTGTGCACCAAAGACTCTCTAAATCCTATTTGAGAGAAAGATAAGATGTTCATACCCTTGGAGCGAATTTTGAAACCAAGAATGGTATTCAAGTAGAGGGAGTGGTCCCTTTGTTGTTGGCTCTCCCTTTGATGTTGATTCTCCACCTTGTAGCTCTCCAAATAGATACAAAGATATGCACCTCCATAAAGCTCTTCACCAAGGATTGAATGGGATGAGAGAATGAGTAGACAACAAGTGAAGAGTGGTGCTAGCACCCTCACTTGATGTGATAGATTGAAGGGGTTAGGGAGAGAGAGCTTGATGTTTTCTCTCTTCCAATTTCACCAACGTGAAAACCCTAGGATGATAGGATTCCATAGCTACACACTTATAGGATCAAAAATGTCACAAGGGTGACAAAAATGCCCCTAAACCCTAGTGTAGCCACACCCCCCTTTTGTGTGTCAGCTTTTGCTATCTTGGTCCAACACATTAATCCTATAATGTGTCACATATGTGCCTAAGTCCATATGGTCAAATCCCTTTTGAATTTCCAAGTCATAAGGGACCTTTAATTAAAGTTTCATAACTTTAATTGAATAATTAAATTAATCTAATCAATTTAATTACTCTAGTGACTTGACTAATTCAGTCACTCACTTGTCTAACGAGTGTTGGTCCCGGTCATCCTTAGTTGACCGTGTCAAGTGTTAGGTCAACTGTTTGACCTTTATCATTTGACTTTTGACTTTGACCTTTGCACCGTGTCAAGTGTTAAGTCACTCACATTGACTTTGACCAAGTCACAAAATCATTCATTCTCTTCTTAATTTCCCAATCGATTTCTTTTCGGTGTGCGATCTTATATATTCTAATTAGTGAGGCAGTGGGTATGAATGATTCACTTTGAATCAAGTGTGAATTGTATCCCTCCATACAATTCTCCCTATTGGTGAAGGCTAATTATAATTAGTCCTTACAGGGCTTCCATAAGCCATGAGTGACACCAAGCAGTATGTCATGGCTACCCGAGCTAAAAAGAATTCATTTAGAGAACCTAGTCAGTTTGTGAGTACAATGCAATTTGATCATTCTCTAATTTAATACTCTACGTCATATTCTCGGGATATGGTAAACTTGTGTCAAAATCCCAAATATGACATCTCTAGATTATATGATTCAATTTGATGAAATTGCAAACGTTCTTCTTTCAATTTCCATCCAATACTTTGGCCAAAGATTCACGAATCATATCTTTAGAGTATTCTCTCTTCTTACTAAGAGCAAAGATTCCTTGTTGTACATTCACCTGTCTTTGCGTACACGCTGAGAATCCTGAGGAATACCTTTAAGTCACATCATTTTGATACGACTATATAGTGCTCTCAAAGTGAAACAACATATACATAAGACAACTGTGATGTCTCAGGTCTAAGGATTAATTTGCATTATTACAACTTAGAATTATTTGTTTGACACTTGTGAGTAAGACTTGCATACAAGAATTCTAGAGTTGATCGCGTTTAGTGAACTCCATCTTCTATAGAGAATCTACACATCTGTCTCAGTGTCTCTACACGAATGACTTGAGACTAGTCATCCTCCCAATTGAGCAGACATAATGTGTACTAGTCTTTGCGGGTCACCATTGTCCAATTATATGTATGGAAAGGTCTCGTGCATCTAACTTCTTTAGACCACTTTCCATTTATATCTTAATCCATGGACTTGTTACTTTGTGTACGTCATGTATCTAAAGCAACGTTCTTGCCCATTTGATTATTATATTATATTTCCTTAGAATTATCCATTTTATATTGGCTTCTAGGGCATATATCTAACAGTAGGTGAAGCAGAACCATAAGGAAGTGAAGAAATAAAGGCATCAACATTCGGCATGGTGATGAATGGCAGGATGGCGCCAAAGGCAGCTGTAATAAGGTAGACGACGGCGGCGGAAAATAGGTAGTGTTTAGGGTTAGGGTTTTTTTATATTGAAGAGACGAATCAAAACACAATAACAACATCGGCAATGACAAAGGAATGACAAAAGAGAATCCCTCCTAATTTAGTGGAAACTTCTCTTCATTCCCCCTTTCCCTACTGAAGAGAAGGGGTTGTCAGAGCCAAGAAATAGCCAATATCTTCATGAAAAATAGAAACATATCATTTTCACTCCCCTCCCCCCCTTGAAGAGGAGAGGAGGAAAGCACTTAATTTGCAAGGAGAATGCAAGCACAGGTCACTTAATTTCCATTAAATTCACACTTAATTTTGATGGTTGTTCCTATGTTGCTCCTTCTTCGCAATAATCCCAAAGCTTTGTATACTCGAAAGCCACATTACCCTAGCTAATCTTTTGGCTCTATGTGCTTTCATGTGTGAAGCCGCCCCTACGCACTCCTTTAAAGCAGCATCCTTGATGTGGAGGAATTGAAGGATTAGATTGGACTCTGTCCATGAATGTTTAGTGAGCTAATGTACAGTTGCTAGGTTGTTATCCCATACTCATACACGTGTATGGTTAGGATTGTAGATCTTAACAATCAATGTTTTATCATCAGATGACTTGCTCGAGGCATATATGTTCCAAGGGCAATGCTTGGTTCTACAAAGTGCCTTTAGCTTGAACCTTGCATTTCTTTTATACCACATTTTGTGTCCATACTTCAGTGAGTAAGTTCTGAGTGCCTCTCTAAACACATGGAAATCTACAAACATCATTCTTAGTTTAAAAATTAGATTATTGCTGTCAGTTTCAAGATTGTATTCTTGGAACCTTCTTCCATTATCTTCACCATCTGATGCACCCCTTAAAGTAACAATGTCGAAATCCACCAACTAACTGGAATCCACCATATAATTGAGTAAAACTCATAGGTATTCGATTGATAATAAACTGAATTTTCAGGATGCCCCGAACCCATTCCTTTTTATACAAGAGAAAACCCTGGACTTGCATGTAAAGTTAATTAGAAAATAAAAAGAAAATAACAAAAGTTTCCCAAAATATTCCTAAGTAAAATCATATTAGGAAAATAATATCATGATAGATAACTTATTCTAAAAATATAAAATAAAGCATTAAAGTAAATATAAATCTTGACTTAATCCATAATTGCTTCAAACTTTCTCAATCAATCAGAAAATCCCAAAGATACGTCTTCCTTCTTTTCCTAGGGCCATAATTGATGCTCAAACATGATTTTTCATATTTGAACCCCAATTTTCTGATTTTGAATTATGTTCCTTTTCTAAATTTCCTTTGTAGGAACAAGCCTATAATTTTTCCTACATCAAGCCCCTTCACTTGTAAAGAACTCGACCTCCAGTACTTGATGTGTATATATGCTCTTCAATTTGTGGCATCTGAACTTGCTCATACTTGGATGGAATAATCATATAATTAATTCCATAAACAAGATTAGAATATGTGAGTTGAGAATCAAACTCCTTGTATGAATTATTTTCCTCTCCAACTTCATATTTATCCATACCTTTAATTTCAAAGGAATCCAATTGTTGTTCTTCATCTTTTTGGAATCCAATTGTTGTTCTTCATCTTTTGGGAAATCTTCAACAACAACAGGAGTTTCAATTGGCGTAATCTATTGTTTTTCTTTAATCTCTTCCTCCATCTTGTGGGTTACTATATCATCAATTAATTCAACATCCATCAAAGTTTCTTTTTGTTTGACATCTTCCTCCATCTTTTCTTGACTCACCGTGATATTGGGTTGAACAATCCTGTAACCATTCCTTAATAAATATATATCAAATTCAAAATGAAAGATTTTTTTCACCAAAAGTCTCTTCATCCAACGCCAAGAACTTATAGGATTACCTTATTTTTTCCCAAATTTTTGCATCTGATCCCACCAAGAAGCGACATTGTCTTCTAAACGGGACGCAACAATTTTCACCATTTACTCTTCTGCGATCATTATTGAATCAAATATTTCCTCTATGTCTGCAACCCATTGGAGAAAGCCTTCAATGCAGTCAATCCCCACGAAGTATGGAACAACTGCAACATCAAATTTGTTGAGAGTGATTGGTTCCTCGTCACCATAGGTCCAATCTTCTTTGTTTGGATGAGCCATTGAAGGCACCTCAAGCTAGGGAAAACGTGGCTCTGATACCAACTGATGCATCAAGATATAAAAGGATAGGGAGATTGACCGATAACCCTAAAGTAACAATGTCGAAATCCACTAACAAATTGGAATCTACCAGAAAATTGAGTAAAACTCAAAGGTATTTGATTGATAATAAACTAAATTTTTTAGGATGCCCCAACGCCTTCCTTTTATAAAGAGGAAAGTTAATTAGAAAACAAAAAGGAAATAACAAAAGTTTCCCAAAATATTCTTAAGTAAAATCATATCAAGAAAATAATATCCTGATAGATAAATTATTCTAAAAATATAAAATTAAACATTAAATTAAACATAAATCTTGATAGAATCCATAATTGCTTCAAACTTCCTCAATCAATCAGAAAATCACAGCAATACGCCTTCCTTCTTTTCCTAGTACCATTGATGCTCAAGCATGATTTTCTGTATTTGAACCCCAATTTTCTGATTTTGAATTTTGTTCCTTTTCTAAATTTCCTTCATAGGAACAAGCCTATAATTTGTCCTACATGAATGCCTAACCTAACTTTCTACATTGACTACTTTACCAACCAAGCAAAGTGTCCTTCATTATAAAAAGAAACCCCAAACCCTAAGGCCCCGTTTGGTTCATAGGAAAGGAGACTTGGGGATGGAAAATCCAGGCATGGGAAATCATTGCCTGGCCCATGGGAAAGTAGGGGGGAAAGTGAAGCCATCCTCCCAACTTGGGTTTTGTTTTCCCTCCTCATGGGAAATGTTGGGAAAATGAGCCAATATTAAATAAACATTTTTCATGACCATTTTGTGCCCATTAACAATTTAGAATTACAATATATCATTAAATGCATTCTTTTTTTATTTGATTTAATATGGGTATAATTGAAAATTTATACGAACTTTATTTTCCATTCCTACTCAAAACAAACATGGGAACTGAAATAAAGTGATATCTCCCGGTTACTTTCTTAGCATTACCAAATGTGGGAAAAGAATCTTCTATTTCCCATCTCTTGGGAAATGATTTCCCGTCAAATTCGTTCCGTGAACCAAACGGGGCCTAAAAGGTAATAGTTGAAACCCTATTTTTGAAAAGGTAATAGCCGAAACACACACAAAAGGAAACCCATAAAAAAAACACTAACGTTCGAAACCAAACCCATAAAAAAAACACTAAAGTACGGAACCCACACCCACATGCTTAAGTAGTTTGAAACTTACCATATTCTGGCGCGATATTTCCTCGAAGCCGACATGATAACCCTAAATTCAGTAAGATTCACTTACTCCTACAATCGACATAATTCGAAGGCTTTTGGCAGTTCGAAATTGTTTTGCTTCGAAGGCTGTGTGAAAAGAAATCGGGGTTTGAGAATAACGTTTGGGAATTAGGGATTTGTTTAACATTCGACATTAGGGTTCAGAGTACACCATATTTCAACACCTATCGCAAGAGTGGGCGGGGAAAATAGAATTATCCACGACATTTTTATGAAAAAAAAACAAAGAGCCCAGCATGAGTCGAACACGACAGCAAAAAATAGCCACGTCGAAGCTGCAAAGTCATCACTTAACGACTCCTAAAATTTGAGTACTAATATGTAGTAGACCCTTTCTTTTCTAAATTTTTTTCTTTTTTTATGTATCATCTGTCGTAGTAGCTCGTAATTTGAAGCACATCTAACAACATAGCAGGTACTTGTGACCTAGCCTTTTATATTATTTTTTGTAAGTTGAACGAGCGAAGGTTATTAATTAGAATGGTTAATTTGTAGGTAGAAGCCTGCATAGAGACGTGCACACCTAGCCTTTTATATTATTTTTTTGTCCGAACTATCTTCTTCAATAAGCAGTTCAAATAAACAATAAAAAATTCCAGGAGATAACAACAAGAAAAAAAAAAAGAATTCAAAAGTAAGTTATTGAAATTTGGAGGAAAGAAGAGCTAGCGTGAAGAATTGATGATAATTTTCAGATGCCAGTGCTTGAACGAGTCTATATAGCTAGCGTACATGGAAAACTCATCTTTACATAAAGGAGTAGCATTTCATTCATGGCCTTTTTTGTTTTGCTACTCTTTTGACGTTTTCAAGAGATAATTTGCTGTACATTCTTTTTTGAGAATTCTGTACACTGAATCAGCAATTATCACGTGAAAAATATAAGGACCTCAACATCGTTCCCAATCCAAATATAAGGACCGACTACCGAGCCCATTGGTGTAGAGAAACTCGCTAAATCTCCGACAACATTGCCCGATTACTGATTTTCCAATAAAATACTATATCGCCTTCTCTCCAAACCCAAAAAACAAAACAAAACAAAAAGTAATGTTTGTTGTTTCCATTACAAGGCAATAGAGTAAAGGGCTTTTTTTTTTTCTTTTAAGGAACCTCGATGTACGGTACGAGGAAAACTTTATTAGTGAATTGGAAAATTACATAACCAATTCATAGAATCACAAAATAGGGCTTCCGGAATAACATGAAAAGGCTCCTCGAACGAACTAATAAAATAATCCTCTTTAGAGCGAATGTAATTTAATTTATCCTCATATTCATCGTCAAAGTTATGCCTTCCACATACAATTCTCATAGCAATTTTCTTTTCTTTCAAAATTCCTCAAGATCGTTTCAAATAAGATAAATATCTTGCTTACCTTTTCTTTCAGTGAGTTTTAATGCGATTTTTCTTCCCAGAATATAAGGTTTCCATCAAGGCGTTTTTTTCCTTTTTCCTTTCTTTTCGCTGGTCTTTTGACGTTTTTTGCTTCTTTCTCTTTTCCTTTTTTTACTATCCGTTACATGATAAAGATCTGGACCATGATATAAAGGCCATGCAACCTCGCAGCCAGAGCAACCTTGTACTTATCAAGATTACCAACAAAAAAAGTATTATGGCATTGCAATTAGGATCTTTGGTCTTAGGTGTGGTTCTTCTAATTGGCTTTGCATTGACAAATAGCAAAGCTGATATCGGAGCTACACCCACTAATTATGACACTGCTTCTCTCAATAGGAGCAGTTTTCCAGAGGGGTTCATATTTGGTATAGGTTCTGCAGCTTACCAAGTAAGTCCTTCTGGCCCTTAATTTACCCTTCAATGCATAATTTTTGTGTTTTGATTGGTTAGGGTTTTCTTTCAAATTCAGACCATGGATCAATGCAAGAATACTGACATCTTCATTGTGTTCTCTTGTGTGTGTATATTTCAGTATGAAGGTGCTGCAAAAGAATATGGTCGAGGACCAAGCATATGGGATCTCTACACCCACAAATATCCAGGTTTGTCCATTCAAATCATCAATTAGATCAAATAAGAAAATCGAGCCACTTTTCTTTTTTCACGAAGAAATTAGTTTACATTCTATGATTTCAGTGAACTTTATGCTCTAAATAATTGACATTTTTTGTGATTAATTGCAGAAAGGATTACTAATAGGAGCAATGGAGATATCGCTGTGGATCAATATCACCGTTATAAGGTACACCAGTCACATAATTTTATCCTCAAGACCCTTTTTTTTTGGAAGAGCCCAATGTGGAGATATGAAATTTTGAAGCATGAAAAAAACACAACATTGAATACGGCATCCTTAAGTTTTAGCTTTTTTTTTCTTTCCTGATGACATGTTTTATTGTTACATATTGTAGGAAGATGTGGGGATTATGAAGAATATGGGGTGGGATGCGTATAGGTTCTCTATTTCATGGTCCAGATTGTTACCAAGTAAGTTCATCTACATCCTCACATTTGATTTGTGACCAATCGTCAATATTTCTGCCTTCATTGTTTTAACTTAAATAATGTGTTCATGTTGTCTATTGTACAATATAAACCAAAATTTTGTTTTCAATTAAAAGATTGAATTGAAATAATTGAAACAACTATATTATATAGAGGTCGAAGTTCAAGGCCCATAACATATATTCCAACTTTTTTAAACCTGTATAACGATTCGCTTATTTTTTGTATTTTCTGATTTTGTTTTAATTCTTAGATGGAAAGTTAAGTGGAGGCGTGAATAAGGAAGGAATCAAATATTACAACAATCTCATCAATGAGCTCCTACACAATGGTGAGTCATCCCACCTTCCATGATCAATCATCAATACGATAACAATTACATGCACTCATAAACAAATCATTTAATCGAAACATTTTAATTCACCATATTATAGGTCTGACGCCATTTGTGACACTCTTTCATTGGGATCTTCCCCAAACTTTAGAAGAAGAATACGGTGGTTTTTTAAGCCCTCGTATTATGTAAGTGAATAAATTTTATCCTCTGAATAATATTGATAATTTATTAAATAAATAGAATTATAACATATACATTTTCAATTGTGTATACACAGCCATCATTTTCAAGACTATGCAGAACTTTGTTACAAGGAATTCGGTGATAGAGTAAAGCATTGGACCACGTTGAATGAACCATATACCTTTAGTAACTATGGTTATGGAATTGGGTCATTTGCACCTGGACGTTGCTCTGCTTGGCAGCAACAAAACTGCACTGGCGGAGATTCATCTATTGAACCATACTTGGTAACACACCACCTACTCCTTGCGCATGCAACTGCGGTAAAATTGTACAAGAATAAATATCAGGTGCAATTAATTAGTTATTGTTTTGTCAGAATATTGGATTCCAATCGGTAACATGAGAGCGACTACTTTAAATTTTTGTGACTCTAAATCAATCAAACTTAATGTTCTTGTGTAGGCATCTCAAAAAGGAGTGATAGGGATAACACTAGTGTCACATTGGTTTGTACCCCTATCGGAAGAAACGAAAGATAAAAATGCTGCATTACGAGCTTTGGATTTTATGTTTGGATGGCAAGTGCATATTAATTTACTTATGAATATAATATTTACTACTTACTAGCCAGTAGTACATTAGGAACTATCAAGTTAATATTTGAAATTTTCACGTTCTTGTAGGTTTGCGGAGCCATTGACAAGTGGTGACTATCCACAAAGCATGTCTTTTGTTGGAAGTCGATTACCAAAATTCACAGAACAACAATCAAAGTTGTTGATTGGGTCATTTGATTTTCTTGGACTAAATTATTATGCTGGTTACTATGCAAGTGATGCACCTCAGAATAACTCTGTATATGCAAGCTACATAACAGATGCTCGTGTTAATCTTTCATGTGAGTAGAAATTAAGAACTTACCTCAAGCAATTAAATTTCACATACTAAATAGATTTTAACATTCATATGTGTTGTGGCAGCTGAACGTGACGGGGTCCCTATTGGTCCAAAGGTACACATCAAAGCACTAAATTAATTGCTTATAATTTGGACGATTATTTGTTTTCCACATACAAATGTAAATCCTAACAATCTCAACAATATCTTCAAATGAGAGTGCAGGGTGCTTCGAACTGGCTAAATGTTTATCCAAGAGGAATTCAAGATCTTTTACTCTACACAAAGAAGAAGTATCATGATCCACTCATTTACGTTACTGAGAATGGTAATTATTTCTAGCCTTAATAATTGCATAATCATGTTTCACATATATTTGGTGTAAAACATGCGTAAGTGCTACAAAGACTACATAATAAAAAATTACATTGTAGGTGTGGATGAGTCCAATGATCCCAAATTATCACTTGCGGAAGCCCTTAATGATACCCATAGAGTTGACTACTACAATCGTCATCTCTATTATGTTCAAAGTGCAATTCAGTAAGTGCTCATTAACTAATTAATTAAGTATATATATAGTCTAGCCTCCTTATATTTGAATTATTGATTCATTTGATTAACATCAATACATTTAACTTTTTCATGTTTCTTATTTCTTTTTAGAAATGGTGTCAAAGTGAAGGGATATTTTCCGTGGTCATTGCTAGACAACTTTGAATGGAGTTCTGGATACAATGTTCGATTTGGTATCACCTATGTAGATTACAATGACAAGTTGAAAAGGCACCCAAAACTCTCGGCACAATGGTTCAAAAGCTTCCTTAAGAAGTATTGAAAAATTCAAATCATATCCCTATTTCAATATTTTTATTTTTATGTATGTATAATAATGCTATATAGACGCCAAATATTTGTAAAAAAATTCCAAATGATAGAATGAAAGTAGGAGGTAATTAAATTTCCATCCTTACAGAAGATTGAATTTCATATGTATGTCTTACCGGAGTTTCATGTTCCAAAAAACTCTTGTAGTTAATATGATTTGATTTTAGATTAACTTATGGTTGGCTTAATCTTATTGTACCTAAACATGGAATACAGAAAAAGAAGAAATTCAGTGACGTATTCAAAAACAAATATGAGGATGAAAATGTAACAATCAGTTTTGAACACTACTATAAAAAAATGAAATAGACAACTGTGATTCACCATCGTTGTGATGCTTTGAAAACAGTCATTAAATCAACCGCCATCTTTTGGAGTATCAAACTATGATGGCTTTTCACCGTCGTTGTTTATCTGCAAAGACAATAGTTTTTAGTAAAACCGTTGATGTTCTAATGTAAATATGACAGTTTTTTTTGTTGATAACCGTCATTATTTATGGGAAAAGACGAAGGTTTATAAAACTGTCATCATTTATAGGTAAAGACGGCGGTTGTTTAAAAAGAACTGTCGCTTATTAGTTGTTTGTGAAAAAACTGTCGTGTATCATATGTAAAACTAACGTAGTGATTTTAGATTTTAGTTTTTTTTTTCTTTCCCCAATGGTTCTATAGAACGATTTTAACTAGAAAAACAACCACAATATTTTCTAAGCAATAAATTCAGGTCCAAATCTGCTATTATCCACACCATTATATATACTAAAAAATTGTTTCTTTCATATAAAACTTGAATATTCAATAGTAATTACATAGTTACCAATCTTGATTCCTACTATATCCATACAAAATATACCATATCCATAGCATTAACCTATACTTATAAATAAAGGAACTACATGTGGTTATAAATATTTCCCATTCGTTGCGAACTTCTGCTGGACCTTCAATGTCTACACCATGGGTGCCATTATAGTACAGCTCTACCAATCCTACAATTCACCATTTACATGACAATAAACAATTAATTCAGGAAAAAAATTATAAAAAATAATAACTAGAGCAAAAGCGTTGGAGTTTTTTTTTTATGTAACTAAAGCACTCAAAGCATAATAAAGAAGGAGAAAGCTTAAGGGAAAAAAAAAAAATTGGAGCCATTTCTTGAACTCTCTGTTTTGTTCCTTCTCTCAATATAGGAGGAGACTATTATTCTCCTTAACTTCTCTTCCAACATAGTAATGCACTTAAGACCTCTATAGTCTTGTTTAGGGGTGGGCATAAAAACCGATGAACCGATCAAACCGAACGAACCGAACCAAACCGAACCGAAAAAGGGTATTTTTTGACTGAACCGAAAAAGTCAAACTTGGACCTGAACCGAACCGAAAGTCCACGGTTCGGCTCTCGGGTCTAATTTTTTCAGAACCGGAGGACCTGAACCGAACCGGTACATAATTAAATAAATAAATAAATCTATATATATTACACATGGCGTCGTGTGATTGGTCAAAAATATATTCATGTGAGACTGCTTGCAGCAGATCCCTCACCTTTTTTTTTTTCCAGTAACCCTCCTCACTTCTCTTTCACTCAGTCTTCTCTTCTCTCTTCTGTTTTAATTTTTCGTTTTGTTTTTGACCTAAGACTAAGAGGCTGCGGCGCGCCTCTCTCTCTCTCGACCCACCTCAGATCTCCGATCCTCTCACTCTCAGTCGATCAGCCACCGCGCCGCCTCCATCACTGCACGCAGGTCAGCTTCTCTCTCTCTCTCTCTCTCTCTCTCTCTCTCTCTCTCTCTCTTATCTGTTCTATTTTTTTTGTGAAACTTTGGGGTTAAAGTGATGGTGATGATTTCCTGTTTGGGGTGGTCTCAGAGAGAGAGGCAAGATTGATGTCTTTCCAAACCTCTTCCATGGTTCTTGACTGTACTGTATATGTGAATGACTCAAAAAACTCCCGTATGCCTCATGGAAGTGCAAAGAGCCAAACCTGAGAAATAGACATTCTAAATCTAAACCAGTAGTTAGCATTTTTCTCTCACTAAAACAAAGTACAATATAATATTGCATTGAAAACTGCTTTCTTTCTTCTCTATCTTCCCTGCAGAGATAAGGTTTGGTCTGTTGTACTTTCTTGGTGGTTCTTATTTGATTTCCATTACTTGGTATTTCACTTGTAAGTGTTCCTAAAATTCTGCAGAGTTTTGTTCTTGGTCAACAGCTGGGTGTAAAAAAATTCATTACCAGTGCTTCAAATTTTGAAAATCAGCTTGTTAATATTGGATATAGTTCTAAACTATTAATTTGTCTAGTGCTATGTTTATGGTGCATAAATTAATAATTGGCTTTGGGCTTTCGGTGGTTTGGTCAAAAGGCTTGTACTTTGGGATTGAATTCAATATTGGGTAACTGAAACCTTTTTCATAAGACTGCTTTGTGTGAGTATTGATTCTGAACAATTTTGGGTAGAAGTACTGCCTTTTTGACAACCTTCTTTTGATATTTCTTTGATCTCTGTTTATATTTTGTTCATAACCTAACCCTATTTTTGTTTTCATTCACAGTTGTTTAGCATCTCTGCTGCTGATTTGTTTATGGTGAAACTTTGTGTTAATTCTTTTAAGTGTTATGTAGGTTGCTTTGTTAAGGCTTTTGGAAGAATGGATGCAGCTGATTTTTTGCAAGGATATTATCTTTAGACTTTATGTGTATTTTTGTGATGGGTTGTAATATTTCATAAGTTTCATTTAAATTGCTTGTTTTATTTGTAAGTTATTTTTTGTAATGATTGTAAGACGTTATATTTTCTTTCCTTACTTAGTTGATGATTGTGTAAATGTGGGATTCATTTAGTTGTTTAGAAACTTAGATTGGAATGATGGATTTTTATAGGTTTAATTTGCATAATTTTAGGATTTGAAAGAGAAGTAAAAATGTGATTTGGGCTTGTTAATAAGAATTTATTAGGTTTTGTCAATTTGACAACAAAAAAAGGGTTTTGGCTGAAAGAGAATTCGATTTGGGCTTTTTTTGGCTGAAATTTAATTTAATTTGGGCTTTTGAAAATGTAAAATTGGGCTCAAGCCCAAACCGATCACAAGGCTGAACCGACCCGAGAACCGAATTCATTTCCGGTTCGGCCCATTTTCGGGTTTTCATTTAGACCCGACCCGATCCGAGAACCGAAGCCTTCATCGGTTCGGCCCACGGGTCGCCCAAATTTTGAACCGACCCGAACCGTACCCAGGCCTAGTCTTGTTCTCTTACAAACTGAAGATCGTGTCCTTGCCATGGTCTTTCTTACAACTTCAATAAAGCAGCAGACAAGGAGTGACTAAAGCTTCACTTTACCCAAAGCCACAAACTTTGCCTTCCTGCATACAACCCAAAAATGCTCAAAGCATATAATATTACAATTAAGTATTAACATTTTAAAAAAAGCTTATAAACCAAGCACTGCAGATGCCCATCAAAAACGAAAAAACAAATTAAACCATATAAGTTTAGAGAGAAACTGAAGTAAAAATTAAAAACGTATAACAAACAAAGCCTAGAATAATTACCTGGGTAGTGGAAAAACTGCACTAAACAAGAAGATCAATGAATAAAGAAAGGCCCTTCTCTGATAAATAAAAGGAAAATTAAAAGATGAACATCAAAAATCACTTTGACAAAGAGAAAGCTATAGCTAGCTCCTGAATCGATGGTTGCTGCCAAAAACTTGATTGGAAACTTGAAATAGAGCTTTTGCTAAGTGATTAAGCATCATAAATTAGCTACATATGTCAAAAGACAAACGAGAGAAAGCAAGTCAACAAATATCCACCTGTTATTCAGTACTGTAAAAACTAGATGCTACTAGGCTAAATGATTATTCACCTGTTATTTTATATTGTAGCTAAGTACCAATCGAGCATTGCAAATCTACAATATTTTATCTAATTTTTTTGGACAGAATAATAATGACATAAATAATGGTTAGAAGGTATCAATTCATCACCAATAATCCCTACCAATAATCCTTTCATGGGAGGTGTCCGCTTGGAAGACGTGGACTGCATTCTTGACGGCGATCTAACTGTAGCCTGCACCTTTCTTGATCCCGACATCTTTCATCTCCTTTCTCATAAGAGTGGCCTCTTCCCACCTGCAATGCCTCTATGGCTCCTACATCATAGCTTCAAAACCATAGCTTCTAGCCTCTTAGGATTCTGGGGATAAATTGCTTATGCAACATACAGATGCTAATGGAATTGAAAATGATGAATCTACCATCAAAGTTATACATTGGGTAAGCATTTTTCGCACCTGCCAGCATTTGCAAACATATTAGAAAGTACCACGTGGTTGCCAGAGTCTTTAGGATCAAATTCAAATAACTTATCAGCTGCAACCCTCATCAATTCTGTCTTCCTATACATTTTGCAAGCCCCTAGAAGTTCCCCCCAAATGGAAAATGTTGGACGAATTGGCATCTTTGTAATAAACTCATAAGCACGCTCTACCATTCCTGTTATTGACCAGCTGATCAACAAACTTTGTTTACACCATAATCAACCGAGCATATCCAGCATAAAAATGACTTGCACTAAGGCAGACACGTCTTCTCCCCCAAAGGGACATACAGACAAATCCCTAGAAAATGACTGACGTCATCACCTTCAGACATGCTGAAGGAAAACACTCTTCCGAAGCGGTAGTCACCTGTCGAAGCTTCTGACTGCCGAACCTAATCTCCAAGGACACGTGTCATCACCACGGCAACTTGCACAAGTCCCACATCAAAACTTTGTGCAAGACTCTCATTTTCACCTCCTTATAAATAGGGAACAATACCCGAGTAAAAAGGGTAACTAATTTCTCACATTTACTGTTACTCTGTCAAAATTACCACATATATCTGACTTCAACATCGGAGAGACTTCGGCAGGCACCACACCGGTGTCCGAAGCTTAACAACTGCTTCTTCCCCTTACCTTCTGCTGGTTCCTTAGTTACCGAAGGCCTGCACCTTCTTCCCTGCTGAAGACCCAAGACTTTCCTTCCTACTCGGGGTATAACCAGATCTTCATGCACCCTGACGATCAGTCCCACACATCATTCATTACCGACTATGGCCTCTATTGCTACAAGGTAATGCCCTTCGGCCTCAAAAACGCCAAAGCTACTTATCAGCGCCTTGTAAACAACCTCTTCGCCCCACTGATTGGCAACACTATGAAAGTTTATGTCGATGACATGCTAGTCAAAAGTTGCACCGCTGACCAACACATTCCTAACCTATCTGCCATGTTCGCAATCCTAAAGCAGTACAACATGAGACTCAACCCCACGAAGTGTGCCTTCGGCGTCGGTTTGGGAAAATTCCTTGGCTTCATGATCAACCAGCGGGGTATTGAAGCTAATCCAGAAAAAATTCAAGCCATCCTGGACATGAATGCACTAAAGACAGTCAAGGATATTCATAGCCTTACCGGACGCGTCGCGGCCCTCACCAGGTTCATCTCCAAGACTACTGATTGCTGCGCCCCCTCTTCAAAGCCATCAAAGGCACAAAGCGTAACATCACCTGGACCCAAGAGTGTGACAAAGCTTTCAACGAGCTCAAAGCATATATGAGCAAGGCGCCTCTACTATCCACCCCCGAGCCTGGTGACATCCTCACGATTTACCTCTCCGTCTCGGCCACAGCTGTTAGCTTAGTGCTCATTCGACCACATGAGGGTGCCGAACATCCAGTGCACTACGTTAGCAAAGCCTTGCAGGATGTCGAGGTTCGGTACCCATATATCGAGAAGCTGGCCTTTGCCTTGGTAGTTTTCGCCAGACGCCTCCGACCTTATTTCTAGGCGCATACCATTCATGCCCTAACCAACCAACCGCTCAGACAAGTATTGCAGAAGCCAGAAACCTCTGGCAGACTGGTCAAGTGGGCCATCGAGCTTGGCGAATTTGACATCCATTATAAGCCCTGCTCGGCTACCAAGGGACAAGTTGTCGCAGACTTCATCTCCGAATTCACAACCCCAAGTTTTGGCCGCCCCTCAGATCATACCCGAGCCTACTTTTCCCTCGACCTAGGTTCACATCACCAGCAACGGCACCCTCAATCTAACCCAACCCTTGTGGACATTGTATGTCGATGACTCCTCCAATGCCCAAGGTTGTGGGGGGGGGGGGGGGGCCTCGTCCTTACCTCCCCTAATAAGGTCGTCCTCGAGTAACCCCTCCGCTACAAATTCCATGCCTCCAACAATGTTGCCGAGTATGAAGCACTCTTAGCTGGCCTTCGACTTGCCAAAGAGATGGGCGCTAAACAAATCCAGATATTTAGCGACTCACAACTCGTTGTTCACCAAGTCAACCAGGACTTCAACGCCAAAGACACCTCCATGACAACATACCTCCAGCATACCCATCATCTGCTGTCAACTTTTGATCCTTATCGCATAAGCCAGATCCTACGCGCTGAAAACAACCATGCTGATGCTTTGGCCAGGTTAGCTTCGGCCTTAGAACAAGGCATTGCCCGCAACATCCACATGGAGTTCCTGGAAAAACCTAGCCCTCAAACACCAACCATTTGCACCATCGACAACAGCCCCACTTGGATGGACCCCATCCTTCAGTTCTTACAAAACCAAACACTGCTTGCCGACCCTGTCGAAGCACGGCATGTTCGCTATCGCTCTGCCCGATGCCACTCTATACAAATGCGGCTTCAGCCTCCCCTACCTTCGGTTCTAACCCCAGAAGAAGGCAACTATGTCATTCGGGAGATCCATGAAGGCATCTGCAGCAACCATTCCGGCGCACGAGCTTTAGCACACAAGGCCATTTGACAAAGCTACTTTTGGCCTTCACTTCACATCGATGCCCATGCTTTCACCTAGAAGTGCGATAAATGCCAGCGGTTTGCCAACATCCCATAGCTCTTGGCCGAACCATTGACTGCCATGATCAATCTGTGGCCATTCGCCCAATGGGGACTGGACCTCATCGGACCTATGCCTGAGGGCAAAGGCAAGGTGAAGTACGCAGTTGTCGCTGTGGACTATTTCACCAAGTGGGATGAAGTCGAAGCCTTAGCTACTATCACTGCAGCTCGCATCGAGACATTCGTCTGGCAAAACATCGTATGTCGCTTCAGCATCCCATAGACAATTGTCACAGACAACGGAAGGCAATTCGACAATACAAACTTCAAGCAATTCTGCTCCAACCTCAAGATCTGCCTCTGTTTTGCATCCCTAGCCCACCCCCAATCCAATGGCTAAGTTGAAGCTGTGAACAAAATTATCAACAAGACCCTGAAGACCAAACTTGACAAGGCCAAGGGTTGCTGGCCAGAATTACTCCCAGAGGTTCTTTAGTCCTATCGCACCACCTTCCGTACCTCCACAGGAGAGACGCCTTTCCCCTCCACCTATGACGCCGAAGCCAACAACGGGCAGTTGGCCTTGAACCTCGACCTTATCGAGGAGCTTCGTGACTAGGCAGGCACGTGTATCTTAGGCCTCAGGCTAACACACTATGTACTTTTTGCCTTTCGGCATCTATCTAATGAAACGCCTTTCGGCATCTTACTTCGGCTCGTCCCTATCAATCGCATATACTTACTTTGCAAACACAATGGGTATTATGAGCAAATATGTCTAATATCATAGAAATAAAGGCACCCTTGCCCCATAGCAAGGCCAAATGTTTATACAAAATCAAAGATAAACATCACTGTTCCAAAAATAGCCAAAATACAATAAAACAGAATAAGCCTTCAAGCTTCGGCAGGCGGCGCATCCGCGGCAGCAGGCTCAAGAGCGGTGATGGGAGTACCCTCTGTGATACCCTCCACCAGTGAGGCAACTGCAATAGCCTCGGCAGCAGGACTAACGGAAGGAGGCTCACCACTTGTATTGAAGTTAATCTCAAGTGAAGGGTTGAACTTCGCCAGGGTCTCTTCCCAGTGAATCTGCTCATCCACTAACCGGTCCAGGATATAACTATTCAGCTCCTCTGAAGTTTGGTACGACTCGACCGCTTCGGCTAGAGCAACAGCTATCTCTTCGGCCTTCTTCTGCTCCGCCTCAGCAAACGCATGCTCGGAGGACGCCAGCTTCTCCTTCAGCTCATCCAACTCTCCAGTGTTTGTGCCTAATAAATCACGGCCATAAATTGGCCCAAAGGACCTTCCTCGGCCTTAGCACCTATTTCATGAACTAAAACGTGGCGTTTCATCAGATGTTTGGCCTTCCTAAAAAACAAAGGAAAAGCTGCGAAGGCATAATCATCTCGGCCTTGACCGCGGCATTATGGGTCGTGGTCGAAGGATGAAAGAGTCACGACCGAAGGGATTAGAGTCAAATCGCCACGTGGCAGTCGGGTCCCACGCTTCATTTAATGAAGTAACGCCTCTGACTAGCAAACCCACTAGCCGCAAAAAAGGGCATTTAATGCACGAGGGAAGAAGGGAAGTGACTAAAGTCAGGATTTGGTGACAGAAATCAGAGTGGTTAGGCGCAAACATACTTACAAATATTTTTACAAATTGAGGTTAGATCACCAACCACCAAACAAGGGCATTAAATGCGTCCCCATGGCCAGAAGCGCAGAACCCACGATCAGGGCAACGGTCGAGATTTACCAGGATTTATGGGGTCACACCACCATGCTTCACAACCCCAAATGTCGATTGGACTACCCACTTGTTCTAATCATGCTCCACCATGCAGGTTTTCAGCCTCGATTACTCCTCCAAGAGCTCTTCCTATAAATATCAAACTCGAGCCACATTCAAAGGGTTCAAACACCAAACCAAAAGTCTCCCAAGGAGCAAATTATATTTTCCTGTAATGCACTTTCAATATCTTTACTTGCTTTCCTAGGAGTAGTGTTTGGTTGTAAGGAAAATCCATTCATCAATATATCATATGACCCTTGATTTTCAAGGCGCCGGAGCACCATCTCTGTTACTCTTTCATTCATCCCATATATCATACGACCGTCGCTCTTTGAGCAGCGCGTCGGAGCAACGCCCAAAATCCACCATCAACACCACCATTAAACGGCCTTGTAGCTCAGGCCGTGATTCTAACGGCCGAGATCAGTTTCTCTCTTAGCCACAGTCGTTTGATTAGGAGTTGAACTCAAACAGGCGCACCACTTAACCATTTCACCCATATCACCATCTCAACGAGGAGAGGGAGGTTTGAAACAACATTGTCGAACGGCAAGGCCCGTGCTGAAGCAAGGGAAGGCTCACTCAACAGTTCTCCATGGCTCCTACCGAATGGTAGGGCTCAAGCCTAAGGCCCGGTGCTTTGCAAAAACCCTAGATTGCCGAAGGTTCGTATACCCAGGCCCCCTTGTCGAACGGCAAGTGTTGACCCAAAGAAGAACAAGGGTTCGCAAAAAAAGAAAAAAAAAAGTGCCTTGCCGAACGGCAAGGCCTGTGCAGAATGTCAAAGGAGACTCACGAAAACGGCTTCCAATCAGAAGTCAACCCTTCCTATCACCCCTGCTGAATGGCACTTATCGCACTAAGGATTGAAAAAATTTGATGTACCCAAGGGTGACCTTGCCGAAGCATCAGAGGCCCAGCTCCAAGCTCTTTCCGACACTCTAGAACCCCACACGTGGTCCTTCTACCCAAATTGGGCCCTTGCCGAATGGCAAGGCCTCAACATTATTATCTCTGCCAATAGCCCAACACTCTGGTCTCCCTGCTAAAACCTAGTTCTGGCCATGCCTAAATCCAAGAGGCCCAACCCCCACAATCTTATCCAAAAACAAAAAAGACAAAAAAAACAAAACGACAAGAAAAACAAAAACCAGCCTTGCCGAACGGCAAGGCCTGATCTAAAGACTGGAGAGGCGTACCTTCTTTCGAGAGAATCCTCACATTCCTGTTGAAGCTACATTCCTCAAGTCCTTGCCGAACGAAAGGAAGTGATCTGAAGCCCTGGGTCACGCTTCTCTCCCTTCACAGCACCCTGCCGACACCACTGAGGCCTAGCCCCGCTTCCCTTTCAATTCAAAACAGCCCTGCCAATTTCCACATGAAGACATTTTGCCTTCATATCTCTCCATAGCCCATGCCGAACTGCACTTATCCAAAATCCTTTGTTCAAAACTAAAACCCTATGCCAAACTAGAAGCCAAACTCCAGGCCATGAGGACACTTTCAATCCAATATCCTCATTGCCGAAGCCCATTGCCCAGCCCCCTTGAAAAAAGTAATGGAAACACCCAAATCCCTAGCCCCCTTGACTAGCCCAGCTCCAGCCCCTTGCTGCATGGTTCGTGCGTAGGCCTAGCCAGCTCACAAATCCTTTCTTGCAGAAGCTCGAAGCCCAGCCCTGGCCTCCTCGCCGAATGGCATGACACGTGCCAAAAGCCCAGATTAACAACAATTTTTGTCAAGGCTCGAGATAGGTCTTTCTCCATCTCCTTGCCGAACGATAAGGATCATGCCAAAGGCCCCAAGGGCTCACAACAACAAATGTCCCATACTGAAGATCCAGCATCCCACGCGCGACTTTGCGCACCCTAGGCCCATGTTGAACGGCAGGGACCGCATGAAGGTTTAGAGGCTCCCTCCAATACCCCTTGCCGCAGGTTCAAGCCACGCCTTAGACTCCATTCATGCACGACCCAGGTTCCTTGCCAAAGGTCAAGCCAAGCTCAAGCCCTGCCCGAAATCCTTGCGGGCTCACATTGCCTCTACCATACCTTCGAAAGGTTGGCGCAACTTCTAGCTTGTCAACTTGGGGGAGTAGGGAATGCCCTACGGCTCCCACTAAATCAGAAATGCTCGGTCATGATTATACAAAAATCTCACAAGTTCCCAACCTAGAAGTTACTTCTTGACCGCGAACTTAGGGGACTACTATTTACACCATATCAACTGAGCATATCCAGCATCAAAATGCCTAGCACCAAGGCAGACACACCTTCTCCCCCAAAGGGACACACAGACAAATCCCTAAAAGGTAACTGACGTCATCACCTTCCGACATGCCGAAGGAAAACACTATTCTGAAGCGGCAGTTACCTGCCGAAGCTCCCGACTGCTGAACCTAATCTCCAAGGACACGTGTCATGTGAGAGTCCATTTTTCTTAAATAATGATTAAACAAAAATAATTGTTATATATATATATATATATATATATATATATATATATATCTTATTCTATATGTATTACTTTCATTAGTTAAATGATTCTTGAATAGGTAGTTAGGTGTCACTCATGCATGCTAGTAGCAAAGCTATGTTTACTAGCCTTGTCTACTCATCATTCTAACATGAAAACTGTTAGGATATGAATGGTGGAATTGGAGTCACCACAACGTGTCTTCATAGTAGTTCATTTCTTATCTGTTGTTGACTTCGAGTGCAAGGCCATATTGATATGCATTACTTGGAGATTAAGTTCTTACATAAATGTTGATATTATCATACCGTCTTCACTACACTATAAATAGACCATTCCATTCCTTCGTTTTTCATTCTCATTTCAACCAAGTTGTGAAGCATTTGTAAGTTTGCATGAGAAATGAGAGAAAAAGTAAGAGAGAAAGAAGGAGAGAGTGGTGATGAAACTCTTGAAGCTTGGTTTGAGTGGTAGTATATGAAGATAGGTAGATGAGTTGTCTTGCCAATTTATTTAAAGGGTTCTCATTAGCGAGGTGAGTGGTTTATGTAATGTGTTCTAAAAGTTCTTATTTTGTGATAAAATATGAAAACCATGAATTATCATGGATTTATTCTATTTACAAATATCTCTCTATTTCAAGTCAAGCATGTCTAATTTGGTGCAATCTTTCACAATATATATATATATATTATGAAGTATGTATTATTCATGGAACATGAGAACTTCAATGTTGGAGTATCCGAGGTATAGATGTACCACATGGGGACATAGGGCAGTGAGGCCAATAGGGGTCACGTGGTTGGTTACATGCTATGAAGGATAACCGAGATATGAAGGGATGATGTGATATGAGCTAGATTGGTGTATCTTTTCATGATATTTTCTAGAGTGTGTAAAATGGCATTGCTTGACTGGCATATTACATAATCTACTCACTGAGCAGTGGCCCTCACCCTGTTTAATTTTTCAAATGAATTAGTGGGCAAGACAAGGACTAAACCGGTTGAAGTTGAATTAGATGAGAGTGATGGAGCTTTATTTATTAATTGTAAAGTTGTAATATTTTGAAACTATTTTTATAAGAAAATTTTATTTTATGTTTCGGCTTCTTTTTATTTTATTTTACTTTTTATTTTCTCACGCACTGGGCATGGGGTTTCCGCCTACCCCCGAGTCCGGGGCATGACATGTCATCACCACGGCAACTTGCACAAAGTCCCACATCGAAACTTTGTGCAAGACTCCCATTTTCACCTCCCTATAAATAAGGAACAGTACCCGAGTAAAAAGGGTAACTAATTTCTCACCTTTACTGTTACTATGTCAAAATTACCACATATATCTGACTTAAGCATCGGAGAACCTTCGGCAGGCACCACACCAGTGTCCGAAGCTTGACGACTACTTCTTCCCATTGCCTTCTGCAGGTTCCTTAGTTACCGAAGGCCTACACCTTCTTCCCTACTGAAGACCCAAGACTTTCATTCCTAAGTTGACCCTCCCAAAAAGAGCATCAACAAACTTAAGCAAACTATTGGGTGGCAATATTTTCCCTTTTGAATAATATCAAATATAAACTTCTTAGTCAATTCTACACATTCTTTGATATAAATGGTAGACTAGGTAAAAAAATTAAGAAACTGAAGAAAGAGAGAGAGAGAGAGAGAGAGAAAATACCCCCTATTGAGGCCCAAAAAATCCACAGTTGGGCCCGAATAAATTCTCAGCCCAATACAACACCTTATTAAGAAAAGACTCAGTTTGGAGCACGCAAGAGTTCGTCATACACGGCCATGCCAAATAAATAATCTATCACGCTAAGAATTGAGATGAGCCTATAAAATGCACTAGCTCTACGAGGCCATGCTAATTATCCTATCGAGCCTCATGTCCTTTTTTAAAGGGGATAAAATTCGAGCACGACAATCGACATGCCATGCCAAGCGGAAGATCATTATTTTACACCTAGCCACGCACAAGCTTAAGTGGGCCCAAGCCACGCAAATACCTGGGGCTTGCTGAGTGGGTTGTGGTATGGATGGTAACGAGCTTTCATGAGGCCCATTGATGAGCCGAGAAATGGAAGTTTTGGGTTTCTTGGGAGCCCAAAACTCAAGCCCATTTCTTGAGCCCAAATATGTGGGTAAGCATAAAAGAGAGAGAAAAAGGAAGCCCAATACTCTAGAAAAACTAGCCCATCACCTTAATAAAATAGCCCATCACTTGAAAAGATTGGCCCATTCCCTTAGTAGGCTTACCTATCCCCTTAAGAAAGCCCAAGCAAACCAAGAAAATATCTACAAGCCTCCAACACATGGCTGGAGACAAAAACAACGACAAAACCCAAACCTATCCATATGTGTGGGCTGCTGGGAGGCTCCAGCACATGGCCAAAGACAAATCCCAACACAAGCCACCCAAAAAACCAAAGGATACTTGAGCAAAACACCCTTCACACCAGCATACATACTTATTTATTTCCCCCATCAAATCTAGCCATAGAAGAGGGGAGAAAAGAAGGAAGAAAGATAGCTGAAAGTGGGCATTCCCCACTGGGACAGCTGCAGGAAAATCCTAGAGCTCCCCAAATCCTGTTTTTGTGCAATTGGGCAGAGAGAATTTCACCAAATAGGATGAGTCAAAGGAAGAGAAGAGAAAGGGAGGGAAAGATTTGGCCAAATTGGATAGAAACCATTAGGGTTTCTTGGAAAAAGGGGGCTTCCACCGGCTATAAAAGGGGCCATCTTCTACCCATCAAAGGCAATCCACATATGGAGAGCAAGCTTCCTCTCTCACTTGCAAAACCCAGCAAATTCGTGCTCTATTAACCCTTCTCCCTCATTTTCCCTCTTCTGGCAAGCTATTCCAGATCTTGACAGACTTTTCGTCAAACTGCTGGAAATTACTTAAACCACCCATCATTCCTCCTCATCTCTCTCCCCCATTAGCCAACCTTCTTAGAATCACTTCCCTTTCCTTAGAACCCCTGTTTCTCATAGAAATTCACAGCCCTCTCTCTGTTTATGCTAAACTCATGATGGTTTTACTCCCATGCCACAAGCTTCTCATGCCAAGTTAAAAATCTATCTGTAAGCAACTGTTAGTTTTGCTAGTGAAGGTAACCAAGGTGCTTCCTTAGGTTTAGCTACCCTTTCGAAGCATTCTCGGGGCCTAATTCTTGAACTCAGACACAAGGGGCAATTTCACACATCTGTTCATCCTTTACAGCAGCCCAAGCCCATTCGTCTGGCTGCTGGAAGAAAAAGACCCCTACACCCCCAAAATTGAAAACGTAGAAACTCCATCTCCCACAACTCTTTAACATTCCGTCTTTACCAGCGTAAAATCCTCCCCCTTCTTGCGTTGACTCACTTGACCGTGCACAATCTCAGGTCTCTTAGTCTCAATCTTCTCATTGGCCAATTCAAGCTTCAGCAACACCGAGAGCGGAACCGCCTGATGATTCTCATTCTTGTTGGACATTGTTCATCCACACCCAAACACCTCAACACAGTCTCAATATCCTCCTCCTACATCCACTAATCTTCCATCTCCGATTCTCAAACCAAATCCTGAAAAACAAAGCCACCAAAAATACACACAAGTAAATCAAACTGTGTTTCGTGCATTCTCCAATCTAATCATCGATCTCATTAATCTAATACGAAATCTAATCTTCCCTATAATGTTTAGCTCTTTCTCATCAAATGTTTTATTGTTATGCACTGTAGGAAAATGTGGGGATTATGAAGAATATGGGGTGGGATGCTTATAGATTCTCTATCTCATGTTCAAGATTATTACCAAGTAAGTTCATCCACATCCTCACATTTGGTTGTGACCAATCGTCAATATTTCTGCCTTCATGTTGATTTTAGCTTAAGTAATGTGTCCAAGTTGTCTACCTAATAATATAACAAAGATTTTTGTTTCAATTAAAATAATTAATTGAAATAACTGAAGCAAAAATAATTGTTTTTTCAAAGATAAATTAAATAGAAGTCGAAGTTCAAGTTTCAACATATAATCCAACTTTTTTAAAGTTAAGTTTAAATTGTATCGGTGCACTTATTTCTTTATTTTCTGGTTTTGTATTAATTATTAGATGGAAAGTTAAGTGGAGGAGTGAACAAGGAAAGAATCAAATATTACAACAATCTCATCAATGAGCTCTTACGCAATGGTGAGTCATCCCACCTCACATGATCAATAATTTATATAATAACAGTTTCATGCACTCATTAAAAAAAAAACTCGTTTTATCAAACTTATAACTCGCTTTTATTGATCATGCTATTTATAGGTCTAATGCCATTTGTGACACTCTTCCATTGGGATCTTCCCCAAACTTTAGAAGACGAATATGGTGGTTTCTTAAGCCCTCATATTGTGTAAGTGAAGAAATTAGTCCTCTGAATCGTATTAATAATTTAATTAATAAATAAAATTATGATATTTACATTCTGAAATGTGTATATACAACAATCATTTTCAAGATTACGCAGAACTTTGTTATAAGGAATTTGGTGATCGAGTAAAGCATTGGAGCACACTGAATGAGCCATATACCTTTAGTAACTTTGGTTATGCAATCGGGTCTCATGCGCCGGGACGATGCTCCACTTGGCAGCAGCTAAACTGCAGCGGGGGAAATTCATCTACTGAACCATATTTAGTAACACACCACCTGCTCCTTGCTCATGCAGCTGCAGTAAAATTGTACAAAAATAAATATCAGGTACAATTGATTAGTTTTTTTGTTTGTCATAATATTGGATTCTAAATTGCAACAAAAGAGCAACTACTTTATTTTTTTGTGACTCTAAAACAAACAAACTATATGTTCTTGTGCAGGCATCTCAAAATGGAGTGATAGGGATAACACTGGTGTCGCATTGGTTTGAGCCCCTATCAAAAGAAAAAGAAAATAAAAATGTGCATTACGAGCTTTGGATTTTATGTTCGGATGGCAAGTGTATTTTGAATTTACTTATGAATAATATTGACTACTTACTAGCGAGCAATATATAATATAATGTCAAGTTAATGCTTGAAAATTTTACATTCTTATAGGTTTGTTGAGCCATTGACAAGTGGTGACTATCCTCAAAGCATGAGATCTCTTGTTGGAAGCCGATTACCAAAATTCACGAAAGAACAATCCAAGTTGCTAATTGTTTCATTTGATTTCCTTGGACTAAATTACCATGCTGGTTACTATGCAAGCGATGCACCTCAAAATAACTCTGTATATGCAAGCTACACAACAGATGCTGGCATTAATCTTTCATGTGAGTAAAAATTCAGAATTTAATTCATGCAATTTAAGTTTATAGACTAATTAGATTCTGATATTCATATGTGTTGTGGCAGCTGAGCGTAACGGGGTCTCCATCGGTTCAAAGGTACACATCAAATTACTAGATTATGCCTTTATGATTTTGACCATTAATCGTTTTGCACTTACAAATGTGACTCCTAAAAATCTAAATATCTTCAAATTTGGGTGCAGGGTGCTTCGGAATGGCTAAATGTTTATCCACAAGGAATTCAAGATCTTTTACTCTACACAAAGAAAAAGTATCACAATCCAGTCATTTACATTACTGAAAATGGTAATTATTTCTAGCCTTAAGTAATTGCATGATGAATGTTTCACATTTTTTGGTGTAAAACACACACAAGTAGTACAAAGTGTCTAAATTTTAAAATGTATTATATTGTAGGTGTGGATGAGTTCAATGATCCGAAATTATCACTTGCCGAAGCTCTTAATGATACCCATAGAATTGACTACTACAATCGCCACCTTCATTATGTTCAAAGTTCTATTGAGTAAGTGTATTAACAAATTCGTTTAGAATATATATATATGGTCTAGCTTTAGATTTTGAGTTATTGATTCATATTATTGACATAAATATATTTAATTTCTTTTTAGCAATGGTGTCAAAGTGAAGGGATCCTTTCCGTGGACGTTGCTAGACAACTTTGAAAGGAGTTCGGGATATAGTGTTCGATTTAGTATTACCTATGTAGATTACAACGATAGGCTTAAAAGGTACCCAAAACTCTCGGCGCACTGGTTCAAAAGTTTCCTTGAGAAGTACTGAAAACTTCAAATCATATTCGTCATTCAATATTTGTATTTAATTCAATAATGTGAATAATTTATGTATGTACAATAATTCTAGAGATTCCAAATTTATGTACATACAAAATTTGAATTCCAAATTTGTGTACATACAATAATTTCAGTTTTAGTCCTTGTATCAGATTAAATTTCCATTAAACCCTTGTGTAAAATTAAACATTGATTTTTAGTCCTTTCATGATTGTCAACATGCTCATAATTATGAAACTAATTTGTTTGTAGTTCTTTGACTGATTGTTCCTAATTTTCATCAATTTGTTTAAATTCCATTGTACTATGACCATAATACCACAGTGACAAATTTTTTTCTGAAATTTAGAGGCTACAGTACGGCTCAGGATATATGGCTTGAGTCACAAGCGCGTATGCGCAAACTGATCACTAATTGGACTTGAGGCTCAACCTTAATGACCCAAATTGTCTATTTTAGAATCTCATAAAACATAATCCTAACAAAAAAATAATCAATCACATTGGAAATTATCTAATTATTTAGTCATGGTCAAATTGTAAGCTTTACATAGAGAAGTTTCTATTCTCTGTGTCTTTTTCTTTATGGGATAAGCATGCTTAGATGGGTTAATGATCATCATAAAGGTTGCCCTTTTTTTTAGTCAATTTGGTAATATCATTAACTAGAGTGACAATGCGAAAGCAGGCAGAAGGCCACAATACTTCAGAGTATTGATCTTATAATTGACAAAGACGAAAATATCTTAAGTGATTCGAGTCCACACAAATGTTTTAGTACACAATGGTAAGATGTGAAATTGAGATGGAATATGAGAAGAGGAAAATAGACAACAATATGAGAAGAAGAATTTTTAGAAATCTTTTGCAGACAATAGAGAATTTGTGCTTTAAACAAAGAGAAACAAAGAAGCCGAACATGTGGATTACTGCAGAGGCTCACAACAATCTATCTTGCTTTAACATTTAAAATTTTCACAGTAACAAAATAAATTTATTCTACATATGCATGTCAAAATTAATAATAGCCATGATTCCATATAAAATTTTAAGAAATTAAAAAAAATATTAAAAAAATGATTTCGAAAGGTTAGTTACAAATTTGGAGGAAAGAAAATGAAAAAGTGATATTAATTTTCAGATGTGCTTGCATACGTAGAAAAAGTCAAACAAAGTAGGGCAAATATTCAGTTATGCTCAGATATTTATTCTTCTCCAATATGGAGGTATTTATAAAGAAGTACAATCCTGAATAAAATAGAAAATAAATCCAAATTACAATAGAAAATAAATATAAATTACAATAGGAAATAAATCTCAATTATAATAGGACTAGATAAATGGGTAAGTCACCAAAATCCTAACATAGTAAGGAACCAAAAACCTAACTAAGTAAGGGCTCGCCAACACTCCCGCCTTGAGTTGGGGCAAAGATATTTCGCATGCCCAAACGTGACAAGCGAGTCATAGAGCACTGTACCCGACATTGACCAATCGAACAACTATAGAGAAGGCCTTGTCATAAACCATGAGTGAAACAACTGACAAACCCTAACAAATAGGGCACATAGAAGAACACATAAAAGCATAACACAGAAACCCCTATGAGCACGTCAGTAGGTAAGGCAAAACACAAAAACCCTGTGAGCAAGGCATTAGGTAAGGCATAACACAGAAACCCTGTGAGCAGGACAGTAAGTAAGGCAAAACACATAAACCTTGTGAGCACAATAGTAGATAAGGCAGAACACAGAAACCTTGTGAGCACGGGAGTAGGTAAGGTAGAAAACAGAAATCTTGTAAGCACAGCAGTAGGTAAGTATGAAACAAATTCAACAAACTAGGTTTCATAGCGCACATCATCCAACTTTTCATGGTAGCATCATCAATTTTCCACTTTCCAAATTATGGATATTTGGAATCTGGGCATCAGAGTCACGAGTTAGGTAACCCAATTTTCCGTGTGAAGTAGCATAAAGTTCGATCATCAAAGCCCAAATCACATAGTTGGATCCATTCAATTTGAATTCCAAGAGTAGGTTGGTGGACGATTCAGTATGAACCATCAAAATATGGGTAGGAGAAGCAGTAGGTCAAGGGAATATTGTGGAATGGTGTTGTGTAGAGATTTCTAAAAACTCTACAACCAAACTTTGAGAGTATAAATCACCTAGTAAGCCATATCTATTATGCAATCAAAGTAAGAGCGGAAGCATTAAATAAACTAGGGATTCATGCAAGTCTCATTTGGTCCCAATCTTTATAAGTCTATGAAAGTGTGCACCAAAGACTCTCAAAATCCTATTTGAGAGAAAGGTAAGATGTTCATAGCCTTGGAGCGAATCTTGAAACCAATAATGGTGTTCAAGTAGAGGGAGTGGTCCCTTTGTTGTTGGCTCTCCCTTTGATGTTGATTATCCACCTTGTAGCTCTCCAAATAGATACAAAGATATGCACCTCCCCAAAGCTCTTCACCAAGGATTGAATGGGATGAGAGAATGAGTAGACAACAAGTGAAGAGTGGTGCTAGCACCCTCACTTGATGTGATAGATTGAAGGGGTTAGGGAGAGAGAGCTTGATGTTTCCTCTCTTCCAATTTCACCAACATGAAAACCCTAGGATGATAGGATTCCATAGCTACACACTTATAGGATCAAAAATGTCACAAGGGTGACAAAAATGCCCCCAAACCCTAGTGTAGCCACACCCCCCTTTTGTGTGTCAGCTTTGGCTATCTTGGTCCAACACATTAATCCTATAATGTGTCACATATGTGCCTAAGTCCATATGGTCAAATCTCTTTTGAATTTCCAAGTCATATGAGACCTTTAATTAAAGTTTCATAACTTTAATTGAATAATTAAATTAATCTAATCAATTTAATTACTGTAGTGACTTGACTAATTCAATCACTACTTGTCTAACGAGTGTTGGTCCCGGTCATCCTTAGTTGACCGTGTCAAGTGTCGGGTCAACTATTTGACCTTTATCATTTGACTTTTGACTTTGACCTTTGACTTTCACATTGACTTTGACCAAGTTACAAAATCATTCTTTCTCTTCTTCATTTCCCAATCGATTTCTTTTCGGAGTGCGATCTTATATGTTCTAATTAGCGAGGCAGTGGGTATGAATGATTCACTCTGACACTAGTAAAAAAAAACCCCTTGCGTGACCAAACTTTGCGCGAGCAAACACAATTCGTCGCTCAAAGTGCCTTTGCGCGACGAAAATAAAACTTCGTCGCTCAAACTCTTACGCGACTAAATTTTGCACAATGAAACACAAATCGATGCACAAAGTCACTTTGCGCGACGACAAAGCATCGTCGCGAAAAGTAACTTTGCGCAACGAAACACTAAAATTCGGTGCACAAAGTCTTGCGCGACGAAGTATGGTTTGTCTCGTAAAGTCTTTCAAAAATAACTTAAACAAAAAATTATTTTTAAAATTATTTTGATGACTTTGTGCGACGAAATACAAAAATTCGGTGCACAAAGTCTTGCGCGACGAAGTGTTGTTCGTCTCGCAAAGTCTTTACAAAAATAAATAAAATAAAAAAATTTTGGATGACTTTGCGCGACGAAATAATAATCTTCGTCTCGCAAAGTCTTTACAAAAATAAATAAATAAAAAAATTATTTTAAAAATTTTTGGATGACTTTGCGCGACGAAATAATAATCTTCGTCTCACAAAGTCTTTACAAAAATAAATAAATAAAAAAAAATATTTTTTTAGAAAAATATATTATTGTAGTTCGGATTGGGTTTTTGTTAGAAAATATATATTTTAAATTGACGATCGAATTGGTTTATTGTATTCATATAGGGTCAAGGAGTGTAGCTGTAAAAAATCATCAAAATCGAAATTGAAATAACCGTTAAATCGTGATTTTTCGTTTATAACCGTCGAAAAGTTTTGTCCGATTACTTGATCTCTGAATATTTATTTTTTCCGATTTTTGGCGTATATGATCTCGAAGTATAAACAAACAAGTTTGACGGTTGGATCGTTGAAACTAGTTTCGTAGAATGCGTATGCCATCAAAACAATATATTCACTAACAATTAAGAGTTTATTTAAGGGAGTTTCACTAAAACACCCAAAATGGGGGTTGAAATTATAAAAAAACCCAACACCCAAAACACTTTATAAACACACCCAAAACCCATCATTACACACACACAAGACCCATTTATAAACACACCCAAAAAATATATAATTGTTGATTTTGGGGTTGCTTTTGGGTGTGTTTCTATGTTTAAATAGTGCGTGGGTTTTTTTATAAATACATGTCTAGGATTGGGTTTATTTATAATAATCTATTTATTTAATTATACTTTCATTTAATACAACATAAGATTTTGTGGTATCCACTAGTGTAAATATTTTAAATTGAAGATCAAATTGAGTCATTGTATTCATATAGGGTCAAGGAGTGTAGCTGTAAAAAATCATCAAAATCGGAGTTAAAATAACCGTTAAATCATGATTTTTGTTTATAACCATCGAAAAGTTTTGTCCCATTACGTGATCTCTGAATGTTTATTTTTTCCGATTTTTAGGGTATATGATCTCAAAGTATAAACAAACAAGTTTGACGGTTGGATCGTTGAAACTAGTTTCATAGAATACATATGCCATCAAAATAATATATTCACTAACAATTAAGAGTTTATTTATGCTTTTGTTAAATATAACATAAGATTTTGTGGTATCCACTAGTGTAAATATTTTAAATTGACGATCGAATTGGTTCATTGTATTCATATAGGGTCAAGGAGTGTAGCTGTAAAAAATCATCAAAATCAGAGTTGAAATAACCGTTAAATTGTGATTTTTCGTTTATAACCGTCAAAAAGTTTTGTCCTATTACTTAATCTCTGAATGTTTATTTTTTCCGATTTTTGGCGTATATGATCTCGAAGTGTAAACAAACAAGTTTGACGGTTGGATCGTTGAAACTAGTTTCGTAGAATCCGTATGTCATCAAAACAATATATACACTAACAATTAAGAGTTTATTTATACTTTTATTAAATATTTTAAATATTTATACTTTAAATATTAAATATTTTAAATTGTTATACTTTTATCCACTAGTGTAAATATTTTAAATTGACGATCGAATGCAATCATTGTATTCATATAGGGTCAAGGAGTGTAGCTGTAAAAAATCATCAAAATTAGAGTTGAAATAACCGTTAAATCTTGATTTTTCATTTATAACCGTCGAAATGTTTTGTCCCGTTACTTGATCTTTGATTTTTTTTTTTTTCCGATTTTTGGCGTATATGATCTCGATGTGTAAACAAACAATTTTGACGGTTGGATCATTGAAACTAGTTTCGTAGAATGTGTATGCCATCAAAACAATATATTCACTAACAATTAAGAGTTTATTTATACTTTCATTAAATATAACATAAGATTTTGTGGTATCCACTAGTGTAAATATTTTAAATTGACGATCAAATGTAGTCATTGTATTCATATAGGGTCAAGGAGTGTAGTTGTAAAAAATCATCAAAATTAGAGTTGAAATAACCGTTAAATCTTGATTTTTCTTTTATAACCGTCGAAATGTTTTGCCCCATTACTTGATCACTTAATGTTTATTTTTTCCAAATTTTGGCGTATATGATCTCGAAGTATAAACAAACAAGTTTGACGGTTGGATTGTTGAGTAGCTTTAAATTTGTTTATTTTGTATGTATAACACTTAAGAAATTGAATAATATATATATTTATTAGTAGCTTTAAATTTTTTTTAAGACTTTGCGCGACCAATATAATAATTCGTCGCGCAAAGTAAACTCTAAAAATATGGCGGGTACCAAAAATGGGAATTTTAAATAATAAAAAATTCCGACTTTGCGGGACCAATATACAGTCATTCGTCGCGCAAAGTATCCCCTAAAAATTGGGGGGGTACCAAAAATGCGAATTTTTTTTACAACTTTGCTCGATCAATATATAGGAGTTCATCTCGCAAAGTGTACTCTCAAAATTTGGCGGGTACCAAAAATGGGAATTTTTAAAAAAAAAATTTACGACTTTGCGGGACCAATATATAGTCGTTCGTCGCGCAAAGTATACCCTAAAAATTTGGGCGGGTACCAAAAATGCGACATTTTTTTAAAAAAAAATTTGCGACTTTGCGCGACCAATATATAGTAGTTTGTCACGCAAAAGTATCTAAAAATTTGGCAGGTACCAAAAATGGGAATTTTTGAAAAAAAAATTTACGACTTTGCGGGACCAATATATAGTCGTTCGTCACGCAAAGTATACTTTAAAAATTTGGGCAAGTACAAAAATGGACGTGGGAATATTTTGGTCACGCAAGACTTTGAGCGACCAAAAATTCGTCGCGCAAACCCTAAAAATTTGGGCGCGCAACAAAAATGGGAAATTTTTTTAAAATTTTTTTTCGAGACTTTGCGCGACCAATATATTATTTCGTCGCGCAAAGTGATACGGCTTTTAAAACCAAAATAACTCCTCCACCATTTTCTCAATGTCTTCTACTCTTACCTCTCCTCTCTCTTTCCCTCTCCCCAAATCCTACCCTTTCTCTCACACTCACTCCTCTCACTTAATCTCTCATCTCTCTCTTCACTATCTCTCACTCTCTTATCTCTCTTTTCATCATCTCTCACTCCTCTCACTTAATCTCTCATCTCTCTCTTCACTATCTCTCACTCTCTTATCTCTCTTTTCATCATCTCTCACTCTCACTATCTTCTCTAATTCTCTCACACTCACTTCTCCCTCTCATTCTCACTCACTCAAAATCTTGCCAAATGGTATATTCTCTCCAAACTTTAAATATTTTTTCATTAATATGTGTTTTTGGAGTTAGTTTTCAGTTTATGCCAATTTTTTGTTATTTTTTTGTTATTTGACAATATTTGTTTTTTTTTTTTTTTTGTAAGGAATCGTCGAGACTTTGACGGCTAAAGTTGAGGATTTGGACGCTATCGAAACATATCCTCCGCCACTACCACCACAATAGGCTTGTAGATTTTATTATTGTACTTTGTTAATTTATGTGTACATTTTGAATATTATATAGGGTTAATTACAATTTAGTACCCTGTACTTACACCCTTAAGGCATGTTAGTCCCCGTCTTTTCAATTTTAACAATCACATACCCTTAGTTTGTAAATTTTTTGCAATGTGGTTCCGCCGTTAGGGTTTCTGTTAAAACTCTCTGTTAATTGCCTACGTGGCATTGTGGGTCCCACATTTTTTAATTTTTTAATTTTAATTGATTAAAATATTAATAAAATATTAAAAACTTAAAAATAAAATAAAAAATATCTCTCTCCCCTCTACGCTCTCCTCTACCCCCGTCGATTTCTTCTTCACCCCAGCCTGCAACCCAGGCCCCCTCCCCTTCCTTCCTCCCGATTTCTCCCCCTCCCCCTGATTTCTTTTTCCCCAAACCCTAACCCCGCCACCAGACCCAACCCCCATCCATCTCACTCTTCACCTCTGACGAAACCCAATTCCAGCCGCACCCCCACTCATCTTCCCAACCTCAGCCACAAAACCCTCCTGCAAAACAACCCAGCAATACCGTCTCCCAAAGAATGAAGATCGATATGTTCCTGTTCTTTTTCTTTTTTTCTTTTTTTTTCATTTTTGCTAATCACATATATATATATATATATATATATATGTTTAATTATGCAGAGTTATTTTTAGATTGATGGATAAATCTGATTCGATTTGGTTCCTTTGTGTGAGAATGGGGGCAGCGGGAGATCGAGGAGAGTTGAGGAAATAGATTTGCTGGGCTTTGAGGAAATAGATTTGCTGGGCTTTGAGGAAATGAATATGTCGGGAAAGGGAGGATTCGGGGTTGATAGGTGCGGACTGGAGTTTGGGGTCAAGAAATCCGAGGGGGTGGGGGATGGGTCTGTGGGTGAAAAATTAGAAGGGGAGGAGGGATGGGTTTCGGGGTGGAGGGTGGCTTGGCGGGTGGTGGTCATAGGGCAAGGATCAAAATTAAAAGTGTGTTTTGGGGTTTGATTGGATTGGAATTGGAATTCGAAGTGTGCCTTTGTTTTTCTGGTTTTTTGGGTGAGGGAATAATGGTGGGCTCGAAATTGTGGGTGCTGGAGAGAGAGAGGGAGAGAGTTGGGTTTGTGGAAGTCGGGTTTGTGGGTGATGGGAGAGGTGGCTTAGTGGAAGTCGGGTTTGTGGGGAGGGTGGAGGCTGGAGGTTGGAGGCTGTGAGGGAGAGGTGGTGCAGGTGGTGGTAATGGGGGAGAAAGAAACCTGGGAGAGGAAGGAGGCGCTGGTTTGAGTCAGAGAGAGAACGCAGAGAGAGAGAGAGAGATAGAGAGAGAGAGAGAGAAATTTTTTGTTTTTTTTATTTTTAATATTTTATTAATATTTTAATCAATTTAAAATTAAAAAAATTAAAAAATATGGGACCCACAATGCCACGTAGGCAATTAACAAAGAGATCTAACAGAAACCCTAACGGCGGAACCACATTGCAAAAAATTTACAAACTAAGGGTATGCGATTGTAAAAATTGAAAAAACGGGGACTAACATGCCTTAAGGGTGTAAGTACAGGGTACTAAATTGTAATTAACCCTATTATATATATTCGATAATTTGACCACTATTTTTCATATGTAATTTTATTTTGAATATGTCAATTTAAATTAAAGTAATTAAAAAAAATAAAATCATACAATTAAATTAAATTTAAAAAGTAAAAATTTGAAAAAATTAATATAATGAAATTGATATAAGAGAAATAATAAAACAAAATGTCAAAAACCTTGCGCTACAAAATATTTCATCGCGCAAACTATTAAACTAGTTTATTTTAATTTAAAAAATTAAAAAAACAAAAATTAAAAAAAATTGAATATTTCTTCACGCAAAGTAGTTAGAATTCGTCGCGCAAATTTTTGCGTGACATTAAGATTCGTCGCGCAAAGTAAGTAATATTCGTCACACACAAGTAATTAATTTCGTCGCGCAAAGTAATTAATATTCGTCACGCAAAGTTGTTAGTAATCGTCGCGCAAAGTAGTTAGAATTCGTCGCGCAAAGTGGTTAATTTTCGTTGCTCAAAGTAGCTTTGAGCGATGTTAGTATTCGTCGCGCAAAACCTTTATTTACAATCTTTGCGCAACCAAAATTTCGTCGCGCAAAGTGTTTTTTGTAGTAGTGTGAATCAAGTGTGAATTGTATCCCTCCATACAATTCTCCCTATTGGTGAAGGCTAATTATAATTATTCCTTACAAAACTTCCACAAGGCATGAGTGACACCAAGCAGTATGTCATGGCTACCCAAGCTAAAAAGAATTCATTTAGAGAACCTAGTCAATTTGTGAGTACAATGCAATTTGATCCTTCTCTAATTTAACACTCAATGTCATATTCTCGGGATACAGTAAACTTGTGTCAAAATCCCAAATATGACATCTCTAGATTATATGATTCAATTTGATGAAATTGCAAACGTTCTTGTTTCAATTTCCATCCAATACTTTGGCCAAAGATTCATGAATCATATTTTTAGAGTATTCTCTCTTCTTACTAAGAGCAAAGATTCCTTGTTGTACATTCACCTGTCTCTGAGTACACGCTGAGAATCCTGAGGAACACCTTTAAGTCACATCATTTTGATACGACCGTATAATGCTCTCAAAGTGAAACAACATATACACAAGACAACTGTGATGTCTCAGGTCTAAGGATTAATTTGCATTATTACAACTTAGAATTCTTTGTTTGACACTTGTGAGTAAGACTTGCATGCAAGAATTCTAGAGTTGATCGTGTTCAGTGGACTCCATCTTCTATAGAGAATCTACACATCTGTCTCAGTGTCTCTACATGAATGACTTGAGACTAGTCATCTTCCCAATTGAGCAGACATAATGTGTACTAGTCTTTGCGGGTCACCATTGTCCAATTAGTGATCCTATGACCAGGAACATTTTAGGATACAATATTTATATTTAAGAAAAGGTCTCGTGCATCTAACTTCTTTAGACCACTTTCCATTTATATCTTAATCCATGGACTTGTTGCTTTGTGTACGTTATGGATCTAAAGCAACGTTCTTGCCCATTTGATTATTATATATTATTTTCTTAGAATTATCCATTTTATATTGGCTTGTAGGGCATATATCTAACAGTAGGTGAAGCAAAACCAGAAGCAAGTGAAGAAATAAAGGCATCAACATTCGGCATGGTGATGAATGGCGGAATGGCACCAAAGGCAGCTGTAATAAGGTAGACGACGGCGGCGGAAAATAGGTAGTGTTTAGGGTTAGGGGTTTTTTTACGTTGTAAAGACGAATCGAAATACAATAACAACATCGGCAATGACAAGGGAATGACAAAAGAGAATCCCTCCTAATTTAGCGGAAACTTCTCTTCATTCCCCCTTTCCCTCCTGAAGAGACGGGGTCGTCAGAGCCAAGAAATAGCCAATATCTTCATGAAAAATAGAAACATATCATTTTCACTCCCCCCCCACTCCCTTGAAGAGGAGATGAGGAAAGCACTTAATTTGTAAGGAGAACGCAAGCACAGGTCACTTAATTTCCATTAAATTCACACTTAATTTTGATGGTTGTTCCTATGTTGCTCCTTCTTCGCAATAATCCCAAAGCTTTGTATACTCGTAAGCCACATTACCCTAGCTAATCTTTTGGCTCTATGTGCTTTCATGTGTGAAGCCTACCCACTCCTTTGAAGTAGCATCCTTGATGTGGAGGAATTGAAGGATTAGATTGGACTCTGTCCATGAATGTTTAGTGAGCTAATGTACAGTTGCTAGGTTGTTATCCCACACTCGTACACGTGTATGGTTAGGATTGTAGATCTTAACAATCAATGTTTTATCCTCAGATGACTTGCTCAAGGCATATATGTTCCAAGGGCAATGCTTGGTTCTACAAAGTGCCTTTAGCTTGAACCTTGCATTTCTTTTATACCACATTTTGTGTCCATACTTCAGTGAGTAAGTTTTGAGTGCCTCTCTAAACACATGGAAATCTACAAACACCATTCTTAGTGTAAAAATTAGATTATTGCTGTCAGTTTCAGGATTGTATTCTTGGAACCTTCTCCCATTATCTTCATCATCTGATGCACCCCTTAAAGCAATAATGTCGGAATCCACCAACTAACTGGAATCCGCCATATAATTGAGTAAAACTCATAGGTATTCGATTGATAATAAACTGAATTTTTCAGGATGCCCCAACCCATTCCTTTTTATATAAGAGAAAACCCTAGACTTGCATGGAAAGTTAATTAGAAAATAAAAAGAAAATAACAAAAGTTTCCCAAAAAATTCCTAAGTAAAATCATATTAGGAAAATAATATCATGATAGATAACTTATTCTAAAAATATAAAATAAAGCATTAAAGTAAATATAAATCTTGACTTAATCCATAATTGCTTCAAACTTTCTCAATCAATTAGAAAATCCCAAAGATACGTCTTCCTTCTTTTCCTAGGGTCGTAATTGATGCTCAAACATGATTTTTCATATTTGAACCCCAATTTTCTGATTTTGAATTCTATTCCTTTTCTAAATTTCCTTCGTAGGAACAAGCCTATAATTTTTCCTACATCAAGCCCCTTCACTTGTAAAGAACAAGACCTCTAGTTCTCCTTAAAAAGAACCTAAGTAGACATAGAACTTGATGTGTATATATGCTCTTCAATTTGTGGCATTTGAACTTGCTCATACTTGGATGGAATAATCATATAATTAATTCCATAAACAAGATTAGAATATGCGAGTGGAGAATCAAACTCCTTGTATGAATTATTTTCCTCTCCAACTTTATATTTATCCATACCTTTAATTTCAATGGAATCCAATTGTTGTTCTTCATCTTTTGGGAAATCTTCAACGACGACAACAGGAGTTTCAATTGGCGTAATCTATTCTTTTTCTTTATTATCTTCCTCCATCTTGTGGGTTACTATATCATCAATTAATTCAACATCCATCAAAGTTTCTTCTTGTTTGACATCTTCCTCCATCTTTTCTTGACTCAACATGATATTGGGTTGAACAATCCTGTAACCATTCCTTAATAAATATATATCAAATTCAAAATGAAAGATTTTTTTTCACCAAAAGTCTCTTCATCCAACGCCAAGAACTTATAGGATTACCTTATTTTTTTTTCCCAAATTTTTGCATCTGATCCCACCAAGAAGCGACATTGTCTTCTAAACGGGAACCAAAAATTTTCACCATCTACTCTTCTGCGATCATTATTGAATCAAATATTTCCTCTATGTCTGCAACCCATTGGAGAAAGCCTTCAATGCAGTCAATCCCCATGAAGTATGGAACAACTGCAACATCAAATTCGTTGATTGTGATTGGTTCCTTGTCACCATAGGTCCAATCTTCTTTGTTTGGATGAGCCATTGAAGGCACCTCAAGCTAGGCAAAACCTGGCTCTGATACAAACTGACGCATCAAGATATAAATGGATAGGGAGATGGACCGATAACCCTAAAGTAACAATGTCGAAATCCACTAACAAACTGGAATCCCCCAGAAATTAAGTAAAACTCAAAGGTATTTGATTGATCATAAACTAAATTTTTTAGGATGCCCCAACGCATTCCTTTTATACAAGAGGAAAGTTAATTAGAAAACAAAAAGGAAATAACAAAAGTTTCCCAAAAATATTCAAAAGTAAAATCATATCAAGAAAATAATATCCTGATAGATAAATTATTCTAAAAATATAAAATAAAACATTAAATTAAACATAAATCTTGATAGAATCCATAATTGCTTCAAACTTCCTCAATCAATAAGAAAATCCCAACAATACGCCTTCCTTCTTTTCCTAGCACCATTGATGCTCAAGCATGATTTTTTGTATTTGAACCCCAATTTTCTGATTTTGAATTTTGTTCCTTTTCTAAATTTCCTTCGTAGGAACAAGCCTATAATTTGTCCTACATGAATGCCTAACCTAACACTACTACAAAAATCGAAATAGACGACGGTAATCCACCGTCGTGTATTCGGTTTTTCAACCGTCGTAAAATCGAGCGACGTCTTTTCATGCATAAAACCACGACGGTAAATCCCCGTCGTCTATTATTTTTAAAGACGACGGTTTTTTAATAAAAAGGGTAATCTATTATTAAGTAAAGACGACGGTTTTTTATAAAAAGGGTCGTCTATAATATATAACGACGACGGTTTTTTTATAAAAGGGGTCGTCTATTATATGTAAAGACGACGGTTTTTTTTATAAAAAGGGTCGTCTATTATATGTAAAGACGACAGTTTTTTTATAAAAGGGGTCGTCTATTATATGTAAAGACAACGGTTTTTTTTATAAAAAGGGTCGTCTATTATATGTAAAGACGACGGTTTTTTTTATAAAATGGGTCATCTATTATATGTAAAGACGACGGTTTTTTTATAAAAAGGGTCGTCTATTATATGTAAAGACGACCCTTTTTATATAAAAATGGTCGTATATTATGAATTAAAGACGACCCTTTTCATATAAAAAGGGTCGTCTATTATATGTAAAGACGACAGTTTTTTATAAAAAGGGTCGTCTATTATTAAGTAAAGAACTATGTTTTATTATATCCAAAGACGTCGGTTTTGTTAAAAAGCCATCATCTATTAAATGTGAAGACGACGATTTCTTGAAATATTGTCGTCTATTAACTCTAAAACAACGATTTTTTAGTAAAACCGTCGTTGATTGTATATAAAAAGACGTTATGGTGTTAAAAGAGGTCATTGATAATATATACAGATGACGGTTTTTCCAATAAAACCATCGTTTTATTATCTTTAGTTTTTTGAAGAGTCAATAGTTATTACATAGTCAACCAATCTTTATTCTATTACATACATACTTCCTACCTACAATTAGAAATAACGGAGCTCACAAATTCTACTAATTTGATTTTAACTTCATCAATTTGTTCTTGGGTTGACTTAGCTCTGCCTTCTTGCACATTTTCCAAGTTGTTGGTGTCGAAAAAGGAAAGACCTGCACGAAAGAGACCCCAATACTCTTAAACATAAACTTGTTTAGCAGTAACCTAACCTTAGCAAAAAGATCTATGCAGCTCTAGAATGACAGCAGAACACAATTGGCATAATTGGCAAAGTACCTGTTCTTGTGGTGGCACCATAACCTGTTCTTGTGGTGGCACCATAACAAATGAAAAATCAGAGATTCTGAAAATTAACAATGAAATTCCAAAATAATTAAAGTAAACAACAAAAACAAAAAGTATTTTGGACCTGATGATGTTGTCGGTCCAAAAACAAACGGATCTAGTGAGGGATGGGTATGTTTTGCCTCATCTTCTTCGTCAGCTTCTTCTTGATTACGAAGGCCTTGTGGGACGGCTGTGCATATTTATAAAAAACCCAAATGAGAAACTCACTTAAATCCCACGAAATTAGCACAATACATGAACAAACATATATATATATATATACCGATTTCCATAAGTCTTTCTAGATCTAGTCGCTGAGTTTGATGAGCGAGTTGAGTGCCTGAGAGCGAGATCTTCTTTGAAGAAAGTGAAGGTCGAGATCTTTCAAATCAAACCTTTCAACCAGCTTTGATTCTCAAATACAGAACCTCCCTCTACATCTTATGGATCTGCGAAGACCTCAATCTCTCAACTCCTTCATTGATATCGATTTTTTGATGATTTTGTAGAGAGTTTCATGAGGGTGTTTTAGAGAGTGCAGGAGGGTTTCAAGGAGGGAGAGATAAGGTTTTCAGAGACGGAGGAAATTCTGAAAATTTGTCGAGCGCGAATTCACTTAAGTAGCCTTTTTTTAGCGTGTTTTAAAAGACGACGCTTGTTAATGAGAGATAAGGTTTTCAAAGACGGGTGAAAATTTGAAAATTTGTCGAGTGCGAATTCACTTAAGCGGCCATTTTTTCACGTGTTTTAAAAGACGACCCTTTTTATCAAAAACCGTCGTCTTTACTTAATAATAGACGACCCTTTTTATAAAAAAAAACCGTCGTCTTTATATATAATAGATGACCCTTTTATAAAAAACCGTCGTCTTTACATATAATAGACGACCCTTTTATAAAAAAACCGTCGTCTTTACATATAATAGACGACCCTTTCATAAAAAAAACTGTCGTCTTTACATATAATAGACGACCCTTCCATAAAAAAACCGTCGTCTTTACATATAATAGACGACCCTTTTATAAAAAAACCATCGTCTTTACATATAATAGACGACCCTTTTTATAAAAAAAAAACCGTCGTCTTTACATATAATAGACGACCCTTTTTATTTATACTTTCATTAAATACAACATAAGATTTTGTGGTATCCACTAGTGTAAATATTTTAAATTGAAGATCAAATTGAGTCATTGTATTCATATAGGGTCAAGGAGTGTAGCTGTAAAAAATCATCAAAATCGGAGTTAAAATAACCGTTAAATCTTAATTTTTCGTTTATAACCGTCGAAATGTTTTGTCCCGTTACTTGATCTCTGATTTATTTTTTTTCCCGATTTTTGGCGTATATGATCACGATGTGTAAACAAACAAGTTTGACTGTTGGATCGTTGAAACTAGTTTCGTAGAATGCGTATGCCATCAAAACAATATATTCACTAACAATTAAGAGTTTATTTATACTTTCATTAAATATAACATAAGATTTTGTGGTATCCACTAGTGTAAATATTTAAATTGATGATCGAATGTAGTCATTGTATTCATATAGGGGCAAGGAGTGTAGCTGTAAAAAATCATCAAAATCGGAGTTAAAATAACCGTTAAATCTTGATTTTTCGTTTATAACCGTCGAAATGTTTTGTCCCATTACTTGATCTCTGATTTATTTTTTTTCCCGATTTTTGGCGTATATGATCACGATGTGTAAACAAACAAGTTTGACGGTTGGATCGTTGAAACTAGTTTCGTAGAATGCGTATGCCATCAAAACAATATATTCACTAACAATTAAGAGTTTATTTATACTTTCATTAAATATAACATAAGATTTTGTGGTATCCACTAGTGTAAATATTTAAATTGATGATCGAATGTAGTCATTGTATTCATATAGGGGCAAGGAGTGTAGCTGTAAAAAATCATCAAAATCGGAGTTAAAATAACCGTTAAATCTTGATTTTTCGTTTATAACCGTCGAAATGTTTTGTCCCATTACTTGATCTCTGATTTATTTTTTTTCCCGATTTTTGGCGTATATGATCACGATGTGTAAACAAACAAGTTTGACGGTTGGATCGTTGAAACTAGTTTCGTAGAATGCGTATGCCATCAAAACAATATATTCACTAATAATTAAGAGTTTATTTATACTTTCATTAAATATAACATAAGATTTTGTGGTATCCACTAGTGTAAATATTTTAAATTGATGATCGAATGCAGTCATTGTATTCATATAGGGTCAAGGAGTGTAGCTGTAAAAAATTATCAAAATCAGAATTGAAATAACCGTTAAATCTTGATTTTTTGTTTATAACCGTTGAAATGTTTTGTCCCGTTACTTGATCTTTGATTTTTTTTTTTCCCGATTTTTAGCGTATATGATCACGATGTGTAAACAAACAAGTTTGACGGTTGGATCGTTGAAACTAGTTTCGTAGAATGCGTATGCCATCAAAACAATATATTCACTAACAATTAAGAGTTTATTTATACTTTCATTAAACATAACATAAGATTTTGTGGTATCCACTAGTGTAAATATTTTAAATTGACGATCGAATGTAGTCATTGTATTCATATAGGGTCAAGGAGTGTAGCTGTAAAAAATCATCAAAATCAGAGTTGAAATAACCGTTAAATCTTGTTTTTAAAAAACCGTTATCTTTACTTCACAATAGATGACCCTTTTTAAAAACAAACCGTCATCTTTACATATAATAGACGACCCTTTTTTAAAAAACCATCATCTTTACTTCATAATAGACGACCCTTTTCATATAAAAAGGGTCGTCTTTACTTAATAATAGACGATCCTTTTTATAAAAAACCGTCGTCTTTACATATAATAGACGACCCTTTTATATGAAAAGTGTCGTCTTTACTTCATAATAGACGACCTTTTTCATATAAAAAGTGTCGTCTTTACATAATAGACAACCCTTTTTATGTGAAAAGGATCGTCTTTAATTCATAATAGACGACCATTTTCATATAACAAGGGTCGTCTTTACTTAATAATAGACGACCCTTTTTATAAAAAAAAACCGTCGTCTTTATATATAATAGACGACCTCTTTATAAAAAAACCGTCGTCTTTACATATAATAGACGACCCTTTTTATAAAAAAATCGTCGTCTTTACATATAATAGACGACCTCTTTATAAAAAAACCGTCGTCTTTACTTAATAATAGACGACCCTTTTTATAAAAAAAAACCGTCGTCTTTACATATAATAGACGACCCTTTTTATAAAAAAAACCGTCGTCTTTACTTAATAATAGACGACCCTTTTTATAAAAAAACCGTCGTCTTTACATATAATAGACGACCCTTTTATAAAAAAAACCGTCGTCTTTACATACAATAGACGACCCTTTTCATAAAAAGGGTCGTCTTTACATATAATAGACGACCTTTTTTATAAAAAAACCATCGTCTTTACATATAATAGACGGCAGTTCTTTCAAAACAACCATGTCTTTACCAAAAAAAGGACACTTGATTTTTAAAAGACGACGCTTGTCATACCTGCTGTCGTTGTTTTTTGGTCCGATTTTAACTATGAAGAAAAGCTTTTTAATAAGACGACGCTTTTTTATTTGTGTGCGTCGTTATAAAAAAATTCTCAACAGTATCTCCATTTTTTAGTTGTTTAAGTCACTTATCCACGACGGTTTTTTGTTACCGTCGTCTTTTTAAAAACAACGACGGTTTTTTGTTCTTCCGTCGTCTTTTTCTGGTCGTCTTTTGCCCTTTTTGTAGTAGTGTAACTTTCTACATTGACTACTTTACCAACCAAGCAAAGTGTCCTTCATTATAAAAAGAAACCCCAAACCCTAAGGTCCTGTTTGGTTCATAGGAAATGAGACTTGGGGATGGGAAATTAATTGCTTTCCCATGTTTGGTAAGTCCAGACATGGGAAATCATTGCCTGGTCCATGGGAAAGTAGGGGGGAAAGTGAAGCCATCCTCCCAACTTGGGTTTTGTTTTCCCTCCTCATGGGAAAGTTTGGGAAAATGAGCCAATATTAAATAAATATTTTTCATGACCATTTTGTGCCCATTAACAATTTAGAATTACAATATATCATTAAATGCATTCTTTTTTTATTTGATTTAATATGGGTATAATTGAAAATTTATACAAACTTTATTTTCCATTCCTACTCAAAACATACATGGGAAATGAAAATAAAGTGATATCTCCCGGTTACCTTCTTAGCATTACCAAACGTGGGAAAAGAATCTTCTATTTCCCATCCATTGGGAAATGATTTCCCGTCTAATTCGTTCCTTTAACCAAACGAGGCCTAAAAGGTAATAGTTGAAACCCTATTTTTGAAAAGGTAACAGCCGAAACACACACAAAAGGAAACCCATAAAAAAACACTAACGTTCGAAACCAAACCCATAAAAAAAAACACTAAAGTACAAAACCCACACCCACATGTTTCAGAAGTTTGAAACTTACCATATTCTGGAGCGATATTTCCTCGAAGCCGACACGATAACCCTAAATTCAGCAAGATTCATTTACTCTCTGCAATCGACATAATTCGAAGGCTTTGGGCAGTTCGAAATTGTTTTGCTTCGAAGGCTGTGTGAAAAGAATCGAGGTTTGAGAATAACGTTTGGGGATTAGGGATTTGTTTAACATTCGACATTAGGGTTCAGAGTACACCATATTTCAACACCTGTCGCAAGAGTGGGCGGGGAAAATTGAATTATCCACGACATTTTAAAAAAAAACAAAGAGCCCAGCATGAGTCGGACACGACAGCCAAAAATAGCCACGTCGAAGCTGCAAAGTCATCACTTAACGACTCCTAAAATTTGAGTACTAATATGTAGTAGACCCTTTCTTTTCTATTTTTTTTTCTTTTTTTATGTATCATCTATCGTAGTAGCTCGTAATTTGAAGCACATCTAACAACATAGCAGGTAACTTGTGACCTTTGTTGAACGAGCAAAGGTTATTAATTAGAATGGTTAATTTGTAGGTAGAAGCCTGCATAGAGACGTGCACACATAGCCTTTTATATTATTTTTTTGTCCAAACTATCTTCTTCAATAAGCAGTTCAAATAAACAATATAAAATTCCAGGAGATAACAACAAGAAAAAAAAAAAAAAAAAAAAAAAAAAAAGTAAGTTCTTGAAATTTGGAGGAAAGAAGAGCTAGCGTGAAGAATTGATGATAATTTTGAGATGCCAGTGCTTGAACGAGTCTACATAGCTAGCGTACATGGAAAACTCATCTTTACATAAAGGAGTAGCATTTCATTCGTGGCCTTTTTTGTTTTGCTACTCTTTTGACGTTTTCAAGAGATAATTTGCTGTACATTCTTTTTTGAGAATTCTGTACACTGAATCAGCAATTATCACGTGAAAAATATAAGGACCTCACGATCATTCCCAATCAAATATAAGGACCAACAACCGAGCCCATTGGTGTAGAGAAACTCGCTAAATCTCCAACGACATAGCCTGATTACTGATTTTCCAATAAAATACTATGTCGCCTTTTTTCCAAACCAAAAAAAAAAAAAAAAACAGAAAGTAATGTTTGTTGTTTCCATTACAAGGCAATATAGTAAAGGGTTTTTTTCTCTTTTAAGGGAACATCCACGTACGGTACAAGGAAAACTTTATTAGTGAACTGAAAAATTATAGGACCAATTCATAGAATCACAAAATAGGGCTTCATGAATAACATGAAGAGGCTCCCCGAACGAACTAATAAAACAATCCTCTTTAGAGCGAAGGTAATTTAATTTATCCTCATATTCATCGCCAAAATTATAATTATGCCTTCCACATACAATTCTCATTGCAATTTTCTCTTCTTTCAAAATTACCTCAAGATCGTTTCAAATAAGATAAACATTTGCAGTAATGACGTTTTTTTATACCTCAAGATCATTTCAAATAAGATAAATATCTTGCTTACCTTTTCTTTCAGTGAGTTTTAATGCGATTTTTCTTCCCAGAATATAAGGTTTCCATCAAGGCGTTTTTTTGTCTTTTTCCTTTTTTTCCGCTGGTCTTTTGACGTTTTTTTTTTCTTTGTCTTTTCCCTTTTTTACTATCCGTTACATGATAAAGATCCTCTCCTTAAATATATGGGAAAGAAAATTTGAAAATTAATCTTTGAGAAACATAGGTGTTTGAACTTTCTTTTTGAAAACTACTTTTATGCTGGACACGAATTACTTGAAGGCCAACGACTTCCTCCAAGAAGCTGAAGGTTGTAAGATCGATCAAAGACTCCTAGGTTTGTATATGATCAATCCTGTAATGTTTGTTTAGATGAGTCTCTCAAAATAAGCTTATTTGAGGGAGATTCTTGTAGATCTCACTCTGCATTGTATTCAACTGTCAAATTTTCATGTCTTAATTCATCCCCGAATGAAAAATATCGAACTATTTGATTATTAGAAGATAGTCACTCTACTGTTTGTTTGAAAAAACTGTGTTCGTCTATTGATTTCCTCATAATTAGACGTTTTAATATAATAGTTTACGATTTGCCTTCGTGTACGCAAGCAGGGGATCCTTCCAGGGAAGGTTACTTCGTGTACGCATATATACGACTTGGGCTCCTATTAGAGCTCTTCATTTATATTTATTTTTGTTTTCTCCTTATCTATAGAAAATTTCTGTTGGGCCTGGGCACCTATTTCTTCTTGTTTTTTTCTTTAATTTTATCATTATCTAAATAATTTTTTTTTAAAACATCATTTATATTTTAATATTGACTATTGTTTTACTTATTTTTCCCTTCTGAATTTTTTTTTTAATAAGAATAATTTTGTGTTATTTGAAAATTTAACAACCAGGGGATTTTGCTTCAGAACACTGCTTCCAGGGAAGGAGACAAGTATTTTCCTTTACTTTATATATACAGATAACTGTTTTTTTAGTAAATTTTTTACCGAATGGAATTTTTGCCTGTATTAACATGCCTGCAGTGGTGTGTTAACAAACCCTTTGTCGTAGTTGGTTAATATCATACCTTTTTTTTCACTGTCACTAATTTGTTGTTATGGTGTATATATATCCGTTTTTCAGGTACAATTGAGCTAGAGGAAGTGAAACAATGAATCAACCCAAAGTAAGTGCCTAAAGCTTCAGTACATAGTGTTCCAATGTTTGAAAACCCCAACAATTCTAGATGGCATTCGGAGGTAGAAATCAAATAAGAATCACAAAATTTAACAATCTATAAATTAACAATGTCAACGAATCAAGTGTCTGTCAAATTCTTTTCACAATTTGACCCATTTGGTCAGGAGACTTGATCAAACTTAGTGGCTACTTGCACCATTGCGTGTTTCATACTTCGTGAAATATGAAACTTCTCTTTGCAATATCTTAATCCCACGTGTGTTTACAAAAAAATAATTTAATTACTTACTATTTCTCATGCGCCCTCGCAGCCAGAACAACCTTGTACTTATCAAGATTACCAACAAAAAAAGTCCCGAATTATGGCAAAGCAATTAGGATCTTTGGTCTTAGGCGTGGTTCTTCTAATTGGCTTTGCATTGACAAATAGCAAAGCTGATATCGGAGCTACACCCACTAATTATGACACTGCTTCCTTCAATAGGAGCAGTTTTCCAGAAGGGTTCATATTTGGTGTAGGTTCTGCAGCTTACCAAGTAAGTCCTTCTGGTCCTTAATTTACCCTTCAATGCATAACTTGTGTTTTGATTGGTTAGGGTTTTCTTTCAAATTCAGACCATGGATCAATGCAAGAATATTGACATCTTCATTGTGTTCTCTGGTGTGTGTATATTTCAGTATGAAGGTGCTACAAAAGAATATGGTAGAGGACCAAGCATATGGGATATCTACACCCACAAATATCCAGGTTTGTCCAATCAAATCATCAATTAGATCAAATATGAAAATCGAGCTACTTTTCTCTTTTCGAAAAGAAATTAGTTTACATTCTATGATTTCAGTGAACTTTATGCTCTAAATAATTGAGATTTTTTGTGATTAATTGCAGAAAGGATTACTAATAGGAGCAATGGAGATGTCGCTGTGGATCAATATCACCGTTATAAGGTACACCAATCACATAATTTAATCCTCAAGACCTTTTTTTTTTTTTTGGAAGAGCCCAATGTGGAGATATGAAATTTTGAAGCATGAAAAAAACACAACATTGAATACGAAATCCTTAATTTTTAGGTTTTTTTTTTTCTTTCCTGAAGACATGTTTTATTGTTACATAATGTAGGAAGATGTGGGGATTATGAAGAATATGGGGTGGGATGCGTATAGGTTCTCTATTTCATGGTCCAGATTGTTACCAAGTAAGTTCATCTACATCCTCACATTTTATTTGTGACCAATCGTCAATATTTCTGCCTTCATTGTTTTAACTTAAATAATGTGTTCATGTTGTCTACTGTACAATATAAACAAAAATTTTGTTTTCAATTAAAAGATTTAATTGAAATAATTGAAACAAATATATTATATAGAGGTCGAATTTGAAGGCCCATAACATATATTCCAGCTTTTTTTTAACTTGTATAACGATTCACTTATTTTTTGTATTTTCTGATTTTATTTTAATTATTAGATGGAAAGTTAAGTGGAGGCGTGAATAAGGAAGGAATCAAATACTACAACAATCTCATCAATGAGCTCCTACGCAATGGTGAGTCATCCCACCTTCCATGATCAATCATCAATACGATAACAATTACATGCACTCATAAACAAATCATTTAATCGAAACATTTTAATTCGCCGTATTATAGGTGTGACGCCATTTGTGACACTCTTCCATTGGGATCTTCCCCAAACTTTAGAAGAAGAATACGGTGGTTTTTTAAGCCCTCGTATTATGTAAGTGAATAAATTTTATCCTCTGAATAATATTGATAATTTATTAAATAAATAGAATTATAACATATACATTTTCAATTGTGTATGTATATACAGCCATCATTTTCAAGACTATGCAGAACTTTGTTACAAGGAATTTGGTGATAGAGTAAAGCATTGGACCACGTTGAATGAACCATATACCTTTAGTAACTATGGTTATGGAATTGGGTCATTTGCACCTGGACGTTGCTCCGCTTGGCAGCAGCTAAACTGCACTGGCGGAGATTCATCTACTGAACCATACTTGGTAACACACCACCTACTCCTTGCTCATGCAACTGCGGTAAAATTGTACAAGAATAAATATCAGGTGCAATTAATTAGTTATTTTTTTGTCAGAATATTGGATTCTAATTGGTAACATGAGAGCGACTACTTTAAATGTTTGTGACTCTAAATCAACCAAACTTAATGTTCTTGTGTAGGCATCTCAAAAAGGAGTGATAGGGATAACACTAGTGTCACATTGGTTTGTACCCCTGTCGGAAGAAACGAAAGATAAAAATGCTGCATTACGAGCTTTGGATTTTATGTTTGGATGGCAAGTAATTTACTTATGAATATAATATTTACTACTCACTAGCCAGTAGTACATAAGAAACTATCAAGTTAATATTTGAAAATTTCACGTTCTTGTAGGTTTGCGGAGCCATTGACAAGTGGTGACTATCCACAAAACATGCGATCTTTTGTTGGAAGTCGATTACCAAAATTCACAGAACAACAATCCAAGTTGTTGATTGGGTCATTTGATTTTCTTGGACTAAATTATTATGCTGGTTACTATGCAAGCGATGCACCGCAGAATAACTCTGTATATGCAAGCTACATAACAGATGCTCGTGTTAATCTTTCATGTGAGTACAAATTAAGAACTTACTTCAAGCAATTAAATTTCACATACTAATTAGATTTTGAAATTCATATGTGTTGTGGCAGCTGAGCGTAACGGGGTCCCTATTGGTCCAAAGGTACACATCAAAACACTAAATTAATTGCTTATAATTTGGACGATTAATTGTTTTCGACATACAAATGTAAATCCTAACAATCTCATCAATATCTTCAAATGGGGGTGCAGGGTGCTTCGGACTGGCTAAATGTTTATCCAAGAGGAATTCAAGATCTTTTACTCTACACAAAGAAAAAGTATCATGATCCACTCATTTACGTTACTGAGAATGGTAATTATTTCTAGCCTTAAATAATTGCATAATCATGTTTCACATATATTTGGTGTAAAACATGCGTAAGTGCTACAAAGACTACATAATAATACATTACATTGTAGGTGTGGATGAGTCCAATGATCCCAAATTATCACTTGCGGAAGCCCTTAATGATACTCATAGAGTTGACTACTACAATCATCATCTCTATTATGTTCAAAGTGCAATTGAGTAAGTGCTCATTAACAAATTAATTAAGTATATATATAGTCTAGCCTTCTTATATTTGAATTATTGATTCATTTGATTAACATCAATACATTTAACTTCTTCTTGTTTCTTATTTCTTTTTAGAAATGGTGTCAAAGTGAAGGGATATTTTCCGTGGTCATTGCTAGACAACTTTGAATGGAGTTCTGGATACAATGTTCGATTTGGTATCACCTATGTAGATTACAATGACAAGTTGAAAAGGCACCCAAAACTCTCGGCACAATGGTTCAAAAGTTTCCTTAAGAAGTATTGAAAAATTCAAATCATATCCCTATTTCAATATTTTTAATTTTTTTTTTTTCAGTAATGTGATTTTTATGTATGTATAATAATGCTATATAGACGCCAAATATTTGTAAAAAATTCCAAATGATAGAATGAAAGTAGGAGGTAATTAAATAGGTTCAGACCAAAAAGTAGGAGGTAATTAAATTTCCATCCTTACAGAAGATTGAATTTCATATGTATGTCTTACCGGAGTTTCATGTTCCAAAAAACTCTTGTAGTTAATATGATTTGATTTTAGATTAACTTATGGTTGGCTTAATCTTATTGTACCTAAACATGGAATACAGAAAAAGAAGAAATTCAGTGACGTATTCAAAAACAAATATGAGGATGAAAATGTAACAATCAGTTTTGAACGCTACTATAAAAAAATGAAATGGACGACTGCGATTCACCATCGTTGTGATGCTTTGAAAACCGTCATTAAATCGACCGCCATCTTTTGGAGTATCAAACTATGACGGCTTTTCACCGTCGTTGTTTATCTGCAAAGACGACGGTTTTTAGTAAAACCGTTGATGTTCTGATGTAAAGATGACAGTTTTTTGTTAATTACCGTCATTATTTATGGGTAAAGACGAAGGTTTATAAAACCGTCGTCATTTATGGGTAAAGATGGCGGTTGTTTAAAAAGAACAGTCGCCTATTAGTTGTTTGTGAAAAAACTGTCGTGTATCATATGTAAAACTAACGTAGTGATTTTAGATTTTTTTTTTTTTTTTTTTCCCAAATGGTTCTATAGAACGATTTTAACTAGAAAAACAACCACAATACTTTCTAAGCAATAAATTCAAGTCCAAATATGCTATTACCCACACCAAACATATATGTACTCAAAAATTGTTTCTTTCATAAAACTTGAATATTCAATAGTAATTACATAGTTTACCAATCTTGATTCCTACTATATCCATACAAAATACCATATCTATAGCATTAACCTATACTTATAAATAAAGGAACTACATGTGGTTGCTCATAAATATTTCCCATTCGATGCGAACTTCTACTGGACCTTCAATGTCCACACCATGGCTGCCATTATAGTACAGCTCTACCAATCCTACAGTTCACCATTTACATGACAATAAACAATTAATTCAGGAACAAATATAAAAAACAATAACCAGAGCAAAAGTGTTGGAGTTTTTTTATGTAACTAAAGCACTCAAAGCATGATAAAGAAGGAGAAAGCTTAAGGGAAAAAAAACCACTGGAGCCATTTCTTGAACTCTCTGTTTTGTTCCTTTTCTCAATATAGGAGGAGACTATCATTCTCCTTAACTTCTCTTCCCACATAGTAGTGCACTTAAGACCTCTATAGTCTTGTTCTCTTACAAACTGAAGATCGTGTCCTTGCCATGGTCTTTCTTACAACTTCAATAAAGCAGCAGACAAGGAGTGACTAAAGCTTCACTTTACCCAAAGCCACAAACGTTGCCTTCCTGCGTGCAACCCAAAAATGCTCAAAGCATATAATATTACAATTAAGTATTAACATTTTAAAAAAAAGCTTATAAACCAAGCACTGCAGATGCCCATCAAAAACGAAAAAACAAATTGAACCATATAAATTTAGAGAGAAACTGAAGAAAAAATTAAAAACGTATAACAAACAAAGCCTAGAATAATTACCTGGGTAGTGGAAGAACTGCACTAAACAAGAAGATCAATGAATAAAGAAAGACCCTTCTCTGATAAATAAAAGGAAAATTAAAAGATGAACATCAAAAATCACTTTGACAAAGAGAAAGCTATAGCTAGCTCCTGAATCGATGGTTGCTGCCAAAAACTTGATTGGAAACTTGAAATAGAGCTTTTGCTAAGTGATAAAGCATCATAAATTAGCTACATATGTCAAAAGACAAACGAGAGAAAGCAAGTCAACAAAAATCCACCTGTTATTCAATACTGTAAAAACTAGATGCTACTAGACTAAATGATTATTCACCTGTTATTTTATATTGTAGCTAAGTACCAATCGAGCATTGAAAATCCACAATATTTTGTGTATCTAATTTTCTTGGAAAGAATAATAATGACATAAATAATGGTTAGAAGGTATCAATTCATCACCAATAATCCTTTCATGGGAGGTGTCCGCTTGGAAGACGTGGACTGCATTCTTGACGGCGATCTAACTGTAGCCTGCACCCTTCTTGATCCCGACATCTTTCATCTCCTTTCTCACAAGAGTGGCCTCTTCCCACCTGCAATGCCTCTATGGCTCCTACATCATAGCTTCAAAACCATAGCTTCTAGCCTCTTAGGATTCTGGGTATAAATTGCTTATGCAACATACAGATGCTAATGGAATTGAAAATGATGAATCTACCATCAAAGTTATAAATTGCTTATGCAACATATAAACTATTGGGTGGCAATATTTTCCCTTTTGATTAATATCAAATAAAATTAAGAAACTAAAGAAACAGAGAGAGAGAGAGAAAATACCCAAAAATTGAAAACGTAGAAACTCCATCTCCCACAACTCTTTAACATTCCGTCTTTACCAGCGTAAAATCCTCCCCCTTCTTGCTCTGACTCACCTGACCGTGCACAATCTCAGGTCTCTCAGTCTCAATCTTCTCATTGGCCAATTCAAGCTTCAGCAGCACCGAGAGCGGAACCGCCTGATGATTCTCATTCTTGTTGGACATTGTTCATCCACACCTAAACACCTCAACACAGTCTCAATCTTCCATCTCCGATTCTCAAACCAAATCCTGCAAAACAAAGCCACAAAAAATACACGCATGTAAATCAAACTGCGTTTCGTGCATTCTCCAATCTAATCATCGATCTCGTTAATCTAATACGAAATCGTCTGCATCAGTGGCTAAAACGGCCATGACGACAACGAAATCAGCAAGATCTTCAAACGAAACGGCACTCACAAAAACGAATCAAGCGATTTTCATCATCTCAAATTTACCGGAGAACGGGTCGACGAAGAGAAGGCGAAGCCTGGAAAAGAAGAGACCAGTGGGCTCGAGAGAGGTGATACTTTTGGCGACCTCAGTAACCTGGGCTCTAGGGATATGACGACCTCAGTGAATTGGATGCCAAGATCTATGACCTGGATGGCGAGCAATCTGGACGGAGCGATGGAGGGTGTTTCAGCGATGATAAAGGGAGTTGAGAGAGAGAGGGTTTCTAAAGGTCCGAGAGAGTGGTGAGAGCTGCCTTTAGCGAAAACTTAAAGTGAATTTTTTGTCCAGCGCTTTTTAAAGCACAGCAGTTTTTATAAGGAAACGGTCGTAATTTCTTTTAAAAACCTTCTTGGTTTTTCGTGGTTTTTAAACACACGACGCTTTTTAATTTTACTGTCATTAAATAGGCATCGTAGTTTTCCATTTTTGTAGTAGTGGAATTTTTTGTACTATGATCGTTATTATCTTATGACAAAAATTTGAAATGTAGTAGTACACGTGTTTAGAGGCTAGTGGCAGAATTTTTCTTTGGCCCATGACGTAGAGCTTGAGTTCATGAGCGCTCTAGCGCAAACGAATTAAATATTTACCCAAACTTAGGGATGGCAATTTTTCTCGCGGGTAAGGGTCTTCGCGGGGATTCGACCTTAATGGGTAGGGTATGAAGGATAAAAAATAGGTATGGAGTTGAGTACGGGGAATTTTTTGGGTATGGTGTTTGGAGAGGGGCGGGGATGGTATTTTAATCCCCGACCCAAACACTCCTCGTTTAGAATATATATTATAGTCAGTGGCGGACCTGTGCAGGCGCAAGGAGGTGCACCTGCACCTCCGGTCGCCGGAAAAGTCCATAACAGCTGCTGGAGTTGCAACTCTGCTCAGATTAGAGATGCACAGAACCTGTTCGATGAAATGCGCAAGAGAGCTGGGTGTTGCGCTGCTGTCTGTTGCGCGTTGCGTGCGCGCTTCTCTTTTTTTTAATGAAGCCTGGCCAAAACGACGTGGTTTTGGACCAGGGTTTAAGGAAAAAAAAAAACTGAAATAGCTGGGCCATTTCGTGGGCTTCTATAGGGTTTTAGTTGGGTATTTACAATTCCTTGCTGAATTGGGTTTTGATTGGATTTTTGTAATTCCTCACTTAATTGGGTTTTTGTATTCCAATTGAAACTCAATTAAGTTTTCTTTATTTAATTGAGTTTTGGGAATTCCTTATTTAAGTGGGATTGGGAATTCTCTTTACAAAGGACCAATTTAACATCACCCAATTTCATCAAAGTGTGTATGCATTACAAGAATCCTACATTTTTCTTTTCCTTCTTGAGTACGCCAATCCAAAGTAAGTCAGATGCATATAATTGCAGATTAATTGTAATGTTATTTTTTTTTCAATTAATTATGAATAACATTAGTATTGTTTAAATTATAAGGATGTTTAGTTGTCTTTTTTTTTTTTTTTTTTGGAGCTCTTAGCTTTTAAAATTTGCACCTCCGCTGAAAAATTCCTGGGTCCGCCACTGATTATAGTATATATAAATAAGATATTAAAGTGACTGTGCCAACAAAATTTTATATTTTCGATTATTATATTATATATGTATATAATTTATATGGATCTTAAGCCACACTACTTATATATTTAGTTAAGTTCTAGTCAATATGTAAACATTCTTATATTGTCTTATACGTATATTATATATATATATATATATTCATTATCTTTTTCTAATCCTTTTTTTTTCTTTCAACAAAGTAATTTTATATTGATTTTTTCTTCCGTAATGGGGCAGGTCGGGGAACTCATTCCACAACGAATGTGGATATGGGGAATCCCCGATATAAATATCGCAGGTATGAAGGCGGGGATGGGGGAAAAAAGATTAACATGAATGGGAATGGGAATGGCATACCCACCCCCGATTCGACCCATTGCCATTCCTAAATTGCCTTCTATAAAAGATCATCATAACAACAACAAAAAAATCAATCAAATTGGAAGTTACTTAATTATTTAGTATCAATAATGCAATTTAGACACACTTAATTGACAACATTAATTGACTACTTGATGCGTCAGTTGATGTGGGTATGCCATCTCAATTAACGAAAGCTGACATAAATTTTTCTTCGTTCTTATTTATCATTTTTAAAATAATATTTTACAATAAAATATTCTTCAAAAAGAGAAGCACGAGAACCACTACGCTCCACCGTCCAGTAGTGACTGTGTGGGGTAACATTGGAGGCAAGAAGTACACGTGGTGCATTTTGGGTGTGTGCTGAAAACAAAACAATCAGAGAGCGAAGGGTATGGGGCCCACAAAGTAGAGACGTCGACGTCTCAGTTATAACTTATAAGTCAATCAAGTGGATAGCTGGGAAGAAACACGCGGCGTGTTGGGAATGAACTCATGAGGCTGACTTGGAAAAATCTCATTCGGTTGAATGAAGCATGCTGGAGATCCAAGTCTACTGTCAGCTGTGTTTGAACAAAACCAAGTGATTTGGTTTAACTCCAGAAAGTGGCCAGTTTGGTCATGGTTCAGGTGCGACAGTAGCTTTTAATTTTGGCTTGGTGATAGCTTTTACATGTATACTTCTTAGCCAAAAGAAAAAATAGAGATAGCTTTTAGGTGTGAGTTTGTGAGTTTTTTCTGGTAGTAACAAGTAACAGTTATGAGCTTTAGCGTCAAGATGAAATCATTAACCAAAGAGGCAAAAGGGAACAAACTGAGACATCCTGTAGAACTTTTTTTCTGCTTCTGGAAATGGGTGTTTGACCCACTCGTGCCAGTGTTAAATTGAGATACATGAGTCAGGATTATTTATCTGTAAATTTTTAGGTTTATATTTTATGTTTTGTTCTGTTTTCTTTTCTTTGTGCATCATGCATGTAGATGGATAAAGAGCTATGTTGTGGGAAAACCTTGTATTGGCATTATCATCTAATGCTGTTCACAAGCTCTGGAAATGGCAAAGAAACGAACGAAACACACGACTAAGGTATTAGAATTCCTAACAGAGATGGTTGCATTTTGTAACTTTCCTTAAGCTTGCCATTTACTAAAATGTTTGTTTCTTGTAGGCCACAGCTAGTACTGTACCACAATAGTGGCAACCTGCAAGTTGAATATTGATGACCAATGATATAAGCGATACAAACCCTGAAGATGTTGTTCGATGCTTTGAACTTTCAAAGAAGGACTCATATGTTATGTCTACTTCAGGGGGGAAAATATCCCTTTTCAATATGATGACATTTAAGGTAGGTTGTTTCCTCTGAACATTTCTCTCATTCGACATATCTAGCGTGCTGGTTGATTAATTGAAGATAAAATACTGAATATGCATCGTCTATGAAACTTTTGAAGTGCCATGCATAAGACAATCTAAAAAGACAGTGGTGCTTCTGTACCATCCTTCAAAATGCTTACTCCACCATCTACTTTGCACACACCTATTGAAAAATAGGAAAGAAAAAGAATCAGATTTTTCAATCTACCCACCAATATTTCTTCCATCCAAATTTACAATGTTCGGGTTGATGAGGTCTCTGTTCACTGAACGTAAATTTGTCAGTTTGTGATGATATATCTGGAATGAGTAATGCTATTTAGACACACAACATTGACCACCTTAATTTTGTGAAGGTTAATTTCGGTGGTGATCGGTTGTGGTTTTATATGTTTAAACCTCAGCTTTTCTATTTCTTTAACTTTGATTAATAATACTTTAAGAACACTACTTTTAACTGTTTCTTTATTGTCAGCCACTTTGATTTACCACTTTTCATTCCAAAATGAATCTCGCGCACTAATTGGGTCAAATTACTCTTGGTTTACATTGAACTTGTATACTTAATGCCGGAATGTAAACTAAATTGATTGCATATAAGAGAACACTACCTTGTTCTGTAGCCATTGGAATGATCGATTTAGCAACTTGACACACACAGAACTTCTCTCCCAAACTTACAAGTCCAGTTATAATCGAATTCCTTAGTCTCCATATTGGTTTGGAACTCTACGTTGATTAGCAGACCACTTGAGTGAGGTTTTTAAGACATAAAAATCTTACATTCTCCCACTTGGTCTAGAATCAACAAAACCATGTTTCAACTACTTTATGGCCATGGAAATCAATTAAACTGTATTCCTAAACAAGCTCTTGGTCAACTATGAAAACAAGCATCGAATTATCAAGGTGCCTTGAATATAAAACATCCAAGACCTTTATAATCATATATACCTATCTGCATAGCCACAAAAAGCTTCCGTCAAGATTAGAACATAGGATGAACATGACTTTTCTTTAGAAAATGCTTTATATGTCATTACCATCTGTAGTCCACTTCTTTAAGAGATTACAACATCTCCTTTTCCAAAATAACTCTTTCGTGAGTGAGTGTCAAGTGTAGTTATTGAAGCTAGCTTGTCTACACTTGATACCAACTGAAATCACTTGTTTAAACAAATTAAACACAAAATCAAATAATAAGAAAACTGCACTTTAACTGAAACTCAATCAAGGTTCTTAAATAATAATAAAAATAAGCTACCAAAATGAAGACAAGGTTTTAAAACAGACTCCCACTAGTCCTCCCTATCAAAGCTGGACACCAATCTCATGCTTCTAACATGTCCATGAAAAACACCATTTGGCAGACCCTTAGTTAACGAATCAGCAATCATGAAATGTGTACCAATATGATCAAGCTTCACAAGACCATCCTTGACATTTTCTCTAACTGACAGATATTTAAACTTCAAATGTCTAGTGCCTGATGATCTTTTGTTGCTTTTGGTGAAGAACACTGCATCACTATTATCATTCCAAATCTGAACTGAACCCCACTACTACAAAAAGTGAAAAAGACGACCAGAAAAAGACGACGGTAGAAGAAAAAACCGTCGTTGTGTTTAAAAAGACGACGGTAACAAAAAACCCGTCGTGGATAAGTGACTTAAACAACTAAAAAACGGAGGTACTGTTGAATATTTTTTTATAACGACGCACACAAATAAAAAAAGCGTCGTCTTATTAAAAGGGTTTTCTTCAGAGTTCAAATCAGACAAAAAAACAACGACAGCAGGTATGACAAGCGTCGTCTTTTAAAAATCAAGTGTCCTTTTTTTGGTAAAGACATGATTGTTTTGAAAGAACCATCGTCTATTATACGTAAAGATGACGGTTTTTTTTAAAGAACTGTCGTCTATTATAAGTAAAGATGACGACTTTTTTTTAAAAAGGGTCGTCTATTATATGTAAAGATGACGGTTTTTTTTTTAAAAAGGTCGTCTATTGTGAAGTAAAGATGACAGTTTTTTTTAAAAGGGGTCGTTTATTATATGTAAAGATGACGGTTTTTTTTTTAAAAGGGTCATCTATTGTGAAGTAAAGATGACGGTTTTTTTTGAAAAAACGGTCGTCTATTATATGTAATAGATGACGGTTTTTTTTTAAAAAGGGTCGTCTATTGTGAAGTAAAGACGACGATTTGTTTAAAAAAAAGGTCATCTATTATATGTAATAGATGACGGTTTTTTTTAAAAAGGGTCGTCTATTATGAAGTAAAGATGACGGTTTTTTTTTAAAAAGGGTCGTCTATTATATGTAAAGATGACGGTTTTTTTTAAAAAGCGTCGTCTTTTAAAACACGCTAAAAAAAGGCCGCTTAAGTGAATTCGCGCTCGACAAATTTTCAAATTTTCCCCCGTCTTTGAAAACCTTATCTCTCATTAACAAGCGTCGTCTTTTAAAACACGCTAAAAAAAGGCCGCTTAAGTGAATTCGTGCTCGACAAATTTTCAGATTTTCCCCCGTCTCTGAAAACCTTATCTCTTCCTCCTTGAAACCCTCTTGAGCTCTCTAAAACACTCTCATGAAAGGTTTGATTTGAAAGTGACCTAATCTCTCAATATCCTTCTATATTTTGCTAGTGAATTCTGGATTAGTCTCTTTGCGTTTCTGGTATGTTCTTCGTCTCCCTGATTTCAAATTTTCTGTCTCTCTTGATTTGTCTGGTTTGTTTACATGTTTTTTTTTTTTTATGGTTTCTTTTTAGATTTTCTGATTTGGTTCTCAGGAGATGAGGAAGCTTGCAAATTTATAACTTTTTCTTTTGCAGGTTTTCTATGCGAGTCGTATGTTTTTTTGGTTGTTGAAAATTTGTTACCTTCTCTTTTCACCATCATTTTCTTTATATATTTTTCCTTTTGCAGGTTCTCGATGGTCTTTTTTATGCTCATTTTACAAGTTTTCTATGGAAATATGGTCCAATGGTAATATTTCTCTTCCACCTAATTTTATATGTTTATAATCTTAGCTTTTTTTCTCTCTTTGTCAATTTGATTTATTTACAGGGATGATGGAGGAGACTTCAGTTGTGCATCATTTGTCTGTTTGGATGAGGAAGGCTTGGATTAGGAGTACGTAGGTCTTGTTAGGAAAAGATTGTACTACTTAATTGGTAGGAATTATGTTTGAATCTTCAAGTTTTATGAAAGAAACTATTTTTGAGTGTATATATTCATTAATAAAGCATTATGGTTGGTTTTCCAGTTAAAATCGTTGTATAGCATCATATGAAATCAAAAAGAACTAAAATGTAGCAGTTTGGGAACTTATTAGACGACGGTTTTCATAATAAATCATGGTCTTTACAGATAATTAATGACGATTTTAATAAAAAGGGTCGTCTAATATATGTAAAGATGACGGTTGTTTTAAAAAAGGTCATCTATTATATGTAAAGATGACGGTTTTTTTTTTAAAAGGGTCGTCTATTGTGAAGTAAATATGACGGTTTTTAAAAAAAAGGTCGTCTATTATATGTAAAGATGACGGTTTTCATAAAAAACCGTCATCTTAACCTACAATACACGACGGTTTTATTAAAAACCGTCATCTTTCCTCCTATAATTAACGATCTTTACCTCTAAACAACGACGATTTTCTTTAAAAACTGTCGTCTTTACAAATAAACAACGACGGTGAAAAGCCGTCGTAATTTGACACCCAAAAAGATGGCGGTCGATTTAATGACGGTTTTCAAAGCATTACAACGACGGTGGATCCCCGTCGTCTATTTCGTTTTTTGTAGTAGTGACAAGATCTCCTTTTCCAAAATAACTCTTTCGTGAGTGAGTATCAAGTGTAGTTATTGAAGCTAGCTTGTCTACACTTGATACCAACTGAAATCACTTGTTTAAACAAATTAAACACAAAATCAAATAATAAGAAAACTGCACTTTAACTGAAACTCAATCAAGGTTCTTAAATAATAATAAAAATAAGCTACCAAAATGAAGACAAGGTTTTAAAACAGACTCCCACTAGTCCTCCCTATCAAAGCTGGACACCAATCCCATGCTTCTAACATGTCCATGAAAAACACCATTTGGCAGACCCTTAGTTAACGAATCAGCAATCATGAAATGTGTACCAATATGATCAAGCTTCACAAGACCATCCCTGACATTTTCTCTAACTGACAAATATTTAAACTTCAAATGTCTAGTGCCTGATGATCTTTTGTTGCTTTTGGTGAAGAACACTGCATCACTATTATCATTCCAAATCTGAACTGGTCTTTCAATTGAGTCAACAACCCTCAAACTTGTGATAAGGTTCTTGAGCCAAATAGCTTGACTTGCAGCTTCATAACAAGCAATGTATTCAGACTGCATAGTTGAGGTTGCAGTGTGTGTTTGCTTCACACTCTTCCACGAGACAGCTCCTCCTCCAAAAATGAATACATAACCAGAAGTGGACTTTAAAGAATCCACACATCCTCCCAAATCTGCATTTGCATAACCAACTAACTCCAGATTCTCAACTTGCCTATAAACCAAATTGTAACTTTTGGTTCTCTGTAAATATCTTAAAACTTTCTTTGCAGCCACCCAATGTGCTTGGCCTGGATTAGACTGAAACCTCCCCAAAACACTTACTGCAAAAGCTAAGTCTGGTCTAGTACAGACTTGAGCATACATCAAACTTCGTACAAGTGAGGCAAAGGGCTTGTCAACCATTTCTAATTTTTCTTGTTCAATTTTAGGTGATTGTTCCATACTCAGTTTGTCTCCTTTTGAGAAGGGAACATCTCCTCCTGCACAATTCTCCATATTAAATCTTCTCAACACCTTCTCTATGTAACCTTTTTGAGATAATCCAAGCAATCCTCTCTCCCTGTCACAGCTAATTTCAATACCAAGTACATAAGAGGCTTCTCCAAGGTTTGTCATATCAAAAACTTTTGACAGAAAAACTTTGGTATCATGTAGTAAAGTCAAATTTTTGCTTGCCAAGAGAATGTCATCCACATAAAGTATAAGAAAAATAAAATTTCTCCCACTGACTTTAATATATATACATTCATCCACAGGGCTTTCACTGAAACCATGAGACCTCACCACTTCATCAAATTTTAAATACCATTGTCTAGAAGCTTGTTTCAATCCATAAATGGATTTCCTTAATTTGCAAACCTGATCTTCTCTCCCTTCTTGAATGAAAAACCTTAGACTGCTGCATGTAGATCTCTTCATAGAGGTCTCCATGCAAGAACGCAGTCTTTACATCCATTTGATGGAGGTAGAGATTGAAATGAGCTACCAAAGCCATCATGACTCTAAATGAATCCTTTGTAGAGACTGGAGAAAATGTCTCATTGTAATCAACTCCTGCCTGATGTGTGAATCCTTTTGCAACTAGCCTAGCTTTGTATTTGTCAATGAGACCCTTGGAATCCCTTTTAGTTTTGTAAATCCATTTGCACCCTATAGGTCGACATCCTTGAGGCAATTGAACCAATTCCCATACTTTATTTTTCTCCATTGAATTTAACTCAGATTTTTTTTCCTGCAACCATTGCTTATTTGATGAACTTGTCAAAGCTTGTTTAAGGGTGATAGGATCTTCCAGGCATGAATCATTTTGCTCAGATTCTTGAAGATAAACATAGTCGCTGGACAAGGCTGACCTTCTAGCTCTTTTTGATCTTCTCACTTCCTGCTCTTCTTGTAAATTATCTTGGTTTTGTGGCTGTGCATCTATATGGATTTCTGGTTGGTTAATATTCATCTCAACTGATGCATTGACATCAACTTGGTGCATTTGAGGCACTGTTTCTTGAGGTGCTGTTTCTTCATTTTGCAAAACAGTATTTGGTAGAACTATATAGTCCTCTTCTTCAATTTCATTAGTCTGCGTGGTATTGCTGTCTGTTTGTTCATCAAAATCCAGCGTCCTAGCTTCAAAGGTTTCACTTTCTTCTTATATAAAAACTGCTCTCCCAGTTTCAACAAATCTGGTTGTATTATTTGGACAATAGAATCGATATCCTTTCGTCCTCTCTGGATATCCCATGAAAAAGCAGCTAGTTGTTCTAGCATCTAGTTTCTTTTCCAAAGGGTTATACAACTTGGCTTCAGCTTTACATCCCCAGACTTTTATATGGTTTAGACTCGGTTTTCTTTTGTTCCAAAGCTCGAAAGGTATTTGATTCACACTTTTAGTTGGTACTCTATTGAGAATATAATTTGTTGTTTTCAAGGCTTCTCCCCAAAGAAAAATAGGAAGATTTGTACTAGCAATCATGGATCTCATCATATCTTTGAGGGTTCTGTTTCTTCTCTCAGAGGCTCCATTTTGTTGTGGAGTTCCAGGGTTTGTATATTGAGCCACAATGCCTTCTTATTGAAGAAATCTTGCAAAAGGTCCAGGATTTCTTCTAGCTTCATCAAATCTGCCATAAAACTCACCCCCTCTATCCGATCTAACTACTTTGATTTTGAGATCAAGTTGGTTTTCAACTTCTGCTTTAAACACTTGGAACATGTCTAGAGCATTTGATTTTTCTGCTATCAAATACACATATCCAAAACGTGATAAGTCATCTGTAAAAGTGATAAAGTACTTAAAACAATCATGAGTTTGTGTTGGAAAAGGACCACAAATATCAGTATGAATGAGTTCTAACAGATTGGTACTTTTAATTGCCCCTTTCTTCCTTGCATTTGTGAGTTTTCCTTTTACACAACTAATGCAAATTTCATTCAATTCATCCAAGTCAAGTGGCGGCAACACATGCTCTTTGCAGAGAGTTCTAATTCTATCTTTAGAAATGTGACAAAGTCTCTTATGCCATAAGTTAGGTGATTCATTTTTGCTTTGTGTTTTGCTGGTGCTTGCAACATTCATAATATGCTCAGATCCTTTGATATTTAAAGAAAACATGTCATTCACAAGAATTCCACTACCAACTGAAATTTTATTCTTCAAAATAGAAAATCCAACATCATTGACTACTACTTCGAACTTGGCTTTAACAAGCCTAGCTACTGACACCAAATTCCTTCTCATGGAAGGTACATAAGGTACTTCAAATAAATCCAAAATAAAACCAGACTCTAACTCAATCTTGACTGCTCCAATGAATTCCACCTCTACTTGGACTCCATTGCCAACGAACACCTTCAGTTCATCCTTGTTTGGCACCCTCTTGGTTGTGAACCCCTGCAAGGAATTAGAAACATGTATTGTTGCCCCACTGTCAAGCCATCAGCTATAGTGTGATATATCAATTAAATTAGATTCAAAACAAACTTGGATTTCATTACCTCTAGCCTGCCTCTTTTCCAACCACCTCTTGTACCTGCGACACTCTTTCTTCATGTGTCCAAACTTCTTGCATAAAAAACACTTAATTCCAGTCACACCTACTGCCTTTGAACCTTTGTCATTGTTCTTGATTTTTCTAGCAGCATTGTTTTCCTTATTTCTTTCCTTGTATCCATCTTTCTTGATAAGTTTCATGTCTTGGACCAGATTGACATGATTGAGAGATTTCTCCTTCTTGATGTTTTGTTCTTCCTGAACACAGATTGCAATTAATTCATTAAGAGACCATGACTCCTTTTGTGCAACATAGGAGCTTTTGATTTGTTTGAAATCTGTAGGTAGTGAGTTGAGTGCAAGGTGAACCAACATATTGTCATCTATGTTGACTCCATGACCCCTCAGATTCATACCAATATCGATCATATTTAGAATGTGCACCCTAACACATCCATTGCCAGCATATCTCATATCTGTCAGTTTGTTGATCAGGGATCTCATCTCAGCTTTCTCAAATTCCTTAAATTCCAGGCTAATCGACTCTAGGAATTCCTTAGCATTGTTGGAAGGTGGAATACCTCCTCTCACAGTTGGTGACATAGACTTGAGCATGATCAGAATGGCCATCCTATTTGCCTTTTCCCATTTAGCAAAGTAAGCTTTTTCCTCTGCAGTTGCTCCTTCAGCAGACTTTTCTGGAGCTTGCTCTCTTATAGCCAAGTCATAGTCTAGAAATCCCAAAGCCATCTCAAGATCCCTTTTCCATTTCTTGTAGTTTGATCCATTGAGGGTTTCGATGGTGTTAAGGTTGGTAGCAAAAACTGTAAGAGTTTATTGAAACAAACAGATATATAAATCAAAACTGTCCCCAAATAATCCGTACATTATCAATTTACGCCTGTGGGCTGAAAATTGAACATGTTATAGTGATCACCAAAATATTTGATATATGAATTTCTTTCACAGGATGATTTCTCACATCTGTGGATTGAAAGCAATCACTGTTTAATTCATATATCCCATATTTTGCACCACACCACAGTGAATCACCATAACCATGATTAACCAACATCTGTGGATAGAAGGCAATCAAGGTTACGATGGTCCATTGTGCAAGATTTCTCGATCATCTTTCTTGAATCCGAGATTCTTTAATCAACCAAACCGCTGTGGCTTGCTTGGTTGATCCAAGATTTCTTGGATTCTTGATCGTGAAGCTTTCAAGCATGGATGACAAGAGCCTTATATCTGAAACATGCTTAACAGATCTATATTAATAGAAGAGTGAAAATAGACACATACTAGTAAACCTTGAACTCAGATTATTGAAAACATAATTATGTGTCGTTTCAATTATTAAGACTTTGTTAACATGCTTGGTTAAATTGCTTTTAGGTTCTAAAACATGCAACCAGGCTCTGATACCACATGTAAACTAAATTGATTGCATATAAGAGAACACTACCTTAATCTGTAGCCATTGGAATGATCGATTTAGCAACTTGACACACACAGCACTTCTCTCCAAGACTTACAAGTCCAGTTATAATCGAATTCCTTAGTCTCCACATTGGTTTGGAACTCTACGTTGATTAGCAGACCACTTGAGTGAGGTTTTTAAGACATAAAAATCTTACACGGAATACTAGCTCTATTGGTCGTGAGCCTTGATTTGCTATGGCTAATGTCTTAATGAAAAATTGACCTACAATAACCCTCATAGCTAGTCATAGTCCAATTTCCTGTAAGCTTCTACAATCTGCCTGTAGTGTACAGAAAGTGCTTGCTCTATGAACCCTTCTTAGTTTTATAAGCCGCATCATTGGAATTTCCTTCTTTATTTGATATAAAACGATGACATTGATTATCTTCACTTTTATGCCGAGGCTGCAAACTGTGTGCGCTGCGCTACCATAGAAATGGTTACAAGCCATGATTATGCCAATGTCTTTAACTTAACATTCAAGGCCAAACACATGTACAATAATTTATGTATGTATATTTTAAAAATCATTAGAAAACATTATATAAGCTACTCATACGTAGAAAAGAAAATAATATTATACAGCAAATTGAAAAAATATTTCAAACCTCTACATAATCAGGAGGTTTGGACCTCATCGTGATCAAGGCTATAGCCTTTTGAAAGTGAGAACCTATCATCCCAGGTGAAACATTAAGTCATGTAGATTTGTCCTACAGAACTTTATAATCTTGGTCGCTTATGTATATGTTCCTATTGAAGCCTCTGCTTTTCATCTACTACGAGTATATACACCTGCAATGAGAGAGAGAGAGAGAATTAATATATATATATATATGTTGACAGATTTTCTTCTCATTAGTCATTGACTTATTTCTGAGAGAATTATCTCATATGAAATTGAAAGTATATTAAGCTCCATTATACTTACAGAGTTAAGGTTGAAATTAGAGCTCTATGTATGCAAAATATTACACTGGTACAGGATCTTGTTCGAGGATTTCCTTTCCTGTAATTCCATCTTTCAAATTTTTAAAGTAAACATTGTAGTCCTTCTCGGGGGGGATTTTGAGGGTCCACTGTAAATGGCTCCCTAAATGGCACAACACTTTTAATGTCAAGGTAAACTAAGTTTAATTTTTCAAAAAATTTCTTCTCCCTCAGATTTTCCCCCTCAACCTGATTTGATGTCTTCAATATAGTCACTAAAACCCTAGCTTGATGTATTTGCAGAGATGCTAGACCCACCAGGAAAAAAGAAATCCAAAAAAAAACAAACGCCATTCAAGTTTTTGAAACATCAGCCGCCTAGGCCAGCTAGGCGGCTCCCTGTTTTTTTTAATTTCTATAAATAGTATAGCCGCGCGGCTATACGCCTTAAATAATATATTTAACAGGTATAGCCGCTCGGCTGTACTTCTTAAATAATATATCAAAGAGTATAGCCGCTCGGATGTACACCTTAAATAATATATTTAAACAGTATACACAGATAATGCATTTAACATAGTCTCTGAATATGGGCTATGTTTCTTCAACCACCACAACTACAACCAAACACACAGAATACAGATTGCTTTCAAAAATAAAAAACAAAGAAAATTTGAAAGCATAAGCAAAAGCATGCCATGTCCAAAAATCCTATGTGCTGTATCAAATACAAAATACTTCTCTACATGTCTTTAATAGATGAATGCATCCCTCCTTCAAGAACTATTCCACTGAAATAAACTCATGAACACAGACAATCTCAATGTTTCAAACAGGTAGGTCCTAAAATGAAGGAGCTAAAAGAAAGCTAATCCACAATGTTTGACAGCAGTAGTGGGAAATCACTTCAAAAGCCTCAAGACATGGATTCATACCATTAGCATTGTACCGGCTCTTAATTCATTGATATAGAGAACTAGAAAATAATCACTTAAAAATTGATACGCAAGTACTTACAAATGCAGTTGCCTTCCCCTTACTGTTTCAATAACCTCTGGATCTGCAAAATGTAATCAAACCAGAGAATACTACACAAAGTTTATTCCAAAGAAAGCTTAATCATTTTCACAAGGAAACTCACACTAAATAGTAAACAAGACTGCATCCCTTGGAGCATGAAGAGCTACATGAAGCACTGATCTATTTTCTGTGCTGTTTATCAGATCTTATCTCTATATAAGAAATCGGAGGGTATCGGTTATTAGTGGCAATCTACAAGCAGGAGGAACCCTATGAGGGTTCATGAAATGCATATTTACTTGAGTTAAACATTACAGTCAATTTGATGAAAATTAAATTGCTTAATGTCTCAAAGGAGAATACATCTTCAAGCATCTACCTTTGCCTGCCGCTACCGATGCATAAGTTACGCTGATGTCCCTCATAGTTTTGCACTGACTCGACTGCTCATATCGGAGAAAATTGATCTTTATGCTCGTTGAACAGTTCTTCAACATTTGAATCCATTGAAATATGATTGAAAGGGATGAAAAAGTGATCAAAACCAATATTCTAGATGCAGTTAACCGAAGAGCTGGAGTCAAACTCATGAGCAATGAAAAAGAACCATTTTGCACTCTAGGCAAACTAAGTTTATAATTCTTCCAAAAATGACCCTCACATTTTTCCTCTCACCCTGATTTGATGTCTCCAATATGTCAATATGAAACAGAAATAACAAGGATATCTTTAGAACCTTCGTCCTCACGAACTCAATAAATAGCAGCACTGTTAAAATCGAAAAGAAAAAAGCACATAAATTCATAATTACCAACGGATAATGAAAAATTGTTAATTAAATTTAGTGATAATCTGAATGTTTAATCAACTAAAGGCAAGAGAACAAAGGAAATTTCCATACTGTAAGATTAGTGCTGACTGCTACCATTCCATATGCTTTGCAACTGCATTATGCCTGAAATTGTTATGCTCAATCATGAGAAAGAGAGAGGGGCATGCAGATATTCAAAACTTACATTTTATCTGACAAAATCAATGATTAACTACAAAGACATAATAAACCTTCACTCCATCATACCATCTTGAGGACTAAATTATTCAATTATAAAATTACTAAGCTATTCCAAATATGATTCATTCCCGCCCACTCCCAAGCTCATACACGTTTGTTTAAATTAACCCAAAGATTATTAAGCAAAAATCCTGAACTGAAACAACGTGTTCGTATACTTGAAGAAGTGCTAGCAGTGCACTAACCCAAGAGAAAATGAAATCCATTCCCTAAGGGTTCAAACGTTCGACATAGTTTCAGCTGTTGTAAAGGTCTTCGAAACTACCACAACTGCAAATATCAGAAACGGAATACTGCCACTCTTTATGGGCCATGTTAGTGGATTTTTACAGAACGCATCTAAATCCCTTAACCCAACTTCCAAGACTACAACCAAATATTTACACAGAGAATGCATCTAACATAGTCTCTAAATATGGGCTATGTTTCTTCAACCACCACAACTACAACCAAACACACAGAATACAGATTGCTTTCAAAAATAAAAAACAAAGAAAATTTGAAAGCATAAGCAAAAGCATGCCATGTCCAAAAATCCTATGTGCCGTATCAAATACAAAATGCTTCTCTACATGTCTTTAACAGATGAATGCATCCCTCCTTCAAGAACTATTCCACTGAAATAAACTCATGAACATAGACAATCTCAATGTTCCAATCAGGTAGGTCCTAAAATGAAGGAGCTAAAAGAAAGCTAATCCGCGATGTTTGACAGCAGTAGTGGGAAATCACTTCAAAAGCCTCAAGACATGGATTCATACCATTAGCATCTTACCGGCTCTTAATTCATTGATATAGAGAACTGGAAAATAATCACTTAAAAATCGATACGTAAGTACTTACAAATGCAGTTGCTTCCCCTTGCTGTTTCGATAGCCTCTGGATCTGCAAAATGTAATCAAACTAGTGAACACTACCCAAAGTTTATTCCAAATCATTTTCACAAGGAAATTCACACTAAATAGTAAACAAGACTGCAAAATAGAGTTATAAATTGACAAAATGGAAAGAATCATCAAAACCTGTTTGTAGAGGACCTAAGAAGCTGCCACCGATACCAACAGCTATATTATCTTGCATCTCTCTGGGAGTTTTTGATTTACTCTTTTTGCCCATCTTATGGATCCAAAAGCTGCATTTCACCCACATTACATTACTGAGAATTGACAAAATGTATTTGCAGAGATGCCAGACTTGCCAGGACAAAAAGAAATCTGAAGAAAAAAAAACGCCATTCAAGTTTTCGAAAAATCGGCCGCCTAGGCGGGCTAGGCGGTTCCCTTTATGTTTTTTTAAATAAAAAAATAAATATTATAGCCGCGCGGCTATACTATATTTAAGTTTCATAATTGCAAAAGACCCGCCAGGGAAAAAGAAATGTGGGAAAAAAAACGCCATTCCAGTTTTCGAAATATCGGCGGGCTAGGCGGTTCCTGTTTTTGTTTTTGTTTATAATAATAAGTAGTATAGCCGCGCGGCTATACTATATTTAAGTTTCAATTTGCAATTATGTCTGAAGGTACTCTATCTTTTAGAAAAAGAAAAATAAATAATTCAATATGAGGTCTCTCAATTCTGAAACTAATTTATAGTTTTTCTCTGTCTATGCACTGGGAGCATATAAGCATGGGAATATCTAATATTTAAGTTTCAGATTTCGCCTTTAAAATGTTTTGGTAGCTTCTCATCATATCAAGGCTGGTCTACACAAATGGAGGTGATGCCATTTTGGTGTTAGCATCAAATGGCATTCATTTTCTCTGGAAATGGCCACAGGACCTTAATTCTAGTGGAGTGGTAAAGAATGACATACTTTATAATTCCTTCCTGTTAGATTTCTCCTCTCTTTCCTTTCAAATTGAAACCGAAGCGACAGTTGGTCATTTGATTTTGATGATATTGATTGAACGCAGGCAACTCCCAAGGTTCAACCTAATTTATGGAAACCAAGGAGTGGCTTAAAGCTGATGAACAATGACCTTCCCAGCACCAACCCTGAAGACATTATGTCCTGCTTTGATTTGTCCAAGAGTGATTCATATCTCATATCAGCAACAGGAGGGATGATCTCCATTTTTGACATGACAACATTTAAGGTAAACCCAACACAAATAGTATTCTTGAAATTTTCTATTCCCAGCCAAAACTTCCCAAATCTTGTTTGTCAATATGCTTAGGTTATGTTTGCAAATTTCTCATGATCTAACTCATTGTACTCATAAAAATCTGTTGCGTAAAATCATAGATCAGGTCAGTATTATAATTCCATTATTATTTCTGTTCATCATCATATCACACCAGTTTTAACTCAAAGTTTATTCTCAAGTCTCCATTTAGGTTGCACCAAATTTCAGTTTGTATATTTGTTTATCCAAAAGGATCCCAAAATCTGCTTCAAATATTTGTTTTGTAGACAAGTTCATATAATTCCAAATGTATATACTTGTATAAAATACCTATGTAATTTGAATATGAACTGTATGCCATACGACTAATTGCATTGAAAAGCCAATCAAAGGATTTAGCAGAAATAACCAGATTCAAAATTAAATCTTGCTAAACCTCAAACAGTATTTCTTTGGTCTATAGGATTAACTTCTTGTAACCGGCATTACTAAAGCAAGGCAATTTCTACTCTTATCAAACTCATGAGATCAGAAGTCACATAAACTGACTACCAACACCACAACTACAGAGGGACCTATATATATTCAATTAAGAAAAAACTATATTGCCAAAAGACAAAATTATGAATAAAGATGCTTAATATTTTATTAACACAGAAAAGAATCATAATTTCTTATAAACTCTAACTCTGAGCCTGCATTCTATACGAATAACTAACTCTGCATTCTATAATGCATTAAGTCACCAAACATACATGCCAGCTGAAAAACAGGAGGAAAAGTTAGATTTCTCCTCTCTTTCCTTTGGAATATTTTGTTTAACAAACCAAATTAAACAAATTGGAAGCAAAAAAATTGTGTGATGGATGGATTAATTTCCTAACTTTTTCCCTATTACTCTTAACTTTCCAAGCTCTACAAGCAGAGTTAAAATGGCCTCACACATTTCTGAGGCATCATCATCACTAGGATTCTTTTTCCTTGTGGAATAAACCATCCAGGCATGGTCAAGCTTCCTGTCCGGTGCGACCCCAACTGAACTTGGAACTTGAGCGTCATGGCACGTCACCAATCCGTCACTCTTCTCCCCGTACCGGAGTTGTAGATGAAGTGCAGTCACAGCCATTGCAGCAGATAAAGGAATCACTATAGGCAGCTGGCATCCTGCTTGAACGATTTTATCTGACTCTTCTTGAGTTCCAAAATTTGGTAGGGGCAGCCAGGGATTTTTGGCATGTGCTATATGTGTCATTGTGGCAAACATATCAGGGGCTATGCTTGCCTCAGAGTGGAAGGAAACCAGAGGAATTTGCTCATATGGCAGCTTGTGCTTCATGATGAACTCCTTTTGCTTCTCATAAGTAAGATCCTCCAGTGCCTGAATGTCACCCTACAATGCAAATATGAATTGAGATGTTTCCAAACACAACTTATAATTCTCCACTTGTTTAGTACATACACAAAGGACTTTCAACAAGCTCAGGCATTGGTGCTATTACCTTAATTAGCTTGCATATCAAAAGTTCCATGATCCTGCGGGTTTCTTTGTCTGCAATCTGGCCTTCGCGAAGAATATCAGAAGCCAAGGGAGTGCCACCATAGGGGCTCTGTACCAGTGCTAAGCCAGCAACTTTGTCTTTCAAATCACACCAGTAGATTGACAATGCAGCTGCAGCATCAACACCGCTCTTGCTGTGCCCCAGCAGCATCACACGCTTACCGGATCCCCATTAAAGCTCCTCGTTGTATTGCTTGAGTTTCGATGCATTGTGCTCAACAGGTGCCTTCATCCAAGAAAACATATGAAAATTGAAGACAAATTTCACAAAACTCAGTCAGCAATGATCACAGAGTAATGACTCATTACCTCACTGTGAATTTTTGCAATATGGCAAGCTAGACCCATCTTCAAAAAGAATTTCTTTGTTCCAACAAAGTATAAGGGGCTGTGATTGCTAAAGAGGCCTGGAAAATCAAAGTTCCCATAACTATAGGTGCCACAACACTAAATGTGGATTGAACAGGGGAGAAGAACAAAGTCCAAAGGGAAAAATAAATTTTCTTTACCCGGAATATGCAGATAGACAAATGAGCTAGGCAATGTGTGCTCCCCATTCCTGAAGTATATAGCATGACATACAAGCAATAGGAATATACAAGAATAGACTAAACAGATATGATAACAAAATTAAACACAGTTCCTTAACAGGTCCAACCATCTAGTGCAGTGGAGCTATTATATTAGCTTGGTACCTTATTCCTGCAAGCAATTCCAAGAATCTTGTTGTACCATCCTCCACACCAGGCATGCCAGGAGTGCGTGGCAACCATCCAATATTGTCAGATGACTTGCAATGTTTTCTGTACTCGAGCTGCCAGGCTGACAAATGCAAAAATGAAGCTCAACTATGAGCACCTAAAAGAATGAAACAATGACTTGTAATTAAAAGCAATGAATTATTTGCACTGAGTAAAACAGAATCCAATCTGAACTAAAACTAAAAGAAACTATTCATAGACTCTATGGAATACGAGTCCATCAGTTTGCATAATTGAAATATACTTCTTTTACCTACAAATTCGAAGATGAGCACATCTAACGTACACGACAGAACTTCTCCAACAAGAAATTGCCAATCTCCAAGTAAATTGTAAACCGTGTAATGGTAGTGTCAACCTACATCAAGATGAAGCAACATCACCAATCTAACGATGGAGATGACTAGATGTAGATTGAGATTTGAGAAATGCAAAACAGTTACAGTAAGTCATACTTCTGATAAACACTTGTAATTAGAAAGGGAATGAGGTGAAAAAGATTAAATATTGCAATTAATCATTTAGTTCACTTAAAAGTAGATGGGCTCATGATGTTTTCTCATGAAAACTAGATTAGTTGCCTGACCTCAGTTATTTAATGCATACTCAAGTCTTCAAAGATTGATATTGAAGAAAGCTAATAGCACAAAACGGTATTACCCTTCAAAAATGAAGGGGGCATCTGTATAATTGAAGTTGGTTTCTACAATTTCAGATCTTGTATAGTCCGTAGGCTCTGAGGCTCTTCTTTCACAGGTTTCAGGGTTACAAGGTTTTGAAGATGATGAACAACCTTCAGAAAATGATTTACAAATGCCATGTCTCAATGATCTTATATGCTGTCCAGCAGAAATGACCAGCAAATCATCTGAGTATCTATCAGCATCTCTGACCGCAAGATCCTCTGCAATAACATTATAAGAAGATGCATGAGTGTGCATACATGTAAGCATCGTAGAAAGAACTCACCAATAAATTGAATTAATCGACGACTTATATAACTAGCCAGTGTCAATAGACGGGTGAAAATGACATCCATTGATGAGTAGAATCCCAGACTATCAAAAAGAAGACTTGTGTTCCACACAGTATCATTATAGGCCTGATACAAGGACCTATATTAGATCTTTAAGCACAAGGTCTGAATCAAACTGAGAAAACTAAAGATGCCAAATTGAAACTTCAAACCCCCATAACCTTATTCCTTATGTGGGATAACATAAAAAAGAAATAAAAAAAATCGATAAGCTAATTATAATTTCTTAGCTAATCTTGATCAAGAATAAGAAAGTTACAGTAGAGAAGAGATACAACAAACATACAGAAAAAGTAGAGATAATTTGCAATAAGGCACAATCGTAAAGTTGAAAAGTACTCACTGCAAGAGGCATTTCAGATATTTCATTTTCAATATAGACATCACCCATTAATTCTTCGAATCCTGAATTATGCAACAAAACTATTAAGGTGATACAACAAGACAACTTAAAAGGACGAAACTTTGACACAATCAGTATATAACAATAAGAACCCAGATGAGTAAATCAATCATATGATGAGAAAAACACAACAAATCAACCCCATTCTTTCAACATACTGAACTTAAGTAACTCATCATCAAAACAAAATGTAATAAAGATATCAGATAGCAACTTACAGTCAAAGAACGACAATCTGCAGAACCCAGAAACAGCCTGTGGCTCAGCAGAAGCAAAGCCAATTTAATTTATAGAGGGAAGAAGAGAAGGAACAAAAATCTGCAGACCCCGTTTCCAAGGAAGTTTAAACTTGCTAAACATGAGCTGCCATAATTTTGAATCCCATCAATAAACATAGAAGAAAATGAAATGAAAGAATAGACTAAAAGAAAGTGGCTGCAGAAATGTGTCTGCAATGACACAATATTGCTGGGGTCGAAAGGTGGTGCATCTGATACAGTTCTTGCTCGAAATATCGGCTTCAACGAAGAAAATGGCACACGTACCTGGGAAAAATGCGACAGACCCACCCTGGCACCCAGACCCTAAACCCTAAAGAACCAGACCCGCCTATCTCCGCATAGCTCCTCCTAGACCCGCCTAGCGCCGCCTAGACTCGCCTAGCGCCGCCTAGACTCGCCTAGACCCTCCTAGTGCAGCCCAGACCCTCCTAGCGCCGCCCTGACCCTCCCAGGCCGCCTAGGTCGATTTTTCAAACCTCTCCCGATGACTATTTGTTTGCACAGGTCTATCCCGGCTAAATTTGCAAGATTAGATCTCTCCCGACGAAAGTTCGTCGGCAAAAGTAAATTTCGTTAGAAGAGGTCTAATTCAGCAAATTTCGCTGGATATACCTGTGCCAATGAACTTACGTCGGAGAGGTTTTCTCGCTTTTTTTTAAAGAAAAACAATAAAATTTTGAATTTTTAACATTTAAAATTAGTTTTTTTACTTTTTTAGTTTAATATATGTAATTAAGGGGGTGTATTCAATTGGAATTTTATAATACTATTTTGGGATGAATAAGTCTTGTGGTATTCAATTAAGACTTTTAAATAATCTAAACAAGTCTTGTGGTATTCCATTAAGACTATTAAGATTTTTAAATGAGGGTGTCGAAATCTAGTGGTATTCAATCAAGACTTTAAACAAGTAACAAAAAGTTTTGTGATATTCAAAAACTTGCTAATTTCGACATATTGTTTTAAATGTGAGATTGTGAGAGATTTTTTAATGGGAGGTATAAATACCAAGCCCTATCTCAAATCTCACCCTAACCCATCGGATTTTTCATGTGGGATTTTCTCTCTCTCTCTCTCTCTCTCTCTCTCTCTCTCTCTCTCTCTCTCTCTCTCTCTCTCTCTCTCTCTCACTACCGGTTGAAGAATATGAACAACAAAGCAAGCAGCAAGCCCAAGTCGAGCTTTTCCCAGACACTCACCAACTTCAGATGCTAAAAATAACAACGAGGAATAGCTTTTCTCAGCCAATTCCTCAGCCTTTCTCAGTGGTTTTGAAACTGGTTTTCGTGCACTGAACGTCCCTACCTTGTTCCCAGCAGGTCCAAGCACTGGCCTTGACTCTGAATCAGCCACATTGATAGACCTTACTTTTGGAGCTCTTAACATTAGTATCACTCCTTTGGCTGAACACCAAATTCTCCAAGGATCTCAGCCTTTTTCCCCACTCATAATCAAAAGAAAGATAAAATACACACTTCGAATTCAACCAGAATATGGGTTTGACCGAGCAACCAATATGATCCAACAAACCCTCAATTGAATACACCCCCCTGAGTAGTCTTTTAAAATCCATTGGACTTATTTATCCATAAATAGTCTTTTAAAATCTCAATTGAATACACCCCCCTATAAGTAATATCTTAGCCTTTCTTAATTACCTTAATTAATAATTATGTTTTAAGTATTATGTCTTTGGTAAATATTTAAATATTTTACTCATTTCATAAATTACTTAATAAATAGTAATTAATTATTTTAAATTATTTTGTGGATTTTTTTTTATAAAAAAACAAAATTTATATAAAATTAGTTTGTGGACATTATGGCCATTCTACGTTGGATTGCTACAATCGTCTCAACTTGTCGTATGTAGGTCGGGTGCCTACTCAACGCCTTATTGCCATGACTGCTCAACAATCCTCGTCCTCCTAATTGTGTTGTGGATACTGGGGCCAACTCTCATATCACCTATGATCTGGGTAACTTGTCTCTTTCCCTAGAATATCATGGCCATGATTCTGTTGATGGTGTGCTTGGTGGAGTAGGTTTACCTATCACCCATATTGGCTCCTCTAGTCTTCCTCTTAATAACTCTATTTTTTCTCTTATTGATATCCTTCAATGCCTCACTGCTTCTTGTAATTTGTTGTCCGTTAATAAATTTTCATGGGATGATAATTGGCTCTTCACGTTTTATCCCCAATCATTTTTTGGTACAGGATTCTCGGATAAGGAAGACTCTTTTCCAAGCCACGAGTAATCTTGGTCTCTACTCTTGGTGTTCGTGTTGTTGGTCCTGTTTGGCATTCGCGCCTTGGTCATCCTTCGTCTCCTATTTTAAAAAATGTATTGTCTACAAATAAGTTGTCTATTGATGGTACTAAGACTTGTAATAATTTTACTTGTCATTCTTGTCCTTTAGGGAAAAGTGTTAAGCTACCATTTTAGTCTTCTTTGTTTGTTACACATGCTCCTCTTGACCTCATTCACTCTGATGTATGGAGTTCGTCTAATAAATCAGTTTCCGAATTTCAATATTATGTTCTTTTCGTTGATAATTTTTCTTGCTACTCGTGGATATTTCCTATGCGCTTGAAATTTGAGGTTTTCTCTTTGTTTGTTAATTTTAAGACGCTTGTTGAGAATTTATTTTCTACTTAAATTAAAGCCCTTCAAACTGATGGAGGTGGTGAATATACTAGCCGTAGTTTTCATAAATTTGTAGTTACTCATGGTATTGACCATCGCATTTCTTGTCCCCATCACCCTAAACAAAATGGTTTGGTAGAACGGAAACATCGTCATATTGTTGACACTAGGCTTACCTTGTTGGCCCATGCTTCCATGCCTCTTGCCTATTGGGCTGAGGCCATGCATATTGCTATGTATTTAATTAATCGTCTTCCTTACAAAGTTTTGGGCCTTCAGTCTCCATATCAAATTCTTTTTTCATAAAGAACCTAACTTTGCTTTTCTTAAAAATTTTGGGTGTGCATGTTTTCCATATCTTCGGCCTTACAATACTAATAAACTTCACTTACGATCTGTTAAGTGTGTCTTTCTGGGCTACTCATTAGATCATCAAGGTTATCGTTGTTTAAACTTAACCACTAACAAAGTCTTTTTATCACGCCATGTTATTTTTGATGAACATTGCTTCCCCTTTCAAGAGACCAAGGGCTCTCATACCCCAATTTCTTCTTCCTCTGCTGCAGATTCTGCACCACCATTACAAATTTTTAGGTCTATTCCCAACCAGCAGGCTGCCTCGCAGCCCCATGGCCACCAAATCGTCACGCCTACCTCTCCCAACCCATCCTTACCCTTGCCAACCCACATATCCTTTAGCCCACCCTTATCTTCTCCTTTGCCCAATGCCACCAATACTCCCACAGCCGTTGCCTCGCAAACAACCCAACACTCCCCACCTAGTTCTCTCCAAGTTTACCGTCGCAATCCACATAGGGCCATCCTCACTTTTCCCTCTCATGACCTTGAACTTGTTTTACCAAGTTCCTCAAGACACTCATCACCTTCGGCATCTTCTCGGGAAAGATCTTCTACTACTCATTCTATGGTGACTCGTGCTAAAACTGGTCTTCATAAGCTCAATCCTAAATATGAAAATCATGCTTTCTTGGACTCTACTAATGATATTGTTGAGCCCACTTGTTTTAGTCTGGCTAATAAATTTCAGGAATGGTGCACAGCTATAGGAGAAAAATTTAATGCTCTTCAACGAGCCGGTACTTGGGTCCTTGTTCCTCCAAAGCCCACCTTGAATGTTTTGCCAAATAAGTGAGTGTTTGGCATCAAACGCAATTCCGATGGCTCTATTCAATGTTACAAGGCCCGTTTAGTGGCTAATGGTTTTCATTAGCAAGAAGGGTTGGATTATGGCGAGACATTTAGCCCAGTTGTGAATCATTCCACCATCCATCTTATCTTAGCCTTATCTGCTCAATTTCAGTGGCCCGTTCGTCAGTTGGACGTTCAGAATGCTTTCCTCCATGACTATCTATATGAGGAGGTTTATATGTGTCAACCTATTGGGTTCATTGACCCCCAATTTCCTAACCATGTTTGTCATCTTAAGCATTCTCTCTATGGGCTCAAACAAGCCCCTTGGCCCTGGTTTAAATGTTTCTCCACTCATTTGGAAGATTTGGGCTTCACTGCTTCCAAGGCCGACTCTTCTTTATTCATCTATCTTAATGGGTCCATTCGAGTTTATTTATTAATTTATGTTGATGACATTTTAATTACAGGCAATGACCCAGCCCACATCTCCACACTCATTCAAGACTTGAGCCGTCTTTTCTCCATGAAGGACCTCGACCCTATTCATTATTTTCTGGGCATGGAAATTCTTCGCACTCCTAAAGGGCTTTCTCTCACTCAATCCAAATTTATAAAGGACTTGTTGACGCGCACAAAGATTCAGGACGCCAAACATATTTCATCGCATATTGCCAGTGGACGTCATCTTAGCCTCCATGATGGTGTTCCATTGGATGATCCCTCTGAGTATTGAAGTGTCATTGGTGCATTGCAATATCTCACTCTCACATGCCCTAATATTGCCTATGCTGTGAACCACATCTGCCAATTTATGCACCAACCTACCTCTGCTCATTGGGTTGCTATCAAACGTATTCTTCGCTATCTTAATGGTACTTCCACTCATGGCTTGTTCTATAAACCTGGTTCCCTGTCTTTAATGGCTTATTCTGATGCGGACTATGCCGAAGCCGAGTACCGCCAACTTGCTTATACTGCTGCTGCGATTTATTGGTTTCGTGCACTATTTCGTGATCTGCAACTTTCTCTTTCCAATCCTACATTGTGGTGTGACAACATTAGCACCATCTCCTTGGCCTCCAATCCCGTCTTCCATGTGCGTACTCATCATGTTGAAGTCGATTATCATTATGTTCGTGAAAAAGTTGTGTGGTAGGAGCTTGACGTTCATTGGCCTCCAATCCCATCTTTCAGTATGTTCCTCCCTGCCAGCTTGGGGGGGGTGTATTAGATGACTATTGTCCCCAGGACTCTATCTTGTATTTACGTTTATCCCATGTGGGATTCCTCTTGGTTATCTGATTACATTGTATTCTTATCATACTTGGTATAGGACTCTATCTATAATACTGTATAAATCAATACAATAAGCCTCATGATGATTGAGGCTTTACCCCATACATTCCAATTCTTTCAGCCAGGAACGTAATTGCAAAAATGAACTATACGGCTAATGACCAAAGTTTTTTTTTTTTTTTTGGTCGAAATTGAGTTTCATTAAATAGAAGGTCAAAGCCCGATTACATCAAATTGAACTTAAATAATTGAGTTCACACAAAATGCAATACAAACAGACATAGAGCCCATTACAAATAAAACTAACAAAATGCATAGAGCACACATAAAGGCATAAAGCCCACAAAGAGGCCAAGAGCCCACATAACGGCAAAAACAAAACAACCCTCTTAAATGAAGCCATAAAGAAATTCTGTGGTGAAAAGATAAGGGTAGAAAAACATTAGAGAGAGAAATCTTAAATCTTAAATCTTAAATTTTCTTTGAATGACACCATACTGTGAAAACCAAATTATGAGCCTTCCGGCACACTACCCTTCACCGTCACAGTAATGCCGTCATCGCCTATTCATTTCTAATGTGGCGTTGCAGACCTCTTCCATATTGGATAGTCTTTTTTCAATTTGGTTTGAATCCGAATTTCCAAGTCCAAATGAGATAGGCGATAATACTTTCTTGGTTTTTATTTTTTTGGAATTGAGTATCAAATTGCTTGTTTAAAACAATCAACGAGAAAATCAAAGCCATAAATTTCAAAGACTTTTCAACCTTCGAAGCAATCTGGTACCCAAGGAGCGGATTTTGTTACTACGCATCTCGATGTGCCGATCCAATTTTAACAAAGAAATAAAATAAAATAATCGTTTTTCTTCCCTTTGCTCATAACTCAAGGATTTTCTCCCTCTTCCAGTGTTGACGTTGTCAATGGATTGCTCATAACTGAAGGGGAAGGGCCCGGCCAGCGAGTGCCTAGCCACGACGACTTCGATTTAGTTGTGGAGATCGTTGGTGGGTCTTTTCTATCTTGAGAGACCAAACGATTTTATTAATGTTTTATTGTAAAACATTATTTTTTAAAAGAGAAATAAGAAAAAAAAATTCATATCAACTACTTTCATTAATTGAGATGGCATACCCACATTAGTTGCCACATCAGGTGATCAACTAATGTGGTCAATTAAGGGGGGGTGTATTCAACTAGGCTTTTAATAGATTTTTTTGAAGCTTAAAAGCCTAATGGTATTCAATTATGATTTTTAAGTAATCAATAAAAATCTGATGATATTCAATTAGGATTTTAAAATCATCAATGCAAGTATGGTGATATTCAATTAGGACTTTCAAAAGATTAGAAAAAGTACGGTGGTATTCAAAAACTTATCGATTTTGAGGTATTTCATTAAATGATGTATTCTGTGAGGCTTTTCAGTGGGTGATATAAATACCAAACCCCATAAAAAATCACACCCTATTACGTCTGATTCTCACGTTGGTTTGTTTTGGGAGAAGATGAACAGACTTGAGAAGTGAACAAGGTTCTCATTTTTAAGTAATCAATAGCATTACTGATTGAGTATAGACTAACACAATTCTTATTTCCTCCATCAAACTTAGAATTTACCTAATCATATACTGGGTAAAAACCCTAGACTATACAAAAATCATAGAGGACAAAAAGTGTTGAGTTGTATTCTAGCTAGTATTCTTTTAGCTTTCCTTGCCAACTTTGTAATAGGACATGTAATGTATTTCTCAAGCTCAAGGTTATTAGACTAGGTTAAATTGTTGTCTAATTGTTTTCCTTTGGCTGTGTTCATCAATGGCTCAACATAATCAAGGGATGCCAAAGGTAAATTCTGCATTATATTCATTAGAATGCATTAGGTTATGACTAGTCAACTTGTATATGTTTGACTAGTCATCTTTTGTGCATCATGAGGTCTGCCAGCTCATTTCATTTTCTAGCTGGGTCCTAACGACTTTTGTCTTATTCTCTTATATTCTTATGCTGCCATCTATCTGTTTCAAACCTAGGAATTTTGGGTAAATGGTCCCTTCATTCCTTTTGGAGCCATCACTTCAGTAAGGGGGTTTTTGAGAGGTTGTGAGTTTCTCCTCCTTTGCTCTCCTCTTCTTTGGAGTGATTTCTCCATCTTTTCATAAATGAGTTTTTCAACTTGATTTTGAAAACTGCTTTGAAAGATGAAATCTGCATCTAGCTAAATCAAACACATTCTCATATAGATCTATGCCAGATTTTAGATTGATTTCTTCAAGGGTATGGTTTCTTGAAGAAATTGATCATTTCATTTTGAATCTAAATTTCTCGTTCTTGTTTGGAGTTGAGCTGTGTGAGCTAGTGCCATGGGATGAACGAGCTGAGGAGGAAGCTGTCATTGCCATGAAGAACTAGCTGCAAGCTTTGCTAAGTTTGGAAAAGAAGATTGCATGGATGAGGTATAGCTCATTTCCTAAATAGACCTAAGATTCCTTGAGCTTGCTTGTAATTTCTCTATAAGAATCTTCTTTGCTTAGTGGATTTCCTAGTTGGATGATGACTCCCAATTTTTCCCAATGGTGGATTTCTAGGTGAACAATTTTTTGGGTTTGTTGTTCATATTTTTCTGGTGTTGTGTTCTTACTGTTGACTAGTCATCATCTGAATGTTGCTATATATTTGATCTTAATGTATTCACACACACTACTCACCTTAGTTGTTGCTAGCAGAGGGGATGTCTAGATTGACGGGTCTTTCTGAGTGCCTAGGTTGTCACTAGTGATCTTCTAGGCTTGCAGTTATTGCTTGTGTGTGTGTGATTGCTGCTATTTTATGACTAATAGTTGACTCGTCATTCTGATCTCAAGTTAAGATTTGTGTAGTTGGTAAGTCTTTAAAGTAGCCTTTAATTTACCCATCTTCACCAAAGTACCAATTACAAAAAGAAGGTCCTCATGAGCGAAACCAGTGCAAGGGATGCCCTTGTCTGTAGCCCAAGGAAGGTTTGGGAAAAAAAAAATTAAACATATATATGGCCTAATATTTTAAACTTTAAATAAATAAATGAATATACAATTTCAACACCAATAGGCATAGTCAAAGGTCTTCAACGTTTGTATTTGGTGTCAAAGTTTGTCCCAACATGAAAAATCTTTTTCTATTAATTTGTCTAAAAAAGAGAAGTATTTTTCAAAATGAAATTCACCCTTTTGTGAATAATATGGCTCTAATTCCATTTTTTTTTTCTTGTGTTTACAATTAGCTTGATTTATATGATTTAATGTATACTTTTATTTCTAGAAAAACTATAATAAAAAAAAATGTAAGTACCAAAAAAATTATTGTTGGTCCCTTTTTCCTTCCTCTTCCGTGTCGATCCTTTTCGAGAATGGAGCGGGAGAGCGGAAGAGGCCGGGTCAACACCAATGCCCTGATTGGATCTCTGGATTGTGAGAGGACTTGTTCAATTTCAAACAAAATTGAAAGTTGGATCAAGTTGAGAAAGGTAGGTGAGCACGGGTTGGGCCCTGGCTGTTTGCTTCTTCTAGCTCGATCATAATTTGCGTAGGCGTGCCACTTTGGGGATGAGACCAGCCTAATGGACCTGGTATATGTGATGTAGAATGCTTTGTTTGATGGACTTGCGCTTGTTCTGGACCTCTAATCAAGCCATTGTGCTCCAAGGGGGGTACTGGCTCGAATGAGTTCTTTTCTATGCCTCAATTAAGAGGACTTCAATATTCTTTCAATCGTGCGTCTATGTCTTGGAAAGTACGAACAATACCTAGCCAAACTAAAAAACCGATGTTAAGGTCAATCCTTCCTTGATTAGGCTCATAAACCTAATTCGGGCATAAGGTAACCCCAGATTGGGTTAGGACTTAGTTAATTCGGGCCTAAGGTAACCTCGGATTGGGTTAGGGCCGTGCTTGAGATTTTCTGGGCCCTGTGCGAAACTTAAACTAAGACTCTCACATAATCTAACACAAACTTATATCGTGGTGTACAACAATTTTATTTTTTTAAGTAAAAAATCATCATCAATTAGCAAGCAAATCATAAATCAAATTTATAAATTTTTTGACATTTCAATTTGAGAAACTTAAATACCAGTATGTTCAGTATAAAGACTAGGTTTTCCTTTCGGTGCTCATTAACTATATAAAGACTTGTATATGGTATAATTTAGATATATAAAGACTTGTAAACAATCAACACGATGAGACAAGTCATATAGATTGAAATTTAGATATATACTTGAATTTAAATTGAGATTTAAATTTGACTATTTGATTTTGAGTGCCCCTTATGATACTTTTTTTCTTTAGCCCCTTATGAATTTAGGAATTAATGTTTTCGATTTTTGATATTGAAATCCTTGATATTGGAAAAAATAAAATTAAAGGATTGAAAAAAAAGCCAAAGCAATAGATTGGTAATGATTATTACTTAGTAGAAAATAAGAGTTTAAGAAGGAGGACACATGAATTTCTATTTCTTTTATTGTTGCTGTTACAATAGAAAAAACAAAAACAAAAAACAAAAAAAACAACACCAAGGCAAAACTTAGGTAAAACTGTAAATGTCCTACGCGGGTTTTATATATACACATACGTTAAAAAAAAATTGGGGGCCCTAAAAAATTGGAGGCCCTGTGCGGTGGCACCACTTGCACACCCTCAGGGCTGCCCCTGGATTGGGTTAGGACTTAGTTAATTTGAGCCCAATGGTATGACTCAAGTCTGAACAAACCATTGTTTTAAGGCTAAGAAAGCCCTATTCGGACTTAGAACCCTTGTCATGGGCCTATCCAGTAATGAACAGTTATAATATTCTCAGAGTAAAGATTCAAATATAAAAATGCGGCAAAGTAAATCACGAAAAAGATAAATGGCAAGAATGTAAAGCGCGATTAAGGTAAAGTGTAGAGAGAATAAAGTTCCAAAAGCTGGAGATTTCTTTATCCACCTCCGGCATGATAACAAGTTAAAACGAAAACCAAAGAGTTCTCCATTTAGTTGTTTTTAAAGAACAAGTTACAATATAGAAGAGACCGGAGATTTCTCTCATCCAATTTGTACAAGTTTCAGCTGTTTAGAAGGAAACTAGACTTATTGTTTAAACAAGGATCATACCATGAAGAGGGTAGAGCAATAAAAGATAAACGCAAGAGCTGTCAACTGGTTATCTGGGCAGCAAGTTAGCTAGTTGAAAACCTTGAAGTTTGTTCAAGTGTTTATAAGACGATGCATCTGATTTTGGAGAGAAAGTCCTCTTATGCTGCTGTTGAGCCTATATATTTATAGGCAAAAATTTCCAACGATGACTGTGAAGGTTGAAGGATAATACTTGAGTGTTTGTTCAAAGTCAGCTACTAATTTGTCCTCGTGAATCGATCCATAGGTAGGAGAAAAGGTATCTCATATGAAAATATTGGTTTCAAGGGATATCCCTTTGATTTGTCTTCCTTTCGCAACTAGCAAATCAGTAGGAAGATGGCTCCTCTTGGTTTTGGCACCAATTAGCCAACCTGCTTTCTTGCTGAGAGAAACGGGGGTCAAGTTATTCTTAATGGTGAAAACCCATCTTCAAAAAGTCACGTGGGTCAACTGGTAACGGTTACCCATTTTCTGACTTTATTAGTGTGGGTTAAGGTTGGGGTCTTTTAGAGACAGTTGGGGTCTTTTAGAGACATGGGCCTTTGAGTGAATTTTACCAATTAATGGCCCAAATATTTAAAAAAAAAACCTTTTTTGTTGGTTTTGAAAGAAAGAAATTGGGCTTGGGTATGTAATCTTATTTTAAAAATAAACCAACTTTGTTCCATTTTCCAAATATGGTATAAACAATTATCATTAAATTTTAAGCTAAAACTTCAGATAGCCCACCCATTGAAAAATTTATAGTTCCGCTCTTGGAGGTCCTTATCCATTTCCAGCTGGGACAGTTGTACTGCTGCAAACATGGTCCTTATCTTGAGGTGTGGTGTGTTGAGTGATTGAGCCTTTGGGCTGGTTGTGCTGAGATGTTGGCGCATCACGTATATTTGCTGACGAGATTTGTGAGTGTAGTTCGCACATTTTTCTTACTACCTCTCAAACTTGGATGTTCGCGGTTGGAATTTCTGAATTTTTGGTGGTTCTTCATCTTCTGTTTCTTATATTGGATTTTAGTTTGTATTTTTAGTTTACAGTGAATTCCGCAAAATTTTTATTAGAATGGTTCATTTGTAGGTGCATACATATAGATGCACACACCTAAACTTCATAATTTCTTTTTGGGCTTTTTAGATCTAGGTCCAAAACGATTAGTTGTCACTGGGTTTAGTCCACGCATTTTTGGTTTTAGATGTAGGTCCATTGACATTTATTACTTTTTTTGTTTTGTCGGTTTTACCCTTTGATGAAAATAAGGAAAACACATTAAATATATAAATTTAATACATTATTTCCTTGTAATTGAATTTAATAATTTAAATTTTGAATTCTTTCCTTGATAAATCGTGTTACCTATAAGTTAGGAACATAAATTAGAAGACTACTGTTGAGGCCCAAAAATCCAAGGGCTAGGCCCAGGTTTATTCTTGGCCCAACACAAATAATTAATTGCAAAAGAAGCCCGATCAAGACATAAAGAGAAATTATAGGACGCATCTACATAAGCCATGGTCATGTGTCACGCCAAGCAAGCATGTGCAAAAGGGCCAAAAATGCACCGATTTTATAAATTCACGCTCGCCAACCTATCCGATGCTATTTGGTCCGATCATGGCTTATTATGGCACAATAAAACCCAAGCACAAGCACGATAAATAAACGCGCGATGCCATGTAAAGGACCGCCACGCCAATGCCAAGCCATGCTCCAAGCTTAAGTGGGCCCAAGCCACGTAATTACCCGAGGCTTGCTGAAAAGGTTGTGGTATGGATGGGTACGAGCACTCACAGGGCCCATTGAGGGTCCAAGGAATGCAAGTTTTAGGCCACTTGGGAGCACTAAAACTCAAGCTCATTCCCCGAGCCCAAATACATGGGTTAGCATAAGAGAGGGAAAAATGGGATCCAATGCCTTAGAAGAACACCTTATAGATTGCTGTAGCACTTAGGCAATGCCACGTTAGTTAAAGAGCCCAAAGCAAATAGGCTACTTCCAGCAGCTTGACGAAGAACACGTAGGCCCCTGGAAAAGAGAGTACCAATGACCCAATACCTGTGAACAAAGCCTAGCCCAGATCCTTGGTAAAAAATCTGGCATCGTATTCCACCCTTGTCAAAGCTCCATAAACAGCCAACAAGAAGCCATTGGAAGAACCAAAGGAAATCTATGTGTGTAGGAGGAATACCCATTGGACAAACGACTCTATCCATTCTCTTTTTCCTCTGCAAACTCCAATTTGAAAACCAAGGGAGAAAGAAGGTGGCGCCTCATCCCTATGAGGAGGTCCAGCCGCATAAAACCTTAGAACCCCAAAAAACCTTTGACCCAGGCACTCTGGTTGAAGGGATTTCACAAAAGGGGTGGAATTGGAAAAAAGCAAAGGAAAAGTGGAATGGAGGACTGACAAAATTAGGGTTCCAAATGCCTATAAAAAAGAGCTTCTTCTACCCAGAAACACACACCATTCCAGAGCACGACCAAGCTTTGTCAAGCAAACTGGAATTTACTCTAGACACTCCATCTTTTATTTCCATCGTTTTCTCCCTCTTTCTGAGATAAAAATCCTCCTAATTTTCTTTTTTTCCACTCTGAACCTTTTCCTTCTGAAAGAAATTCATGCTTTGATCTCTCTCTCAAATTGCTAAACTTGTGAAGGCTTAGCTCCCATGCCATAAGCTCCTCAAGCCAAGTCACTAATCAATTTGTTACGTTCCTCTGGTTATTGATGAAAAGAACCCAAAAGTATTTTTGAAGGCTTCAGCAAGTCTTTCAAAACTCTTTTGGGAGTCTGGTTCTTGAACTCAGGCTTTAGGGAAATTTTGTTTGTCTTCCTCTTACAGCAGCCCAAGCCCATTCGTCAGGCTGCTGGAACAAAAAGACCCCTACAACTACCTTTGAGTTAGATACACAAATAGACAAAGAAAATTTTATGTTACCTAAAAAAAAAGTACATAAAATACTTTTACACATTGTCAAAAATATGAAGAAAAAAAACACATATATACCTATGTAATAGGCAATAAGCCATTATACATACATCGTAAACAAATGCATTTTTTCCTTTGTCAAAACATTTAGAGTTCGAAGGAGCATGATTGTAGGTAAAAACGTGATTTTTGGGATATGTTTGCTATTATCCTTTTCCATTCAATGCCAAACATTGTAAGTACATAAATGACTATTATCCGATTCAAGTCATAAGGGGCAACATTAGATTAAAGAACTTAGACAAAAAGATTACATTAAAAAGTATTTTTAAAAAAAGAAATGTAATCCTATTGGCACAAAAGTCAAAGGGCTTAGATCAAAGTCACCAAATCCGAGTTTTAAACTCAACTCCTTAATGGGAATTTGGATCTATACAAACTTTTCTTTTTCATTTTCTTTTTCTTTTTATGATTAGGTTACCTCTATCATCATGTTGCAATTGCACATATGTGGTGGAGCCTTCTCATATTTGTAATTCTTTTAAAGCCCATTTGATAACCATTTCATTTTTAGTTTTTAGTTTTCATTTGAAAATTTTAGTTCAAACATGTGTTTTGAACACTTATATGTATTTGATATACTTGTTTTCTATTTCGACCCTCCCAATATTTCAAATACGTAAATATTTGATATTCTTGTATATTTTGTTGGGCGTGAGGGGGGGGGGGGGGGGAGGGGAAGGGAGTGGGGCGGCTACCCATTTGAAATAAAATAAAATAAAATGCTAGCCATAAACTTGTATTTGAATGGGATTGATATATTCCTCCCTGCAAGTTTATCAAAGAATATAAGTTTTTGCCAAGTATCAAACACTGAAAGATAAGCATCCCAGCTAAAAAGTGGCTAAACCCTTGCGATAAACACATACTTGTTTTTGTCACCAAGCTGCGCGATGTCAGTTAAATATGAGACCAACAAAGCCACAAGTCTCAAGTTGGTCTAGCAAGCAGATGTCTACCATGAAGACAATAATCCAATTCAAAATTAATTGGGACCAGTTAAAAGCAGATGTGCATCTCTCTCTCAGCATGAGACAGTTTCAAGCCGATATTCCAAGACTCGACAATTGGTGCAAAGTCTCAAGTTTGCAAATTATGGATTAATGGGCTTAAATTTCAAAAATGCCCATTAATTCTCAAATCGTCAAGTGCAGACTCAAGTGGTACAAAACCACGCCAAATCCCAAGTGGTACAAAACCACCCCAAATCCCAAGTAGTACAAAACCACGCCAAAACCCCAAGTGGTACAAAACCATGCAAATTAATTTCCAAATTTTGGAACTACGGCGGTTTGATCCCGTCAAGTGTACGTAGGTGATGAGAGTCTCAAATTACATCTTTTTAATATTATTTTGGAGACTTTATGATATAATTTTGGCTTAATAAACATAATTTCACTTGTTGTTACATTTTATTCTCACCAACTGGATTTATGAATTTTCTATATTAATTTGGTGAACTTATTAGGTAAATTTATGTTTTGTAGGAAGTTGGAAAGCCAAAAGACGAACGTACATTTGTCCAAGTTCAAGCCAGGTGTGAAGAGAATTGTTGGTGGATTTTATTGAAGAATTGATTGTGGTATTATTGTGATTATAAAGAAGGAAAAGAGAAGACAAAACCGTTGAAGCTAAATAGCCTATTTCATGTCATTCATAGCCATTTAACGCCCACTACCTCACCATTATTTCTTTTCCACCAACTCTCCACCATCATCACATGTTTAATCCAATGAATCTCTCACTTAGACCTTTCATTACCTACCACGAATGTATTAACTTCCCACTCACCTCATTGACTACTATAAATCACCCATCAACTTATTTGGCAAGGCATCTTGACGACAGATTTCTTTATCCATTTCATTCAAAATTTAGTTATGTTTTCCTTTGTAACAAGTTACTAGAACTCTAGCTAAGGCTAAAGGGAATGTCCTTTGAGTAAGTTTGTGAATTGTTCTTTAATCCAATATACGGTATGAATTGCTAAATCTTTTATTTTTGGTTGTTCAATATTTTCATATCCTTTTATTTTGATTGATGTTAAGTGCTACTATCTTTTCATGAGTTCAATTATATTTTTCTCATTGTTAAGAACTGACTTAGCATGCTTTTAAATTAAAAGATTAGATATTAAGCAACTAGATTTTCTGAACAATCATTAATAAAAGATAACATTGAAAAAGTAAATTGGTTGTAATTTCTTTATCTTTCGGTTAAAGTTTCTCAATGATAATTTTAATCGAGTTTAATTTGGATTAAAGAGCATGAAACATATTTTGCTTAAAGAATTGAACCTTGATGCCTTAGCATTTCCATTATTGATATTTCATTTTTAAACCCAATCTCTACAACGATCAAATCAAATTACTTGTCCATTTTGCTTGTCACTTTTATTTTGGTACTTTTAATTATTTCTTTGTGTGCAGACATTTGCCTACCTGCTCCTTGAGGATACGATACTTGGACTTCCAAGATTGTTACTTCGTGTAACTACTTGCACTTGGGTAGACGCAACTTTGGCGCCGTTGCCGGGGAGCAGTGAAGCGAAAAGTAGCACAAGGAAATTCATTTTTAAGGTTTGCTGTTTTAGTTTCCAAAGCTAATTCGGTAAGACTTATCAAACTCAATTTTTCATTTCTTTTTTTATTTTTTTATTTTTTATTTTCATTTTTAGTGTTTTTGTTTTAGCTTTTGTCTTAGTTCTTTTTATAATTTTTTTTTTAAAAAAGGAAAAAAAATAGTTTTGTTTTTGTTTGTTTGTTTTTATCTGTTGCGCTTTTATTTTGTTTATGAGATATCGTGATCGGTTTGGTAGATTTGCAAAGAAACCTCAATTTGACCAAATTTCATCACAAATGGCTGAGAATAATAATAATAATAATAATAATGCATTGGAAGGGCCCCAAAATGATGAAGATAATCATAGTGGTCATAATGATGAGAATCCACTTGTTAGGACATTACATGATTATTTGCATCATGCTCGTACAAGTGTGCCATCATGCATCATTTTTCCGTTAAATGGTCAAAATTTTGATTTTAAACCGGGCATGATACAACTTTTACCAACTTTTCATGGAATGGAATCTGAAAATCCATATTCACATGTGCGTGAGTTTGAGGAAGTTTGTGAAACTTTTCCAACCCAAGGGTGTAGGCTTGATACAGTTTTGCTAAAACTTTTTCCATTTTCCATTTTCACAGAAAGATAAAGCGAAAACTTGGCTTTATTCTCTAAGGCCAAGAACAATTGGAACATGGCTTGAAATGCAAACTGAATTTTTCAGGAAATTTTTCCCAATTCAAAAGACAAATTCTTTGAAAAGACAAATGACAACATTTTCTCAAAAAGACACCGAGTCTTTACCTCAAGCTTAGGACAGATTTAAAGATTTGTTAATGTTATGTCCTCACCATGGTTTTGAAAGATGGAGGGTGGTAAGTCATTTTTATGATGGCTTAACACCTAAAGATCGACAATTTATTGACATGATGTGCAATGGAAATTTTATGTATAAAGATCCTGAAGATGCTTTTGATTTTCTTGATTAAATTGTAGAGAAATCTCATATTTGGAGCACTCCCAACACAATTGAGCCTAATTCCCAAAGGGCAAAATCTTCTATTAATCCTTCCATTAGCGGTATTTATCACCTTATGGAGGAAGATAGTCTCAAAGCTCAATTGGCGACAATGGCTAGGGAAGTTGAAACTCTAAAATCAAAATTGCCTCAAAAAGTTAATTCAATTGCAAGTCAAGAAATTTTTGAGATTTGTGAAGTTTGTGGGGGTCATGGGACATGTAACAAAAGATTGTCCAACACTTCCAGCTTTCAAAGAAATGTTGCATGATCAAGCAAACTTTGTGAATCAATTTAAAAAACCATCCATTTTTTCTGAAACTTATAATCCAAGATGGAGAAACCACCCAAATTTCAATTGGAGAAATAATACTAATAATAATGTGCCTCAACAAAAATCTAATTCTTTTTATTATTCTCCACAGGTGGAAGGACAATCATCGTCATCAAATTTAGAAGATGTTATGAAGCAATTCATGCAAAGCCAAACTGCCACAAATCAAAAGAATGCACAAGACATTGGTGAGATTAAGAGCACTCTTTCCAAACTCACTTCTTCACTGTCAATTCAAGAAAAGGGTAAATTTCCTTCTCAAGTCCAACCTAATCCACATGCTCAGTTAGAGGTAACTACCCCTTCTTCTTCCTCTTTGAATGAAAATAAGTATGAACATATGAAGGCTGTCACTACTCTTCGTAGTGGGAAAATAATTGGGAAAGATGATTCAGAAAGAGTTGAAAATAAAAAGTATTCAGAAAAATCCAAAAATAATGAAAAAGAAAATAGTGATTCTGAAATTGTTAAGTTCCCTTTTCCTGCTCCATTCCCACAAGCACTTAAGGCTATAAAGAAAAATCAAAATCCTGAAATTTTGGAGGTTTTTAAACAAGTGAAAATCAATATACCTCTTTTGGATGCTATAAAACAAATTCCTTCATATTCAAAATTTTTAAAGGATTTATGCACTATCAAAAGAAAGCACAATGTTGATAAGACCGCATTTTTAACTGAAAATGTAAGTGCAATTCTTCAAACTAATACTCCACCCAAGTACAAAGATCCAGATTGTCCCACAATTTCTTGTATTATTGGGAATTTTAGCATTGAACAAACTTTATTGGATTTGGGTGCTAGTGTTAATTTGTTGCCTTACTCGGTTTATTAGCAATTCGGTCTTGGTGAATTAAAACCCACCTCAGTAACATTGCAATTGGCTGACCGTTCAGTCAAAATCCCAAGAGGTATGGTGGAAGATGTGCTGGTTCAGGTAGACAAATTTTATTTTCCAGTTGATTTAATAGTTTTGGATACTGAACCAGTTGTGCATTCTAGTTCTCAAATTCCTGTTATTCTTGGAAGACCATTTCTTGCTACATCTAATGCTAAATTGCAAGAATGGACTTATGCAACTATCATTTGGGAACATGACACTGGAGCTCAACATATTCAACATATGCAAGCAGCCCGCAAACAATGAAGAAGACAAAGAAGTTTACATGATCGGGACAATTGTTCAAAATTGCTTTAATTCTTCTTTTTCTTCTGATCCATTGCAAATTTGTTTAGTAAATGGGGATTGTAATTTTGCACAAGATTTTGAAGTACAATATCTTTGTTCTTTGTTGGATTCTGCGCAGGTACAAGAACATAACGGTTGGATACCAAAATATGAGGAGCTGCCAACTGTGAGTGATGAGACAAAATCATCAAAAGAAGAAGCCCCAAAGTGTGAATTGAAGCCTCTTCCTGCTGGACTTAAATATGCTTTTCTGGGAGAAGATGAGACCTATCCTGTGGTAATATCTTCTAAACTAGAGCTTTTGCATGAAGGTATGTTACTTAAAGTTTTGAAAGATCATAAAACTGCTATTGGATGGACTTTATCTGATATTAAAGGTATTAGTCCTTTGGTTTGCACACACCAAATTTTTCTTGAAGAAGATGCTAAACCAGTTAGACAGGCTCAACATTGACTTAACCCAACAATGAAAGAAGTTGTCCAAAAAGAAGTACTTAAACTTTGGGAAGCAGGTATCATATATCCAATTTCTGATAGCAAATGGGTAAGTCCTACATAGGTTGTTCCTAAAAAATCAGGAGTCACAGTTGTTGAAAATGATAATGGAGAAATGGTACCAACTAGGGTCACTACTAGATGGAGAATGTGTATTGATTATCGTAAATTGAACTCAGTCACAAGAAATGATGATTTTCCTTTACCATTTCTTGACCAAATTTTGGAAAGAGTTGCAGGGTATATGTATTATTGTTTTTTAGATGGTTATTCAGGATATTATCAAATTGAGATTTCATTAGAAGATCAAGAAAAAACAACTTTTACTTGCCCATTTGGAACTTTTGCTTTTAGAAAAATGCCTTTTGGTCTTTGCAATGCACCAGCTATATTCCAATGTTGCATGATAAGCATATTTAGTGACATGGTAGAAAAATATTTAGAAGTTTTCATGGATGATATTACTGTGTTTGGTGATTCATTTTCTGACTGTTTATCTAACTTAGAGAATGTTCTTATCAGGTGTAAAGAGAAAAAATTGGTGCTTAACTGGGAGAAATGCCAATTCATGGTCACATCTGGCATAGTACTTGGACACATTGTTTCTCACAAAGGAATTGAAGTGGATAAGTCCAAAATTGATTTAATTGCTAATTTTCCTATTCCTAAAACTGTTAAAGATGTTAGATCTTTTTTGGGACATGCAGGTTTCTACCGGAGATTCATACAAAATTTTAGTGCAATTGCAAGACCATTGAATAATCTCTTGGAAAAAGATGCTAAATTTGATTGGAATTGTGAAATTAATTAAAATGCTAACATCTACTCCTATAATGCAGCCCCCAAATTAGTCCATGCCCTTTGAAATAATGTGTGATGCTAGTGATGGTGCTATTGGGGCAGTGCTAGGCCAAAGAAAAGACAAGAAGCCTGTTGTTATCTGCTACACAAGCAGAACTTTGAATAGTGCACAGAAAAATTACACTACAACTAAAAAAGAATTGCTTGTTGTGGTTTTTGCATTGGAAAAGTTTAGATCATATATTTTGGGCTCACAAATTGTTGTTTTTACTTATCATTCGACCTTGAAGTATTTATTGACAAAGAAGGAAGCCAAATCACGATTGATTAGATGGATTTTGCTTCTCCAAGAATTCGATCTTACAATCACGATTGATTAGATGGAGTGGAGAATGTTGTTGCGGACCATCTGTCTAGGATATCTTTTGAGGAGCCTTCTGAATATTTGCCTATAAAAGACTCATTTCTTGATGAACAATTGTTTGGTGTTTCTAAATTACCATGGTTTGCTAACATTATGAATTTTCTTGCTACAGGTCTTATCCCACCTCATTGGACCTCACAAGAGAAAAAGAAATTTATGGTTGAGGTGAGAAAATTCTTTTGGGATGAACCGTACCTCTACAAATATTGTCCCGACCAGGTAATTCGTAGATGTGTTCCTGATGATGAAATATTTAGTGTCATATCTTTTTGTCATTCTGAGGCTTGTGGAGGTCACTTTTCTTCGAAAAAGACTTCGGCCAAAATTCTTCAATGTGGTTTTTAGTGGCCTAGACTTTTCAGAGATGTGTATGAATTTTGCAAGACTTGTCCAAGTTGTCAAAAGTTGGGAAAAATTACTCGACGTAATATGATGCCTCTTAACCCAATTTTAATTATTGAAATTTTTGACTGTTGGGGCATTGATTTAATGGGTCCTTTTCCTCTATTTTTTGGTTACTTATATATCCTTGTTGCTGTGGATTATGTTTCAAAATGGATTGAGGCGATACCATGTCGGAAGAATGATCATAAGACTATTTTGAAATTTTTGAAAGAAAATGTATTGTCCAGGTTTGGTACTCCTAGAGCGATCATCAGTGATGGAGGATCACATTTTTGCAACCGACCATTTGAAGCTTTGATGAAAAAATATGGCATAACCCATAAGATTTCTACTCCATACCATCCACAAACAAATGGCCAAGCTGAACTTGCAAACAAGGAAAGCAAGCAAATTTTGGAAAAGACGGTGAATCCAACTCGGAAGGATTGGTCATTGAGACTAACTGATGCTTTGTGGGCATACCGTACTGCATACAAATCACCTCTTGGTATGTCTCCATATAGGCTAGTTTATGGTAAACCTTGTCATTTACCTGTTGAATTAGAACATAAAGCATATTGGGCTATCAAATTGTTTAACTTTAGTCTTGGAGATGCAGGTACCTTGAGAAAACTCAAATTGAATGAACTCGAGGAAGTAAGGAATGATGCATATGAGAACTCACGAATTTACAAAGAACGTACTAAAGTTTTTCATGATAAAAATATTTTGAGGAAAAACTTTGAGCCTTCTCAACTTGTTCTTTTGTATAATTCTAGACTTCATTTGTTTCCTGGAAAATTAAGAACTAAATGGACAGGGCCTTTCATTGTTAAAAGAGTTTTCCTATATGGGACTGTTGAAATTGAGGATCCCAAGAATGGAAATATTTTTAAGGTTAATGGTCAACGACTTAAACCTTACTTGGGGAGATGTGTTCCAGAAGATGAGACAGTTTCTTTGAACGATCCTGTTTACCAGGATTGATTGGACTTCCCTTAGTCCAGTCTAGCATCCCAATAGACGCAACTGCAACCAAATTTGAATCCCTAGTTTATTCTGACCAAATTTGCCCAAACACTTTCCCAAATGCAAATGTCAATTCTAGAAAATTAGTGGGTTCATCAAAATTGCTCATTATTTTTCTTGGACATTGACAATAAGAAAAATGGTACAAAACCATCCAATTTTTCCCATGGGTCATCTACCCATGCAAATTTCAATGAGATTAAATTCAAATCTCTCAAACACAAATTCTCAATTAGTGGGCCTCACTTACCCATTAATTTTCAATTTTTCTCATGGGTCATCTACCCATGCAAATTTCAATGAGATTAAATTCAAATCTCTCAAACACAAATTCTCAATTAGTGTGCCACACATGCCCATTAATTTTCAATTTTTCTCATGGGTCATTTACCTATGAAAATCTTAAAATCTTAAAATTGTCTCAAAGACACAAATTCTAAATTAGTGGGCCACACTTACCCATTGTAGGGGTCTTTTTGTTCCAGCAACCTGACGAATGGGCTTGGGCTGCTGTAAGAAGAAAACGAACAAAACCTCCTGTTGCCTGAGTTCAAGAACCAGACTCCCAAAAGAATTTTTAAAAGACTTGCTGAAGCCTTAAAAAAAATACGTTTAGGTTCTTTTCACCAACAACCAGAAGAACGTATCAAATTTATTAGTGACTTAGCTTGAGGAGCCTGTGGCATGGGAGCTAAGCCTTCACAAGTTTAGCAACTTGAGAGAGAGAGATGAAAGCATGAATTTCTTTCAGAAAAGAAAGTTTAGAGTGGAAAAAGGGGAAATTAGGAGGGTTTCTATCTCAGTTTGAGAGAGAAAACGATGGAAATAAAGGATGGGGCGTCTAGAGTAAATTCCAGTTTGCTTGACGAAGCTTGGTCGTGCTCTGGAATGGTGTGTGTTTGCTGGGTAGAGAGAGCTTTCTTTTATAGGCGCTTAGGACTCTAATTCTATCAATCTTCCATTCCCACTTTTCCTTCGCTTCTCTCCATTCACTCCTTTTGGTGAAATCTCTTCCACCGAAGTGCAGGCCCCTTTGAGTTCCAAGGTTTTCTATACAGCTGGGTCTCCCCATGGGGGTGAGGCGCCACTTGCTTTCTCCCTTGGTTTTCAAATTGGAGCTCGCAAAGGAAAGGAGAGAATGGATGAAGTCATTTGTCCAATGGGTATTCCTTCTACATACATAGATTTCCTTTGGTCCCTGCTATGGCTCCTTGTTGACCACCTTGGAGTTCTGGCAAGGGTGGAACACGATGCTGGATTTTTATAAAGTGCTGGGCTGGGCTTTGTGTATAGTTTTGGGTTATTGGCATGCTATTTCCAACATCCAATGGGTTTTCGTCAAGCTGCTGGAAACAATCCATTTGTCTTCATTTTGGGCTTTTTACTGATGTGGGTTTATCTAAGTGTTGTAGCAAACTAGATATTCTCCTAAGGCATCGGATTAATTTTCTCCCTCTCTCATGCCGACCCATGTGTTTTGGTCCGAGGAACGGGCTTGAGTTTTAATGCTCCCAAGTGGCTTTAAAACTTTCGTTCTTCGAACCCTCAATGTGCCCTATGATTGCTTGTTTCCTTCCATACCACAACCTTCTCAGCAAGCCCCGGGTAATTACGTGGCTTGGGCCCACTTGAGCTCGTAGCATGGCTTGACGGCATCGCGTGTTTATTTGTCGTGCTTGTGCTTGAGTTATGTTGTGCCATAATAAGCCGTGATCGAATTAAATAGCATCGGATAGGTTTATGAGTGTGAATTTATAAAGCCGTTGCATGCTTGCTTGGCGTGACACATGACCCACGGCTTATGTAAGCGTGTCCTACAATTTCTTTTTATGTCCCGATTAGGCTTCTTTTGCGACTAATTATTTGTGCCGGGCTAAGAACAAGTTTGGGCCTAGCCCTTGGATTTTTGGGCCTCAACACCCATTAATTTCTAAATTTGGAACTACGTCCGTTTGATCCCATCAAGGGTACGTAGGCAGTCTAGCATCCCACTAGACGCAACCGCAACCAAATTTGAATAATTGGTTTATTCTAACCAAATTTGCCAAAACACTTTTCCAAGTGCGAATGTCAGTTTTAGAAAATTATTGGGTTAATAAAAATTGATCATTATTTTTCTTGGACATTGACAATAAGAAAAATGGTACAAAACCATCCAATTTTTCCATGGGTCATCTACCTATGAAAATTTCAACATCTCCAAATTGTCTCAAAGGCACAAATTCTTAATTAGTGGGCCACACTTACCCATTAATTTCCAAATCTTCTATCCAAACATAATCCTTGGTTTATTCTTAACCAAATTCGCCCCTATACATAATTCTATATTGAATCCCTAGTTTATTCAGCTAAATCCACTCAAACACTTCTCAATACAATTCAAATCAAATTTCCCTCGCAATGAGTCATTTATTCATTGCAATTATTTGAACTACGAGTGGCTTGATTCCCGTAAGGGATACGTAGGCACTCTGAGATTCGAACTTAGGGGCAGCAGCCAAGGACAGACCTATAGTTTGGCAGACCTTGGCTATAGCCCAGGTGGCTTCTTTTTTCCAGCCAAAAAAAATAAAATCCTAGGCTCACCCATAACCTAACCTCATCTAGTTCTCCTTCGGGGGGTAGGGTGGTTTGCCCCCTGGGCTAGCCTAAGGGGCTTCTTTTTTCCAGCCAAAAAAATAAAATCCTAGCTCACCCAATTTAAATAACCTAACCTCATTTAGTTGGGGTGTGGGGGAACTCACACATAGCACAGCAAAAAAAAAAGAGAAAAAATAAAATAACTCACACACAACATGTAAAAACAAAAAAAAAAACAAAAAAAAAGAAGAAGAAGAAGCACCACCCTACCCTCGCATGTAGAGGAAAAAAAAATGCTCTTGTTGCTGCTGCACTCACCTTTAAGACTTAATTCAAGTGAACCAAGTTTCTATATTCGTCATGTAAGCTTGTCTCAATTTCTTGATGCTTTAATTTGAGGATTTGTTTTTGGAGTTTATGAAGTATCAATTAGGATTTGCAATTGGGGCATCAGTTTCAATTTATGAGTTATGAATTATCAAATAGGATTTGTAATTAATTTTATTGTTCTTGCTATATATATATATATATATATATATATATATATTGTTAAGTTTTCAATGAAATCTTTTTTTCATATATATATTAATTAATATATATATATATATATATATATATATATATATATATTTTGGGTTATCAATGAAATCACATGGTATTGTTAAGTTTTCTATCTACTTAGTACCTAAATTTAGCCCACCCCATTTTAAAATCCTGGGTCCATCCCTGGATAGGACCATCCAATGTATTTAAAAGTTGAAACCACCGCCTCACAAATTTGTGTGTGAGCATTCTGATGGTCCATTTGTAAAAGTTTATGTACGAGCAGGGACGGATCTATAGTTTGGCAAACCTGGGCTATAGCCTAGGTGGCTTCTTTTTTCCAGCCAAAAAAAAAATTAAAAAATCCTAGGCTCACCCATAACCTAACCTCATCTAGTTCTCCTAGTCAATAAAAAGAAAAATGCGGAGGGTGGGGTGGTTATAGTACAAGTGGCTTCTTTTTTCCTACCAAAAAAATAAAATCCTAGCTCACCCAATTTAAATAACCTAACCTCATCTAGTTGGGGTGTGGGGGAACTCACACACAGCACAGCAAAAGAAAAAAAAGAGAAAAAAATAAAATAACTCACACACAACATGTAGGAAAAAAAAAAAAAAAAAAAGAAGAAGAAGAAGAAGAAGAAGCACCACCCTACCCTCGCATATTGAGAAAAAAAAACGCTCTTGTTGCTGCTGAACTCACCTTCAAGACTTGATTCAAGTGAACCAAGTTTCTATATTCGTCATGTAAGCTTGTCTCAATTTCTTGATGATTTAATTTGAGGATTTTTTTTTGAAGTTTATGAAGTATCAATTAGGATTTGCAATTGGGGCATCAATTTCAGTTTATGAGTTATGAATTATCAAATAGGATTTGTAATTAATTTTATTGTTCTTGCTTTATATATATATTTTGTTATCAATGAAATCACATGGTATTGTTAAGTTTTCTATCTACTTAGTACCTAAATTTAGCCCACCTCATTTTAAAATCTTGGGACCATCCCTGGCAGCAACAAAACCAAACACACACGTTCTGTTTCATTATGATGGAATCAAAGGGTGTTCCCTTGAAGTCAGTGATTGTAATTAAGAGACACTGCATCTTGAATAGGTCAAACCTAAAATAATAAAACCCCATTATTTAATTAGTGGTGACAAAATTATGTTGAGAGGTTCATATTTTTCTTCATGAGCATATTCAGTTCTAATATGTGCTTTGACCACCTTCTTTTGCAGCACCTTCATATACTGAAATATACACACACAAGAAAAACATGGAGATGTCAATATTCTTGCATGGATGCCTGGTCTGACATTGAAACAAAAGAGTAACCAATAATCAAAATGCATTTAAGGGTAAATTAAGGAACAGAAAAACAGAAGAACAGAAGGACTTACATGGATGCTTGGCTGGCATGTTGCATGGATATAGAGGAAGTACGTGCTGCACATGAATATAGTAAGCAATGATGAAATAAATTTCTTTGCAAAACACACGTGCATGCACTTAGAAGGGTACAAAGGGAGAGTTTCATATTTGAATGAATAGTCAAACATGGAATAGTAGCCGCAAATTAACCACATGCGTCAAATTTTGAAAAGAATTTGACGGACCATTTGTTTTGTTGACACTGTAGATTGTTCAAATATTTGTGCATAATATGTCATTTCGTTTTTGTTTAACGAACTAGAATTTTTAGTTTTATTTGGTTTCTTGAATACAAGCGGTATAGTCTAAACTATAAGGGTTGGGAGTTTCTCACACACATACTACTAAGGTGTTATGAGTTCGAACTTGAAACTATTGATCTGCAAACTAAGACCCTTTCTAACTGGGCTAGACCCATTGGCTTAACTTTACTTGATGTCTACATCATAATGCCATCTAGAATTGGTTGGGTTTTCAAAAATTGAAGCACTTTGTTCCCAATTATTATATAATATACTTCAGCTTTAGGCACTTTCACTGGCCTGCTTCTTATGGTTGATTCTTGATTTATTGTTTCACTTCCAGGGTAACTGTACCCAAAAGAGGATTATATCACACAAGAAATTAGTGACTTATTGGATAATTATTCAAAACGATTTGCCTTCATGTACAATATTCTAAAAATTGAATGTACAGCTATTACGAGAAGAAAAAGTCTAGCAAAAGAAACATCTTCAAGGAAAGCTTATTGGATAATGACCTCGCTGTGAATATATAATTTATTTCTTGAAACAGAGTGACATTTTGAAGCTCAAGTATATTGGGTACATACGTAGAGTTTTAATTTGAACAATTGTGTGTCAAATTTGTTTCCACAGTTTGACCCATTGGTTATAAGAGACTAAATCAGACTCAGCGGCTCTACTCACACATGCACCATTATACATTTACGTCTTTGAATATAGCCGTTGAGTTTTCATTTCCCTTTGTACCATGACATTCTACGTAGTTGCCCCCTCAAACCCATTCAATGCCCATCTGTGTTTTGTTCTCATTTGCAGCACGTACTCCCTCCTCTATATAAAGGCCATGAAGCATGCCAGCCAGAGCCAACTTATACTTATCAACATTATTACCAACAAAAAAAACCTCAAGTTATGGCAATGCAATTACGATCTTTTCTCTTAGGCGTGCTGCTACTAATTGGCTTTGCATTGACAAATAGCAAAGAAGATATTAGAGCTCCACCCACGCATTTTGACACTGCTTCTCTCAATAGGAGCAGTTTTCCAGATGGGTTCATGTTTGGCGTAGGTTCTGGATCTTACCAAGTAAGTCCTTCCTTCTTCTAGGCTTTAATTTAATTTGTGTTCTGATTGGTTAGCATCGATCCATGCAAGAATATTGACATCTTCTTCATTGTTTCTCTTGTGTATTTCAGTATGAAGGTGCTGCAAACGAAGGTGGTAGAGGACCAAGCATTTGGGATACCTTCACCCACAAATATCCAGGTCTGTCCAATCAAATCATGGATTAGTTCAAATAACAAAATGGTATTACTTTTACTCTTATGCTCTAAATATTTAATTAAATTTTCAATGATTAATTGCAGAAAAGATTAATGATAGCAGTAATGGAGATATCGCTGTTGATCAATATCACCGCTATAAGGTTCATGACCCAATGTGCACATATTAAATTTTGAAGCATGAAGAAAACTCAGGATATTGAAGATAAGCTCCCTATAATGTTTAGCTCTTTCTCATAAAATGTTTTATTGTTATGCACTGTAGGAAGATGTGGGGATTATGAAGAATATGGGGTGGGATGCTTATAGATTCTCTATCTCATGGTCAAGATTATTACCAAGTAAGTTCATCCACATCCTCACATTTGGTTGTGACCAATCGTCAATATTTCTACCTTCATGTTGATTTTAGCTTAAGTAATGTGTCCAAGTTTGTCTACCGAATAATATAACAAATATTTTTGTTTCAATTAAAATAATTAATTGAAATAACTAATGCAAAAATATTTTTTTTTCAAAGATAAATTAAATGGAAGTCGAAGTTCAAGTTTCGACATATAGTCCAACTTTTTTAAAGTTCAGTTTAAATTGTATTGGTGCACTTATTTCTTTATTTTCTGGTTTTGTTTTAATTATTAGATGGAACGTTAAGTGGAGGAGTAAACAAGGAAGGAATCAAATATTACAACAATCTCATCAATGAGCTCTTACGCAATGGCGAGTCATCCCACCTCACAAATGATCAATAATTTATACAATAATTGTTTCATGCACTCATAAAATAAAAAATAAAAATAAAAAACTCGTTTTATCAAACTTATAACTCGCTTTTATTGATCATGCTATTTATAGGTTTAATTCCATTTGTGACACTCTTCCATTGGGATCTTCCCCAAACTTTAGAAGACGAATATGGTGGTTTCTTAAGCCCTCATATTGTGTAAGTGAAGAAAATTAGTCCTCTGAATTGTATTAATAATTTAATTAATAAATACAATTATGACATTTACATTTTGAAATGTGTATATACAGCAATCATTTTCAAGATTACGCAAAACTTTGTTATAAGGAATTTGGTGATCGAGTAAAGCATTGGAGCACACTGAATGAGCCATACACCTTTAGTAAATTTGGTTATGCAATCGGGTCTCACGCGCCGGGACGATGCTCCACTTGGCAGCAGCTAAACTGCATCGGGGGAGATTCATCTACTGAACCGTATTTGGTAGCACACCACCTGCTCCTTTCTCATGCAGCTGCCGTAAAATTGTACAAAAATAAATATCAGGTATATACAATTCATTAGTTTTTTTTGTTTGTCATAATATTGGATTCTAAGTTGTAACAAGAGAGCGACTAGTTTACTTTTTTGTGACTCTAAAACAAACAAACTATATGTTCTTGTGCAGGCATCTCAAAATGGAGTTATAGGGATAACACTGGTGTCAGATTGGTTTCAGCCCCTATCAGAAGAAAAAGAAAATAAAAATGCTACATTACGAGCTTTGGATTTTATGTTCGGATGGCAAGTGTATTTTGGATTTACTTATGAATATAATAGTTACTACTTACTAGCGAGCAATATATAATATAATGTCAAGTTAATGCTTGAAATTTTTACATTCTTGTAGGTTTGTTGAGCCGTTGACAAGGGGTGACTATCCTCAAAGCATGCGATCTCTTGTCGGAAGCCGATTACCAAAATTCACGAAAGAACAATCCAAGTTGCTAATTGGTTCATTTGATTTTCTTGGACTAAATTACTATACTAGTTACTATGCAAGCGATGCACCTCAAAATAACTCTGTACACGCAAGCTACACAACAGATGCTGACATTAATCTTTCATGTGAGTAAAAATTCAGAATTTAATTCATGCAATTTAAGTTTATAGACTAATTAGATTTTGATATTCATATGTGTTGTGGCAGCTGAGCGTAACGGGGTCCCTATCGGTTCAAAGGTACACATCAAATTACTAGATTATGCCTTTATGATTTTGACCTTTAATCGTTTTGCACTTACAAATGTGGCTCCTAAAAATCTAAATATCTTCAAATTTGGGTGCAGAGTGCTTCGGAATTGCTAAATGTTTATCCCCAAGGAATTCAAGATCTTTTACTCTACACAAAGAAAAAGTATCACAATCCAATCATATACATTACTGAAAACGGTAATTATTTCTAGCCTTAAGTAATTGCATGATCAATGTTTCACATATTTTTGGTGTAAAACACACACAAGTAGTACATATCTCTAAATTTAAAATGTATTATATTGTAGGTGTGGATGAGTTCAATGATCCGAAATTATCTCTTGCCGAAGCCCTTAATGATACGCATAGAATTGACTACTACAATCGCCACCTTCATTATGTTCAAAGTTCTATTGAGTAAGTGTATTAACATATATATATATATATATATATATGGTCTAGCTTTAGATTTTGAGTTATTGATTTATATTATTGACATAAATATATTTAATTTCTTTTTAGCAATGGTGTCAAAGTGAAGGGATTCTTTCCGTGGACGTTGCTAGACAACTTTGAATGGAGTTCGGGATACAGTGTTCGATTTGGTATTACCTACATAGATTACAACGATAGGCTTAAAAGGTACCCAAAACTCTCGGCGCACTGGTTCAAAAGTTTCCTTAAGCAGTATTGAAAACTTCAGATCATATTCATCATTCAATATTTGTATTTAATTCAATAATGTGAATTTTATGTATGTACAATAATTCTAGAGATTCCAAATTTATATACATACAAAATTTGAATTCCAAATTTGTGTACATACAATAATTTCAATTTTAGTCCTTGTATAAGATTAAATTTCCATTAAACCCTTGTGTAAAATTAAACATTGATTTTTAGTCCTTTGATGATTGTCAACGTACGCATAATTAAGAAACTCATTTGTTTGTAGTTCTTTGACTAAGTGTTCCTAATTTTCACCTATTTGTCTAAATTCCATTGTACTTTGACCATTATACCACAGAGACAAAAAAAAATTGAAATTTAGTGGATTGTTTAGAGGCTACAGTACATCTCATGATGTATGGCTTGAGTCACGAGCGCGTATGCTCAAACTGATCACAAATCGGACTTGAGGCTCAACCTTAATGACCCAAACTGTCTATTTGCTAGAATCTCATAAAACATAATCCAAACAAAAAAATAAACGATCACATTGGAAATTATCTAATTATTTAGTCATGGTCAAATTGTAAGCTTTACATAGAGAAGTTTCTATTCTTTGTGTTTTTTACTTTAGGGGGTAACCATGCTTAGATAGGTTAGAGATCATCATAAAGGTTGCCCCTTTTTTTGGTCAATTTGGTAATGTCATTGAACCAAGGCAAGGAACACGCCTGTTAAGCACAAGTCTAAAAGACAAAGCAGCAATAAAAAACCAGAAGCCTAGACCAACAAAACTGAAATAAACTAGAGTGACGCGAAAGCAGGCAGAAGGCCACAATACTTCAAAGTATTGATCTTATAATTGACAAAGACGAAAAGAGACAACAATATGACAAGAAGAATTTTCAGAAATCCTTTGCAGACAATAGAGAATTTGTGCTTTAATCAAAGAGAAACAAAGAAGTCGAACGCCTGGATTACTGCAGAGGCTCACAACAATCTATCTAGCTTTAACATTTAAAATTTTCACATTAAAAAAATAAATTTATTCTATATATGCATGTCAAAATTAAGAATAGCCCTGATTCCATATAAAATTCTAGGAAATTAAAAAATATTTAAAAAATGTTATGTTTCAAATTTGAAGGAAAGAACATGAAGAAGTGATAATAATTTTCAGATGTGCTTGTGTACATAGAAAGAGTCAAACAAAGTAGGGCAAATATTCGGTTATGCTCATATATTTATTCTTCTCCAATATGGAGGTATTTATAAAGAAGTAGAATCCTAAATAAAATATGAAATAAATCCAAATTACAATAGAAAATAAATCTCAATTACAATAGGAAATAAATCTCAATTATAATAGGACTAAATAAATGGGTAAGTCACCAAAATCCTAACATAGTAAGGAACCAAAAACCTAACTAAGTAAGGGCTCGCCAACACTCCCCTTAAGTTGGGGCAAAGATATTTCGCATGCCCAAACGTAACAAGCGAGTCATAGAACACCGTACTCAACATTAACCAATTGAATAACTGTAGAGAAGGCCTTGTCATAAACCATGAGTGAAACAACTGACAAACACTAACAAATAGGGCACATAGAAGAACACATAAAAGCAGAACACAGAAACCCTGTGAGCACGTCAGTAGGTAAGGCAGAACACTGAAACCCTATGAGCAGGGCAGTAAATAAGGCAGAACACAGAAACCCTGTGAGCACAACAGTAGATAAGGCAGAACACAGAAACTTTGTGACCACGGCAGTAGGTAAGGTAGAACACAGAAACCCTGTGAGCACATCAGTAGGTAAGTATGAAACATATTCAAATAAATAAGTTCCAACTCTGAAACTTTGCTTCCAATTGATGCTCGACAACCCCGTTTCATAATGTGCATCCTCTATTTGGGATTTATATCTAGGTCCCCCACAAAATTCCCCCCTTCTCTTTCGATTTGAAGGATGTGAAGGTGTCAAATTCGCTCGAACGTCACCTTATATTGATCCTTGAGCCGTACTTTTTGTTTGAGGAATTCCATCCAAAGTCGCACCACTTTCCTGCCACCAACAGGTCATCTTCCCGCTTCCTTTTCTTTTCTTTCATTTGCAGTGCTTCCGTTACTTCCAAAGCTACTACTAATATCTTTGAACTCTTGTCCTACCACTTCACTACCCTTTGTTGTTACCTTGTCATCGGAGCATACAGTATATCACACACCAGTTTATTCCAAGCTTTCAAGTAAATGAACAACTTTTGGCGCAATCACTTGCCTATTATAGCTAAGAAAATATTTTACATCATAGGCACCACAAAAAAACATTAAATAGAAAAACAAAAACCTAACATCCTCCATCCAAGTCTCCCATCCTCCAACCTCTGCCATTCAAGCCTCCCATCCTCCATCCTCCGCCATTCGAGCCTCCCATGCTCTCTCTCTCTCTCTCTCTCTCTCTCTCTCTTAATTAGATACGGGGATGTGAGAGAAGACACCAAACGACTCAGGCCCAAGCAGATGGATTCGAAAATTTGGGGCCAAATCCATTTGACCTATTTGGTTGAGTTTTCAAAGGAAGAGGAAACATAGACCCTGATTGGAAAACAACTTAGATTTACAAATCATAGTTCTTTGCTATAGTCTTTCTGAAGGGGAAAGGTATTCCTCTTTTTTCTTCATATCAATTCATCAAAATGAAATTATGAGTTTTGGTTTAGACCTAGATGCGATAGTGCTCAAAACACCCGAATCCAAGCCATAAAATGTAAATAATGTGGCTGTCGTTTTCATGGAATCGCAGCTCTCCAAGACCGAGAGAGAGAGAGAGAGAGAGGGAGAGGAGGCTTGGATGGCAGTGAAGTGGGGTGGGTTTGCTGTTGCAGCCGGTGGAGTGGGTGCGTTCACCTCTTTTTTTTTTTTGGTCGAAGGGTGGGCTCACTTTGGAATTAGCCTTTTTTCTTTAGGCCTTCTTCAACCCATTTGGTCATAAACCCAAATTTCCCCCCTTAAAAAAGTACTTATTTGGATTTTGCTCGGACTCAAATTGTTTTTTCACCTAACTCTTTAGACTCAAATTTTAAGTCTGCAATTTTATTAAATTATTTAAGAATAGTTTCAGTCTAATTTTTTATTTTATTTTATAGATAACTTTTCATCATTTAATATTTTTAAATAACTTCATAATTTAATTTTTTGAACAATTTGATAAAAAAAAAAAATGAAATTCCATAAATATATTTTATGTGAGAAATAGGTGGGTATTTATAGAGTTTGGAGTGAGTTTTGGGGTGGATATGATTTAGATTAATTTAAAATATTATTTTAACCGTTGGATTTAAATTTCAACCGTTGAATCTTTTTTTAAAATTAAAATAGCTTGGATTTAATATAAATCGTTGATTTGGGTTATTATTGGAATTTAAAAAAAAAAAAAAAAAAGTGTTGCAACACCATTGCGCGACAGGTTCTACAGCACCAATAGTTCGACACATGGCCCCCCATTGATTCCTACTTGCCCATGGGATGTGTCAGCTTTGAGTGGGCTCCACCAAAAAGTTTTCTAGTCAAGGTAATAGTTGGACTAATATTTGGCCCCAAGTTTGGGTTTTCCCAAATTTTAGGCCCTTACTTTTCTTGGGTTGGGAGAGGAATTAGGCTAAAATTTGGGATATTTTGAGTTTTGCCTCATGGGTTGGAGATGGCTTTAAGGAGCTGATTTTTCCACTCCCTTTTTTTCTCCACTTACACTCCCTTTTGTTTTTTTAATGCTTTTTAATCAATTTTTTTTTTTTTTTTTTTTTCCTTTCTCTACCCTTACCCTACATTAATTTCTTTTTACTTCACTTCTATATTACATTAAGTATAAAGAAGAATTGGAAAATTAAGTATAAAGAAAAAGAAATAATGTAAAAGTGAAGTAAAAAGAAATTAATATAGGATAAGAGTATAGGAAAGAGAAAGAAAAAAAAAATTGATTAAAAAGTTTTAAAAAACAAAAGAGAGTGTAAGTAGAGAAAAAAAGAGTGGGAAAATCATCTCACTTTTTTTTTTTTTTTTTTTTTTGGGGTCAAAATCAGCTCACTTTCTTTAATGTTTTGTTTTTTGTTTTTAAAAAATAATTTTTTGACTTAACAACACAGTGAAACTGTGGTGAAGTGGCTGGACATGTGTCAAAGTATTAGATAGGGGACAGAAAGGGTACAGGGAAAATGGGGACAGAAAATCTGAAGTCATTTTTTTGTGATAATTAGCGATACTAGAGGTGTCAAACGGGACGGGCCGGCCCAACAAGGCACGAGCCCAGCCTGTTTAAATGAGGCACGGCACGGTACGGCACAAGCACGAATATTAATGGGCCGTGCTCGGCACGGCATGAAAACTTGGGCCGAGCCGGGATCAAAAAATAGGTCCAATGGACCAGGCCAGCCCATGGCCCAACTGACGTGCATAATTACATGTCATTTTGTATCCTTCTAACTTATGATTTGGTTATGTTTTTGAGTTAAACTTGTGCTTTTAATAAGTTTTGTGTTTGTTTCAGTGTAATAAGCTTGAGACTCGTTAAATGCATTTTGGAGACAAGTTGGCTCATCGGTGTCTGCAGATCAGTCAACTTCATGAATTGGACTGTACTTGCTCAAGAAGAACCAGATAACGAGCCATACATCATTGGAAAATGCAGAAGTCTAGTTCCTGGAGAATTTTACGATTCATGATTCCCAGTCTTCTAGAGAAAGTTATACTAGTTTTGGCAACTTAAGGTCAAATTCAGCAGCATCTGCGTTACTGGGCCAAATATCACATTTGAAGGGCTTTCCGATTTTGCCTTGAGCTGGGCTGCATATGCTTGGAAAGATAATTCAAAGGGTTTGAATATCCAGATTTTTCCAGATTTTTAAGGAGGGAAGATCAAGCCCAAAACAAACCCACAAGCTGACTGCAATGAAGTCAATTCCAGTCTCTGTTCGGCAGCCAACTTGCAAGGCCCAAAACGCATACTTCTACTGCTCCGATGGGAATATTTTCTTCATAGAAGTTGTTCCAATGGGTGTCTAGTATGACATATCCAAATTTGAGCCCCATTGGATACATATTGAAACCTCAGGCCTTCCTACACCAAGCCTGGTTCAGAAGAATCGTTTTTTCCAGCAACCAAAAGAAAACCCACATGGGTTGGCAGCAAAAGGCAGCCACAATTGAACACCTTTGAACACCTATGTGAAGAAAGCTTGAGGTGCAGCAAAAGAAGTATGGGATGTGATTGATTCCAACCACACTAGCATAGACAAGATGAAGTGTGAGTTATGGATTGTATTAAAAAAGGAATGGTGGTGTTGGATTTCATCATGATGTTCCTCCCTCTTAGCCCTATAAATAGAGAAGTCTTCAAACTTCATAAAACACCCCAAGGGGGGGAGCTCTCAAACACTTCTCTAGAGCTCCCCTCCCTTCTCTCCCTCAAATTCTCTTAGTTTCTCTTTCTAGTTTTCAATTGTTGTAATGAAATCTTTGTGCTGAAATTCTCCTTAAGTTTTTCTTAGTTCCACTTTACTTTTCATTGTTATGTAAATTCTTTTCTTTAGTTTCAAGTTTGATTAGTTTCCAAGTTTCAATTATGGTTTTTGTTCTTATTCATTATGCTTATAAGTTAATATGCTAGTTTGAATGATTGATCATCATTTAGGCTTGCATGTTAGCTATCTTGGTTTGAATTAAGAGTAGACACCATACTTTAATTCGAATTGAACTATGAATAGGAAGAGTTTGTATGGACATTCGACAACAGGGATTAGATACATACTTGGTTGTTTAAAATGTTCTTCTTTGCTTAATGGATTCCTAATGCTTTGTTTAGGTTAGACAACAGATGATCAAATTAGGGAATTAGGAATACAAAGTTAGGACCATACACCATGACTTAATCATACTTTAGCTAGAATCAATCCGTTAATCTAATTGAACTTGGGAACTTATCTGTTTGAGTTATTTTCTTTTCTTTCTTTCTTGTTTTAGTTATTTTCTTTCTTGTTTTTCTGTTTTATGTAGGAAAATTGAATTGGATTATTCAATCACCAATCCCTGTGGAATCGACCTCGCACTTACATATGTTATATTACCGAACGGCTCGTGCACTTGCGAGTATCACAAGTTGAGGATGCAGCTGAATCCATTTTGGTGTAGCTGAATCGACGCAACACCGACATGGGCCGGGCTTGGCCCGAGCCCGCTTCGAGCACGGCACGAGCCCAAGCACGGCCCATTTAGCTTCTTTTTTTTTCTTCTAAAAAAGTCAAAATGTAATAATTTGATATCTAATGTCATTGTTTATATGTTTTTTTTAAAAAATCATAAACATATATTTGATGTCTTTCATTTTAGGGAAATTACTTGGGTCCTTAATTAATTAAACATATCAACTACCAATTAATTAAACAACATTGGACTTGATATCTAACCAATACATATGACATATACGCTTCTCTTATAATCAAAGCAAGACATTTCTTCACATATAAAATAATAAGTTGTTTAAAGATGAAAAGTTCGAGTGGACTTTGTGGAGTTGGACACTTTTTGCCCTCCGCCCCTTCATATTGTTTGGATGTTTGATTAATTAATGTTTTCAAATAGTTCATCATTTCTTGCCTCTAATTATATTTTTCATGTTTATAATTTGAATTATCTAGTGGGAAAAAAAAATCAAGTGAAAAAAATTCAAATTAAATGAGTTGGTTCTTAGGCCCGAGTATGGCACGAGCACGAGCCCGGCCCGGCCCCTTTCAATATGGACGTGGACTTTGGGCCGGGCCGGGATCAATGATTTTATTAAATGGGCCGGCACGGCCCGGCCCGATAAATTAAATGAGCCGGCTCGGCCAGGCACAAAAATGTTAAAAGCACGAATTTAAATGGGATGGGCCGGCCCAGCACGCCTGTTTGACACCTCTATACAAGGGCATTGTGGAGAGGGCACTTTCCATGGGATTTGAATCGGTGAGTAAGGGGTAAGGGGAGGAGAGAAACTCTCATCTAACGGGATAACTTATCTGCTCGGTCACAAAAGTTTTGATTTTGGACGAATTCTCTCACCACCTTATCTCCAATCAAAATCCAGCAGCCCTCTACTTCCCTCATCATTGCATTGCATTAGATATTCCTTAGCAAGAGAGTTTTGATACCGTACACAGAAGCGGCCGCAGACCACAGTCACAGGGAAAATGGGGACCCTTCTCAGGGTTGAGTGCTTCTCCTTCCCAAGAACTCTCCCAATCCGTAATCGTTTACTTCCCAATCCATCTGTCTCAGCCCTAAGAACAAGCCCACCTCCTGGTAATCCCCTTAATCAAATATATGTAATGTAACTTTTGAAACGCTTTCGTTTGGCAGTTTTTGTATGTCATGGGTTTTAGTTTTAGTTTTAATTTTTTTTTAATTGCAGTGAGTGACCTTGCAGAAGAGGACGTTCTGCAGGCGTTCTTTAAGGAAAGGCAGTTGAATGGAGACCTTGTATCAAAAGTTTCTGATGTGTTTTGGCAGAAGGAATTTACGAAATCTGTTGTTGATGCTGATGATGTTGGCCGATTTGCTGACACTCCTCAACAAGCAGAGCAGGTACAGGACAACAAAGCTCTTTCATGCTTTCTTCACTGTAATTTAATGAATCAAGCTGCTTAAGATTAGTAAAAATTCCAAATTTGTAGTTGATATGTGTTGGGATTTAATGAATCAAACAATGAAGATAGAAGTTTTCTTTTTGGTCAAACATAGCAATTCTGATTTCTAAATATTGGTTCAAATTTATGTCCAATATGTGGTCCTAGCAAATGGGTCTCCTCAAAGCTTCCAGTACGTGGCTCTTGCAAAAGGGTTTCATTAACTGAGTTTGATAGCTTCATACTGGCGCTTTTAGTTTCTTTAGTTACAAAAGGAAAAGTTTTTATATGTGAATGCCTGAGGGAAAGTTAATGTAGTCCAGAGGTGCACACATTTTAATCATTGAGGCTTAAACCTTGTGAGCATGGGTTTTAGATCATTGAATCAGTTGGAAAGCAGGATGAACATAATGAAGGTGGGGGGGGCCTTACATTTTGGATATTTTTTTCCTGATAAATAATGGATTTGCTTCATCTGCTCAAGCAAGCATTACTACATCCAAGTGCTAAATCACATTGTATTTGTTTGTTTCAAATTTAAAATGGCAAGTAATCAAATGTGATCACTTTCTTTTTCCGATTTTTAATGGATGTACTTTTTTAGGTTGCAGAAAATGACGCTGGTGGGTTTTTGAAATTGTCAAGAACAAATGAATGGGTACTAGGTGACGTATCTGCACCAATAAATAAAAAAGCCATTGCTAAGGTATGCTTTAATTGATTATCCTAACATTTTAATTTTTCTCTTATTGCTTTCGACACTTCCATTGTGACCAAAAAAAAAAGGAAGAGAAAAGGGAAGATAATTGCAAAATTTGTTCAATCAAAATGGTACCTTTACAAAGGAAGATTTGATATTTTTATCTGTTCTTACTTTACTTGTCTTAACAGGCCTTGCAGAATGACAGTGAAAGAAGAAAGAAACTCAACCTTCTTCAATATGAAGCTGTATGATACTTGAACCCAGTATGTTCCTTGGTATTTTGTGCAAGTCAGTGTGGGTTATGTCTATATTCGTTCCACTATATACATAGTGGACGTCCTTATAAGAGGCAAGCCATATATATATGCAAATACATAGAAGTCAGTGTTTGCACATCAACTAATGTATATGTTCACCATCTCTTTGAATAAATTCTAAGTTCATGTCTTCCATTTATACTGATCAATCAAGTAGATGTTATGGGCTCAAAATTATATCAGCATTATTGTTAGGCTGCTATTATTTCTCATTTTATCATATTTTTAAAACTCAAAATTTAAAAGAAAAAAAATGATTTGCCTCCCCTCTCTGGCCATGGCACACAGACATAGCCTCTGGCTGTGGTGCAAGGATTCTAGCCATGGTGTTTGGTAGTGGAGGGGAAGGGTGGCCACATTTTTTTCTTCTTCTTGTTAAAATTAAATGAAAATGTTAAAATGGGTACTATGAATTCTGAGTGTGTGTCGAGCAAGTTAAGGGATACAAATAGATTTACCTTATTGTTAAATCATAAATGCTATTAGCTAGCTATCTATATGATTAATCTTTATCTATTTGTGATCTCAATAGATTGCTCTATCAAATTTAAGCTTTTATGTGTTCAATCTAATATCAAATTAAACTATCAATTCTTGAGTCCTTAAGCCTTTTGTAGCCTAAAGCAATCTGTATGGTTGAAAAATCAACTGTTATTTGTTAGTTTGAATATTCTAGTAGAGTAAATGCTTTTTTGTCCGAAATGCATCAGCAACGTGAGGACGCATGACTTTAAGTATTATAATCAGACATATCGTGTTCTATGTAAAGCCTACGTAGAGAATCGCTAGTTTAGTTAATATTAGTCTCTATACTTTTACTTTAGGTTAACTATTGAGTATGCTTTCATGATGTTTGCCATAATACATTTCCCTATTGCATTTTATCTTCATCCCTATGATAAATCTAAAATTATTTAGCCATTTGATTATCCACTTTTTTGTTTTAGCTTTATCTAAAAAATTACGTTTTTTAGCCATTAGATGATCAAACAACTTCCGATCTGGATGTTTGCAGGGATAACCTTTAAGGATGATGTAAAATATAGATGGTTTCCAATCATTGAAATATATTGTGGGGTAGTCCTAAGAATATGTGTGCCCTTTTCTTACAATAAGGGCACCCTTAATATAGAAAAACTATATATATATATATATATATATATTATTAATATACAGATATACATATATGTTTTTGCTGGTTTGCAGTTAACATGGTGTGGCTTGCTTTTTGGTGTCTTACAAAATGAGTGATGAATCTCTGTCCTTTCCTGCAGCTACAGAGGGAACTAATGCTATTATCTATTGGTATTGGAACCGCATGTACTGGGTATTGTTTAATAGCATTATCATTCCAGGTATACCTTTCAAGAAAAAACACACTGAGCTTTAAATGTAGTTTTATTGTTGCCACCATGCTTAGGAAAGACTTTCATCAATTCTGGTAGGAGTGCTCTGTTTAGTTGATGAAAAGAATGAATATTAATTACTTTCTGAGATATCACAATAATGGTGCTGACCCAAGTATTTGTGAATTTTTCTAGTCTCGTAACTTATTTCTCCACATTAGCTCGTTACCTTCATTCACTTTTATGTTAAACTAGAAGTTGGTGAATGTAGTATATGTTTCTGTTTTGGAGTACTGACTTGCAAGTCTACCGCACAGGCTGCTGTCAGTTATGCTACGGGAGTTATTTTCAGGTTTGTTGATACATCTTATTAAGTTGAGATTATTTCTCTAAAGCAATAGTTTATGCCGATAATCTAGACATAATTCTTGTTTTACTGAGTCTATGACAATTTACCAACACTTATGCCTTTTCTATTATGCTTTGGGTTATTGGTTCAGCTTTATGGCATGATAATATTTCAAAAATCTTGATTAAAATAATGGAAGGAAAGTTATTTAAGGTGTGCTGTTATTTTTACATTTATTTTTCATGAAAAGTGTGAGAAAGAATTGGTAAATACTTTCCCTAAGAAGACATGTTCAGCTTGAATGAGTTGTTAATGCAGCTCCTTATGTTTTTGATTGTCTTGAAGAACTTATAGCCTATATCATTCTCAATGCAGTTGTTTGTACCTTAAACTCTTGTACCAGCAAGCAGACAATATATCCAGAGATGCAGTCCCTCAAATTTTCAGGCAGAGGAAGACCAAGAAGTACAACCAGAAACAACTTTGTATTCTTTCTTTTAGTAGTTGGTCTTATTCTTTTTGTTAAATATTCCTTGCGCTTGGTTTGCTCAAACATAAATTCATCCTCTCATCCAGAATTGGAATAAGAAGCGAGGATGTTGAGGATTTTCTAGAGAAGTCGATAAAGGGCTGTGGTATTGCTCTTTCATCTCCAAGGCTTGTAATACCAGCAGCAATATATGGATTGTGGATTCTGTCTCATCAATATTTTGCCAGCGATCTCTTTGATTTCCAGGTAAACCTTGAAGCTATTCTTGTGTCAGGAAACTCTTTTCTGAAACCATGTACTTGACCATCCATAGAAAGGCTGAAGAACTCATACTGGTGAAAGTTTATTTTCTTCTTGTTTACACGAATGCTTCTTCTTCACAGCTTGTGCCAGCTATGCTTGGGATGTTTGTCTATAAAGCTGCTGCTCTTTATCAAGTTTATAGAGATAATGAAGACTTACAGTTTATCTTTCCAGAAAATGAAGAAGGCTCGAAGTGACTGAAACATTTGATCTTTTGCATTGTTCATAATTTAACAAGCAGAGTCAGATGCCTCCCAGAAATTTTGCCCCTTAAGATTACAAAATTAGCTTTCCTTCGTCAGTACCTGTATTATATCCTGCATGAATGTATAGTCAAACAAGAGAAGCATCCTCAAGATTGAAATGAAGTAATGTGGTCTGAGCTGATGCCTGTTTGATTGATTGGTTCAGGTTAGTTTCTGAAAGTTATACTAGTAGCTACCTTATCTAGCAAGATCTGTTCAAAAGGTAGTGGTTCATGGTTAATGAGTTTATCCTAAGGCAGGTGGCCTAAAACCTATTTTACAGTTTACAACAAATTGGCTGCTGTAAAACATAGTTGACCATTTTAAAAGATTGGTAATTTTGTTCTGAAGATCCGCTCTGATCTTCATTCCTGTAGTGTGATCTTCTTTCAAAGTGACGCAGGAGCGTACTCGAGGCTTGCTGAGGCCTTGCTGGTCTACTGGTTATGCTCTTAGTTATTTTAAATAGGTGATGTGCCTGTCATGTGAGTTAAGTATTCTGAAGGGCTATGATGAAAACATTATTCGTGTAATCAACAACTAGAATGCTGGGTTGTCGTAACCTTTGTTCGAGTACCATGTACAAGTCTTCGTATATAGTAGAGTTGTTTTGGGCCACTCTTGCCCTGGAGATTCAAGGTTGGACAAGGTAGAGATGTTGGCAGTGGAAATCAAGCCCAACGTACAGAGAGGACAAAGATGGTATGATCGAAACCTAGTCACTGGCACTTGATTTAGGCGAGAAGAACCCCTTTAATGATATGCTGGAGACATGAATTAGTATGAATGGAGGACTGAAATAGAGGTTGATCTTTTAATGTTGGAGGAAAGCTTGGAAGTTGTTCATGCCCTTGGAAGGTGCATGCAGAAGATTATTTGCATTGGGAAGCTAAAGCCAGTTTGGAAAACTATTTTGAGTTGAAACACATGGCCGAAGAGAGGAAGGCAATGTTTGTGAAACTTAAAATGAGAGCTTTGCATTTAATTCATGGAAACGTATTAAGGAGCAGTTGAGTGTGGCTTATAACACAAGGCAGATACTTCGTTTAATTTTTCATCAAGCAAAACATGGCTCATGTATTTACAACATTTCACAATCCACACTTACTGAGCTCATCAATAAACAAACAACATATTTCAGCCTAAAGTTAAAAGACAAGCACCCACAACCAAAACCAGGGAGAGGCCCAAACAAACACAAAATTCGAACCTGGTGTGGGCCTGCTATCATACAAACTGTTTTTGCCATCTTTTTGGTGCATAAGTCTTAGGTACCGTTAGCGTTTCAAAGCGACTACAACTTAGCAAATTTATATTAGTGAATAATTTTATCACAAAATATAAAGACTTCAATTTACAATGCTTGGAAACTATGATGGTGGTAAAGATGGTCGCGTAAAAGATTAAACTTTGTTCCTCAAACTCAAAGCCAAGCTGCATGAAGGGGAAGACCATTGCTGCAAAACTTGATACAAAGAGACCCGGCAATATCGGACACAATCCAATAACATGATACAAATTCGCACGAAAATAACAGTATTTGGGTTGAGCTTAATGAGTCGGGTTGAAAACAGATGGACCCGTTAGTCACCTGTTAAGCTAATGGGTTGTGTAAGTATCATTCGTGAATCACCCGTTAACTCGTTAAGAGCAAGGCATTTTTTAATTTTACATTCTAAAATAACCTAGCTTTTGTTATTCCCTCTCCCTCACGCCGCCACTCACTCTATCTGTCTTTCTCTCAAGAGATCTAAACAAAAGCTCTCTCTTTCTCTCTAGATCCAAACTAAACAATCCACGACCTTTCCTCTTCTCCAACCAAAAGGTATGAAAATCTCAAGTCATTTGGTCTTTTTCTGAAGATGCATTCCATTTTGATTTTTCTCTTGATTTCCTCGACTTGAAGATCCACGGCTTTCATGTGAAGATAACATTTGAACTTATTTTTGGAAGTTTCTTGACCATGTCTGTTGTGTTTTTTTTTTTTTCCTTATAGTGAGATTTGCACAGTTGGTGAAAATGGCAATTTTGAGATTATGTTCATGGAGGATTGAAGTTTTGAGATTATGTTCATGGAGGAGGCTCTAGACTTATTCCTTTTCTCCTTAACATTTTATTTAAAACTTGTTTAAATTGAGATTAATTTGAAACTCACATTGTCTAAGAGTTTTTTTGTTTGCCAATGTACGTAATGTGTAAAACTTATTTAAGGATTTCAGCTTTATTTTTATTATTTCTCTAATTTGAGGTATTTTTATTTAATAATTTGTTAAAAAATATTATTTAAATGGGTGAAACGGGTTAAGCGGGTGAAAAACGACCCATTAGCCATAATGGGTCGTGTCATGTTATTCGCGAATTTGTGCTGGTCATGTTTGGACCTGGTATTTCTGACCTGTTAACTTAACGGGTCGTGTTAAAAACGAACCATTTGCCAAGTCAAAGACTAGGTCATCTCCATCTACTATATAAAGGTGACTCTCCAACCCAAGAGGGATCATATGAAAGGGCAACTCAACCCTACGACATCAATTTCACATTTCTTGAGATGTCTCAATATTATTTCTTAACTAGGATATGAATTGTGAGGATTAAATACTTTGTACTTTGTTCTTTCTTTATTCAATAGTGAAAACACCAAACAGTCTCGTGGACGTAACCTAATTAAGGGTGAATCACCTAAACCTCTCGTGTTGCTTGATTGTATGTTCTCATTCAATCTCTACGTACAAATTGCAATCCCTAAGCACTAAAACTTGTTCTGGAGGATGCTTGGTCATGCTAAGTTAGTTTGGAAGGATTGCTTGATCTCAATCTCGACAGGTTGATCTGATCATTGAACCTATTTTTGGCATCAACATAATAGAGAATATTCTACTTTAGATCGAACAAGACTTCAGTCATCACCACATTTGTATTACTCTAATTATCCTTTCACTTCCTCCTTTTAATAGAGCAATGTTGACTTGCTTGGTCACTCAAAGCACGCCTTAAAAATTTTGCTTGCTTGGTCCTTCAACAAAGGACAACAGACCTAAATACATTTGTATACACATTTACTTCGATCTAACAAATCAAAGATAATTTAACATTGAAGTCAATACAACAACACCATCCTTAGTTGATTAAACCATTGAGTGATTGAGATAACATTATTGGTTATATATGGTTACAATGTAATGCCAATAGATATACAGTATATTTATGGCCTCAAGTCAGAACTAGTGGTGGGCTTGGTTTGAGTTGGTTCGGTTTTGGACTCAATCCGAACACCGAACCATAGGCCTTGATTTGGCTATTTTGGAAATCGGAACCAAACCATAATTGATCAAAACCAACTACTTCGGTTAATCGGACTTGGTGGGTTGGTTTGGTTCGGTTTGGGTTTTTTGGCTTTCTGAGAGAGAGAGAGAGAGAGAGAGAGAGAGAGAGAGAGAGAGAGAGAGAGAGAGAGAAGAAGAAATAAAAGTAACGAAGAGAGGGAGAGATGAAGAGGAGAAGAAGAAAAAAAGAGAGGGAGAGATGGAGAAGAAGAAGAAGAAGAAGAAGAAGAAGAAGAGAGAGAGAGAGAGAGAGAGAGAGAGAAGAAGAAGAAGAAGAGGGAGAAGAAGAAAGAAAAGGGAGACGGGGAGAGGGAGTGAAGACAGACATAAGAAGAAGGAGAAAAAAAAAATAAAGAGAGGGATTGATGGAGATAAGATAGAGGGAGAGATGGAGAGAGAAGAAAAAGAAAAAAGAAAAAAATAAGAGAGAAGACAAGATGCATGCGTGTGTTGAGGTTTTTTTTTAAAAAAAAAAAATTCAATTAGGCATGTGTGTTGGCATGCCCAACAACAAAAGCTAGTTTTTTTTTTAAAATTATATATATATTTCTAATAATAATATTTTTTTAATACCATCGGTTTGGTTTGGTGAAACCGTGGTTTTGAATATTGCAAACCGTACATCGAATCATATATTTCGATTTGGTTTGGGTTCAAACCGATGATAAAAAAAAAAGTTGAAAAAAAACCAAACCAACCCTAACCATCGGTTTGGTTTGGGCGGTTTGACCTAGTTACCGATCTGAATGCCCAATCCTAGTCATAATCGTCTAATCAATACAAAATGATAAATAAAATAATAAAAAACTGTTAAAGTTTCAAATAGGCGTCCCGCACTCTCCTATTATAAAAATATAAGAGATAAATTCTACTCGAAGGAGTGTATAATGACTTTTTTGGAGTATCAATATCAACTCGTCTTTGATCTCCCAAAAATGAAACTTGAAAGGATCAAAATAAATTCATTATTGATAGTTGCATGAATTGGAAGCCAAGACCCTTTTTAAGACCTCGTTGGGGTTTATTGTTTTTTTTAGTTAACTTACAAAAATATGTTTTTCCTAACCATTCATGTTTACTCATTTTCACTTGTGTTTAGTAATACATGGGTATTCAATTCCTTAGATGTGTTAAACATATGGAATAAAAAAATTAGGGAAATTCTATGGTAAAATATATAATTAAATACTCTCAAAATTAGGATTCATACCAACTAGAAGAGTGGTTGATCCCATTTCAATTCCTCATTGCAAAATTCTTAATTTCCTATTCATGACTTCCCCTAATTAAACATGCTCAAATGGAACTGAAAAACCAATCCAATTTATTCTTAAAGAAAAGAAGAACGAAGGGAACCAATCCAATCTAAAATCAAATTAGCTAGGGGGACTTGAGTGAGAGTCAGCCCGCACTAAACTATCACTCCTCCCACCAGAAACACAATCACACAACGTGACAACAGCAGCAGCCTGCTTCTGATTTCTTTCATTTATAATTTACATCGCTCTCTCTCTCTCTCTCTCTCTCTCTCTCTTTGGTTCCTCCGATCCCAAAACCCTAGAGACCAGAGAGAATAGATCGCAATCGGATAACGGCCATGGTCCAAGCGAAGCCTGGCGGAGAGCGCCAAGTGCTGGAGTCGATGTACTCGATGATTGCTCTCGTATTCATCCTCGTCGCCTGCGTTGAGCTCTGCGATGCCGCCACAGTCGTCGACGTGTATCGGCTGATCCAGTACGACATCTCCGGTGCTCCTTTCGGATCTCGACTCGCCAACCTCAACCACCATGCTGGTTCTTTGCACTTCGCTCCTGGCTCTGATCTCTCCCGCACTGTCCTCATCATCCCCTTACGTGAACTCAACATCTCCTTCGTCAAAGGTAGTGCTTCTTTTCATCTCATGTATTCTTATATTTTATGCATTTATGTGGGTAATCTTCGATTTTGAATAAATTCATGTTTTTTTTAATTGGGCTCTCCAATATGTGTGTATTCCTAGTCTTCTGAGTGAAGTGAGATTGGTGAGGCCATTTGTGTACAATCACTTAAGTTTGAGAATGCTTCTTAGAAGTGCCTAAATTTCGATGCTTTTACTTTCTAAATGCTAATTAGTAACAAGCCCCGCGTATGACAAACAATAAATGCCACCTCTAACTGCTACAATACTGGGGCTGTTTGAATATGTGACTTTGAGCAACTATTTTGAACTAAAATAATGCTCATTGAGTAACTCAATAAGATATCACGGTTTGAATTTTAAATTTATAATCATTGAGTAACTCAATAAGATATGACAGTTTGAATTTTAAATTTATGATCATTGAGTAACTCAATAAGAATGTTGATCCCATTGATTCTTAAACTATAAGTGCCTTAGCTAAGTTGGTTGAGTACCGACCAACTTTCCTTTTCAGATTGCTGATTGCTGATTGCTGATTGAGATTGTTAATCATATTGCAGAATATATTACTCAAAACCAGCCTCTGGGAGGTTTGCTGTTTTTGCTGCCCCAGATATTTAGTATAGAAAATAGAGAAAGGGCAAAAAGTAATCATCAAACTGATGGAGAGGAGCTATTGAAGAATGATCTGGCCGAACTTGAAAAATTACTTATACATTCCAAGATACCTGTAAGTCAAACAGCCATAAGTTTTCTTATTCTTTATAATTGGAGGCAGTTGTCTTTCTGCTGTTTGTTTCTTGCACCTCTCTAGTTATGGTTTATGATGCGCATGTTGCATATGCTGTTGCATTTAGCTTTATGATTGCTTTTCAACTAGCTTCTATTGTTTTCCTTGAAACATCCTATATATAATTTATCAAATTGACCACATGTTGATTTCGTTTCTCAGTCTTCCGGTTGCTTTCCTAGGTTTAAGATGTATGAATAATTTTTTTCCTAATTTCTTCCTTTAGTGAATGATGCATACCATATGATTGAGGTGCTTTATTTGATCATTATAGCATATCAGCTCAACAGGAATTTGGTAGCAGCAGCTACTTGCTGCTATTTGTTAGTTACCCGAGCCTTGTTAACTGTTTGGCTTTAACTAATAAGGTTTTGTACTTTTTGAAATCCTACGAAATCATATTTCTCCAAAGGAACCAGCCCCACTATCTTTTTTTATCATTGAATGTAATATCTTGCATTTTGACTTTGAAGTAAATTACCCCTAAATGAAAGTAGAGTAAAGGCATTATTCTTTGTTGTGCATGCGTAATAGGCAATTATATTAATCTGTTCATTGAGTTGCATATGCTATTTTGCTATCACATGTTTAAAAATAAATTCACCAGTCTTTTTCTGCGAAGTTATGAACTGTGAACCATTTTAGGGCATCTACACTCATCTAATATGTATAAGTTCTAGTCTCAGATGTAATGAATTGCATTCCTCATCCATAAATGAAATTACAATATGTTAATTCCTGCAATTCTGTGATGTAGTGCTTAAATGGGGTTTGTTTGGGGAATCCAAGTGTTACAATGGGAGTAATTCTTAAGTTTCAGATACTTTTTTATTATTTTATTCGTTTCTTAAAATTGTTGTTGTCTAAAGGACATCTTTGTTGTGGTATGTTCTGTTACAGTATCCTGTGTATTTTGCTTTTGAAGATGATGATATTGAGGCTGTGTTGGCTGATGTCAAGAGGAATGATGCCACTGGTCAACCTGCTACTGCAACTACTGGCGGGTAAGTAAATGGCTTTATGATTGAAACCATGGAACTTATCCCTAGACAGATAGCTGCATAGTATAATATGGATATTATAAATTTTGATGAATTTCTTGTCAATGATATATCTGTCCTAAAAAAGATGGTCACTACAGAGAGTAAGCTCTAGTGAGAGGCTGGGTTAAATTGGAGGGGTGGCCACCAGAGTGAGTTTGGGTCCTTATAGATTAAACATAGAATGCCATTATAAGAATGTAAAGCTTGCAAGGGAAATATTTCTGTTCCAAGTTGATCAGGATTGTGGAGGAGTGGCGGCCAAAACTACTATAAAAAAAACTGCGTAGCTACTCACTGCTGTTGGATCTTGGCTCGGCTTACTAGTTGCTAGTAGGTTTTGACTCAGTTGTTTGGATGTATCAAAGCATTTTAAGGATTTCAGCTTGATCTTTCCAGATTGGTCTGATTTTGTGGGTTAAGGTTCCATTACTTTTGGCCCAGTTTAGTTTTGTGGGGATAGTTTGGATTTGGTTTGGTTGTTCCTGATGGACTACTTGTCCTCCAGTTTTTTACTCAGTTTTTATCATCTTAATAATTTTGTGTTTCTAAAAAAAAAAAAAAAAAAAGTTAAGGGATTGAGGTAGGAAAAGTTACAGTATAACACCAGCAGGATGGATAAGGGCTGTAGAATTCTTGGAGGATATGCTGGCTGGAGAAAGTAAGAAAAATTCAACTTCACAGAGTAAAGAGTAAAAGATGAGAGGTTAGCTGGTTTGGACTAGGAACCAGCTGGAGGATACAGATGATAGAGAGGTATAGAATAAAAGAAAAGAGGAATATAGAGTAAATCTTTCGGAGGCCGAGGTCATTAAAGTAGGATTGTGCATTGCACCAAAAAGTTATATAGGGGCTGGAAATTTTGGAACTTGAAAGTATATCTGTGGTTGCTGATTCAGGAGTCCTTATCGAATATGACTGGAAGCAAGTACAACTTATACAGCAATAAACTTTTGTTCTAATTCTCTTTGTTTGTTAGATCACGATTCATTATATTTTGTGACCTTATTTATTGTTCTTCTTCCTGTCCTTTTTAAAGATCTGTATTGTGCTCTAAGTAAATGCATAGAATCCTGTTTTTGGTACTGTCTGATTTTCATTGTTGACATGAGTGCATTATTTATCCTTTTAGTTATGCCAATACCATTTAACTTCAAATATGCTTATACATCCTTGTTTGGCATGAGCTTTAGGAGGTGTTTTGTTTAATTGTCATAGCACAACTCTGAATCTCTCTGTCTTTTCTGGTTTTGCAGATATAAGCTTGTTGTTTCAGTGCCAGAACCTAAGAAACGTGCATCACCCACCATCACAAACATTCAGGTTCAAGCTCAACTTTTTTATTTGTTTGTTTCTCACATTCTTTTTATTTTTATTAATATCCCTGTCAGTTCATCTAAGCTCAATCTTAGCGATTTCTTAAACCAGTAGAGTATGGAAATATCTGTTAGCTCCTTTATTTACCTTATAACAGTTGGAACATATCTTATTAAGCCTTCTTTGTGTTTTTCTACCCATATAACATTTTTATTCTGTTTGTAAAAATCTCATATCCTAAAATTGATGATACATGTGTTGCACAATGTAAGAATATCAAGGAAGTGTTGTATTAGGTTTGTTATATTTCGTTGCTATGGTGGTTTCACATTTGTTCGTTGTTCATGAGTTATAATGTTTAGGAGGCAATAAATGTTATTCTTCCATTAACACCTCTATAAAGAGTCTTTCCATATCAGATATCATATGTCTCAGATATTTCAGCACATATTTATGCCTATCCAAAGTTTAAAACAGTTAATTTGATATTGGAAGTATATCTGAAAGTATGACTTTGAGGGTACAGTTTAAAATGTGATTATCAATTCCGCTGTACCCTTGAAGTCTCTTATTAGGTTTGTTATATTTCCACAGATGACTTGCTTTATCTTAAAATATGACTAGTAATTATACTGATGTAGAACAGCCCGTAGGTTGTAGTGTAAACACTTAAACAATAGAACATAGAAGAATATAAGAGATCGAGGAGACGAAAATATAGATCGAAGGGACGAAAGAAAGGACCGAAATCAGAGAACCGAGAAGGAAGAACAGAAATCACATAGTTTTAAGAGAAGGTTTACTCAATATCCAAATCTGAATTTTAAAGAACTACATGGGGGTATTTATAGCAAACTAAAACCTAGACATAATAGGATAAAAATCCCTTGCTTAAACAGAAATCCTAACCCAAATAAAATAGGAAACTTAAAACTAGAAATTTGGAAATCTGAAAAAGTAGAAATCCTACTAGAATTGGGAAAACTAGAGAATCTAGGAAACTAACAAATACATTAGGAAACTAATAAATTTAGGTCATATGCGTCCTGCATCATATACTTTACCCTCAGATGCTCTTATGTTATATTGGGTACATTCCCCTGTAGAAGGCTAAAGGTTTGCTGTTAGTTTGGCTTACAGTTTAGCTGCTTTGACTGAAGAATGTAAAATTGGTAAGAATTTTGGCATATGATCTTATAATAAGGATAATCACCTAGGAATTATTAGTTCTCTATGTATTGATTAGTTATATCTGATAGGATTTGAGTGTCACAGTCTTTTCCTGCATTGGAGGTGTTGTAGCCTTGCTAAGCTCAAAAGGTGTTTCAAATCCTTTTAGTTATAGGTGGATAACTTATGTTGCAACCAGAAATACCATTCTCATGCACATATGAGCTAGTTAGCATTTTAATTCATTGTAATGCATTAAAGTGAAGTGAGTTCATTGTATATTTACTCCTCCACTTCTTAAAACTAGATGGCCGGCCAAGCCTATTTGATTTTTCAGTTCTGTATTTATATTCATACCTAGGAGATAGTAATGACTTGACATCAGATGTCAATTGTACTGAATACTATTGCATGTCTGAGCATCAATCAGATTTCAGCTGTAGTTTTTACCTTATTCTGCAATCCGTTTTAGCAACTGTCTTCATTAGTAGCATAATTTTAAATGGAATCTTTCTTGGAAGACTGAAGATCCAGTTGATAGTGTTTAGTTTGCTTCCCCTTGTTTGGAAATTGAATGTTTCTTTTTGAATGAGTGCAGGGATGGCTCTCAGGATTGAAAACTGATGGAGATGCAAATCAACTTCCAACTATTGCTGTAGTAGCATCATATGACACTTTTGGGGCGGCTCCTGTATGTAACTTTACAGCATATCATGAATTATTTCAGCTACTTTAACTTTATAAAGGTTTAAAATTTTGTTTATTTTGTAGGCTTTATCAGTTGGAAGTGATAGCAATGGAAGTGGTGTTGTGGCACTTCTTGAAATTGCTAGGTTATTTTCTGTTCTTTACTCCAATCCTAAGACAAGGGGAAGGTACAATTTACTTTTCGGGTTAACATCAGGAGGGCCTTATAATTACAATGGAACTCATAAGGTGCTCATCTCCTCCCGATTTATTTCAACTTTCATTTTCTTTCTTCAAGTCTTTTATTCCCGTTTCTTAAATATAGTGTCCCTCTGTTTATCTTTTTTGTCTGTTTACCTTAGTTATTTGCATTTTACAGTGGCTTCGGAGCTTTGATCAACGCCAGCGCGAGAGTATTGACTATGCTATTTGCTTGAATAGTATTGGATCAGGGGATAATGACTTGTGGATTCATGTGTCTAAGCCTCCAGAGAATGCCTACATTAAGCAAATTTTTGAAGTAAGCAAATAAGATTTTACATTACATACTACAGATGTACAGTTAAATTACCTTGAGTTCTGCTGCTGCACTACATTGTTTAAGCGATGGGATTTCTTGTAGGGTTTCTCTAATGTAGCAGAAGAATTGGGCGTTAAAGTTGGTCTGAAGCACAAGAAGATAAATATTTCAAATCCCCGAGTAAGTTGATATACTTGAAATGCCATCTTGTGGTGAACAAACAAGACTATTTTGTTATGTTATGTCTTCACAATTTAATGATTATGAGAAAATTTCTATGTTTAAGTATAATGCTTAATGCCTCAAATTAGGAAAGATGTTTGGTTATCTTGCTCATTCGATGCAAAAATATAGCTATTATTTATATAACTCAGCAAGTAGTTTGCATTGATTTTCCCAGGTTATCTCTGAAATTCTTCTACCAGGAAAACTATGATACCCCTAATCATTTCAACTACTGGCTTTGACAGGGAAATTTATAGGGCGTAATGTCTTCTTGTAATGAAATATTATGGAAAACATTTACAACTTGAGAAAATAACTGCAATTCTCCTAATCTAAAATCAGCTCTAGGATAATCAAACTTATCACTAGGTTATGCTTGGGGTTCATTGCAAGTTTTAATCTGTTTTCATCTTTACTATTGTCCACAAAATCAATTCCTCTACCATACTTTGCTGGTTCGGTCTATGTTGTGGTCATACCTTATGCAGATAGGTTATTGATTTCTTAAAATTATATATTCTTGCTGCTGCAACCAAACTGGACGCTACTTATTTTGTGTTTCCATGAGCTTGTAAATCAATCTGGGTGCATCTTTCTTCAAAGTACTAGTCCATTGCTAGAAACATGCTGTGTTTTTGTTGCACTGTACCCTACTGTTTATACCAGGTGATAAACCATTTTACCTGTTCTAGGTAGCTTGGGAGCATGAACAGTTTTCACGGCTGAGAGTTACTGCTGCCACTCTTTCTGAACTCTCTGTTGCTCCTGAACTGTTAGAAAGTACTGGCAGTCTGGTTGATGGCAGGTTATGTTTATTTAGACCCACTTCTTATTACTGGTACATATATTATAAGTGGTCTTTTGCTGAGATCTTGGTTTTGTGCAGACCATTCGTGAATGAAGCTGCAATCATTAAAAGTGTCAAATTAGTTGCTGAGAGCCTTGCGGTAAGGCTAATTTATCTGGAAATTAACTTCTTTCTTTTTCTTGCTTTTGCTTCTTGGTTTTAACAGGATCTCTAGGAGCATACAGTTCTGTTCTTACTTGCTATAGATTGTAAGTGTGTGTACTACTCTTTTTTGTCTGGATAAACAGCATGTGCTGTGGCGTTAAGGATAAACATCATGTTATTTAGAAACTTTAGCATTATCTGATTAAGAAACCTGTTCTTTACTGTACACTGTAAAAGTAGTTAATCTTGGTCTTTGTCGTGTCCTTGGATATATTTTTTAGAAGGATTTTGACCTAATTTTTGTGTCTATTCAATGTACACAGTTAATTCAGGGCAGGTCCATTATCAATTCACATTATCAAATGAACATTGATATGTCAATAGTTGCTTGAACAACAAGTGTTAGACGATGTGAATTCTGGAATATGAATTGCTAAAATATGTTCCATAGAAGTGAATATTGTTAACCGGAAAATTTACTAAATAGGTCGGAAGTAATTGATTTCTGACTTTTTTGTTATTTGTTTATAATCTTTCTGCATGTTTCTCCTCTATTGTACTCAGAGGCATATTTATGGTCACGAAGGAAAGAACGTCCAAATCTTTGCAGACAACAGTAGTCTAGCAGTCAATCCTTCTTACATAAAGTCATGGCTGGATCTCTTGTCACAAACACCCCGTGTGGCGCCGTTTTTATCAAAGAATGACCCATTTATCTTGGCATTGAAGAAGGTTTTACTATCTTCATATATTCCATACATTTCATGGTTATAGCTCAAATATGCAATTGCTTTCACTCAATATTGTGCTGATGGTTGTTTAATATTTATTAAATATGTACATATATGTTCTCTAGTTTTCTTACTGTATGAAAAAGAACCAAGTTATAAATTTGAGAATATGTTGGAAGCATCCAATGTTTCTCTATTGTTGACAGTCTCTTGAGTTCAACCTTCAGAAGTTTGTCGATGATACTCTAAGTTGCATTTTTGCGCTCAATATGTAACTATGGGATTATGCAATATATTTTATACAAATTTTTGGGTTTTCTTAAATTAAATTACTTCCTGAATTCAAATTTACCTAAATGTAGGCTATGAACAAACAAGTTACCTAAATTTAGACTTCATTTGTGAAATATGATCGAACTGCAAGCATTGAAAACTTGTCATAAATAGAGCACAGGATAGAAACTGGGGAAGGATAGCAACTGGTGTGCTGGCTACCATTGTAGGTGGGGTTGGATATACTGTTGTAGACCATGGGATAATTGAGGAAAGAGAAACGAATAAAAGACCGTGGGAAGGGAGGGACCTTATGGTCAAATAGGAAAATTTAAACCAACCTGCCTGTTAAAGAATAAATCTGGTTTTTTCTCGTTTCATTGGTACATGTTTGTGAACTGTCAGATTTTATATTATTGACAGGAATTGGAAGATCATACCGATGAGGTGAATGTGCAGCATGAGGTGCTTGACGGGATGTTTACTTTCTATGATTCAACTAGGGCTAGACTTAACGTATATCAGGTACTAAATGTGTACTGGAAAAAAGAAAATGTTCTAATTTTGTGCTAGTTTATGTTGATTTCTTATACTTGCTAGTTTTGTAGTATAACAATTCCATCTCCCGCCCCTATATCAATGCCCATTAGTAATTACAAGTTTCTTGGTTTAATATACTTTCAAGGCAGTCTGTGACCATCAATATCTATGCTTAAGCTTAAATAAGTCTCTTCAAAGTTTTATTTATTTTTATGTTTGGACTGCCATAGAAACTATATGCAGGTAGAAATGGGACATTCAACTAATCAGTTCAACCATGTTATTTCAGGTTGCTAGTGTGACATTCGACTTGCTGTTGCTTCTGGTTTTGGGATCATATTTGATAGTACTTTTCAGTTTCCTTGTCATCACAACTAGGGTATTGTTCCTAATCCTTACAATATCAAAGCATCGAAATTCTTTTTTGCCATTCTCTCATATTATATGTAGTAGTTTTTTAATGGAATACGAGCAGAAATCTGATTTTTTTTTCAATTTCTGGTGCTGCTCTTCGGCAGGGTCTTGATGATCTGATCAGTTTATTTCGACGACCTCCATCACGTAAGGTGAAAACAGCCTGATTACTGAAGATAGGATTATGCCAGAAAATTACCTTTTTCTTTAGTACAGAAGATTCTCCGTGGCGTAGATTAAAATTGATGAATTGACACGTTAGTTCATGTCATGAGGATCATTCAGTTGTTGGTTATAGGAAAATGCTTATAACTTATTGTGCCAGAATGACACGCATCAAGGTGCTGAGAATTTTTTTGTTGAGATTCATGGTTTATCCAGGTAATACTGGCAATTTTCTGGGCATAGGATGATGTTTACGTTTCTGCATGGCAATTGAATTCGAATACGGCTCAAACAAACAAGGGCAGTGGTCAAGATAGAACTATTGTCTATGGTCCATGACAATTGTTGCAAAGGGATGCACTTTTAGATTTTTTTTTATCTTTTATTTTTAGTTCACTGTCTAGTTAATAGTAGCAAATTTTCAGAGTGATCAATTTTATCACACCTTTTTGTTTTGCTAATCTTAATCTGCCATGTTGTGGGTCTTACCCTATTGAGTGCAATCGAATGTTGACTGATGCGTTTATGGGTTAAATTACGATTGGTCCATTCTTTATTCTGCATTTGCTTGCGTTCTGTTATTCAGAGTTCCAATTTCCATCAATTTGATCGACAACGGCATGCCCAATCATATGACCTCTCTTTCCTTTTATTTTTTCCGCACGTTAATTAGTCATACAATAAGACTCAGAATGAGGAAAGACCCAAAGTGCGAGTTGGGTACGGAATAGGTTATTTCTTTTCTAAGAGCATCAAAAGGTGCCTTCTACCTCCACTCATGTCGGCAGAGGCTTGAAACCCTCAAGCTCCCAATGAATATTTGTGTAAACTCCCTTTCCCAATATATTGTACCAAAAATAAAAAGGGCATCTCAAAAGGTGATATCTATTTACTTGTCCTCAATGTCCAAAGTTCCTATTCTACTTGTAGTTTTTGACTTTCGCAAATCACATCAATCGTTGCAACTCGAAGGCAATGGTTTTGGTTCGTCAACAATCAACAAAATTTGACGAAATTAAGTCATCGTCCATGAATTGCAACCATGGTCTTAAATATCGGAGGTATCGGAGGTATCGGAAGTCAAAAAACACGGAAATATCGCAGGAAATATCGGGATATTATCGGTATCGGAAAAAATTGAATAAAAACCACGGAAATTGTAAGAAAAACTTGGAAATTTTTATTGAAACTTTGTAGGATGTTTATTTAGTCAATTATCTATTAGTTTATCACAAAAAATTGGAAGGAAATGCATTGCATGATGGATTTAATTGATTTAAGTTGATTATATAGCGAGCTGGCAAACACCGTAAGTGTAGAAATATGTAGTAATTAATGAAAAAAAATTAAACACACCATAATCATTTATATATAATGAATTACTACAATATTTTACACTTTATACATTGCATGGTAAGATACATGAGTGACTTAGTACCACATAGAGTTCCTATGAGGTTCAAAATTTTCACTATCTTCATCATCTTTATGTGTAGAGTAAGTATATTTTGAAGAGTAGTCATCAAATGATAAATCCCCAAAATAGTTTTCCATGTAATTGTTAACATGCCACCCATATGGATCCGAGATTGGTTGACATTGTCCATAAGCAAAATCATTTGAAGATTGAGTCTCGGATTCTTTCCATGTGTCACTTGATTCCATCCCAACAGGAATGGGATATGAAGGGTAGGGAAATGGTTGGTTATGAGTATAACCATAGTTACTACTTCCTACTCCAACAGAGTCCGAAGTTATAGATAACGAGTCATCTTCTTGACTTGACAATGTCCCCTTGCCTCTTTCTCTACGAGTATAGTTCTTCCCTATGGCACCAATTCCTGGTCCTGCCCGCCTACTGCCATGGCAGGGTAAGTAAAAGCAGGTGAGTGGTTGAATGGTAGGGTAAGTAATGTAAGTTGAAAAAACGTTGGTGAGTTTTATATTTTATCCATTTTGTAAACCAAGCCAGGAATCCAAAGCTAAGTTTTATATTTTATCCATTTTGTAAAAGCATGTGAGCATTCTGTCGGCTAGACATGCTTTGTTTATTAGCTCAATGAGCTACTTTTGTATTACTCTAGGAGACATGCTTTCCGTAGAGTGCCCAAATCAGTTCAATGAGCTACTTCAGTTCTCTACATTTTTTGAGTTTCATATCGGGATATTATCGATAATATCTCGATATATTGACCAAATCATTCATAAAAGTGTTGAAAATATCTTTCCGATAATATCGGGATAATATCGATATATTGACGATAACTATATGGTTAGTTGTTAAAATATCGGACCCCCAAAAATCAGATATTATCGGGATAATATCGGGGATATTATCGATATTTAAGACCATGATTGCAACAACGTACAAATCGCGAAAAGTAATTCACAAAAACTACCAAGGTCCCAAAAACTGGAGCTCAAGTAGTAAGTAGAAAGAATACAAGATTATGTGAACTGTTTTTCCAGCTGGACATTAGGTTCCAATTTTACCCTTTAGAAGAAAAAAAAAACTACAAAACAGAAAGAAGAAGACTAGCCAATGTTTGCAGTGCCCTGCTTCTTACTGCCGAGAAAAACTCTCATGCAACTGGATACTTTTGCTATCCCCGACCAATAACATAATAAGTTATTTTTAGGACCTATTGCAAAAAATAAAACGAACCCTTACAAACCTTTATCAATCCAGTTCACGTTCCTTACCTTTTTAACAATATGCAATTGTCTTTTCTAGGTATGCTTTAACTTTAGGATTTGGTGGTGGAAATTATGAAGAGATATTTTTCTTTTGAAAAATACATTAGTTTATAGCTTATTTATGAAAAATACAAGAGGGGAAGAAAGAAGTTTTGAAGTGGGTTTTCGTCTCTGAATAGTACAAATACTGTCATAAGTTTGTGATATCTCAAGAGAACTAAAAATTATTGCGTGACCAGAAATTGCACCTCAAGGTCTCTTAGAACATTTCCAGCCATTCCAACTCATTCAGAGAGTATGTCCTAGAACTATCACAGGCACAATGTAGCTTCTCTCAACCTGCATTTTTGGCCATCTTGTGGTCTGGCCGTGCTTTATCCACGAAAACAACGCGTTGATCCACCATCTGCAAGTGATTCTAGTGTCAAGAAACATTCGCAGAATGAAGTGCAAGACGAATTAATGCATTCTTACCTTCCCATTCATGTTCACCAAAGCCTTTTCAGCATCCTCCTCCATCTCAAAGGTCACATATCCAAAACCTTTTGACTTGTTCGTAACTTTATTTCTCACTATGTTAGCTGAACAAGAAGAAAGACAGCTGGATGTTTGAACGTTGCAGTTTTTTAACATGGAAAAATATGCTTAAGTTTGTATCAACAAGATTAAGGCATACCATCAAGAACTTTGCCGAATGGTGAAAATGCTTGAGTCAATGACTCTTCTGTGGAGGTGAATGATATACCTAATGAGACAGAACAACATGAGTTTTCGAAAGTTCGGCTGTGTCAAACAATGTAACTTGCAAGATGCACAAAACAGCAATCTTGGTGAACATATAACTTACAATCATAAACCCCAACCCCTACCCTTCACATAGCGCTGTAGAGGCTCACGTGGATCTCCCGTTCCCGAATGCTGTGTTTGTTTTGAAAAGTTAAGGCTGAAGAATGAGTTTAACATTCCCGAATAGAAATAATGCATTCTACCAGATTTAGGGATTTGCATTATCATGTTCAAATTGAGGGTAAAAATGAGTTTAACATTTCCTAATTATGCATTCTCATGTTTTGTATAGGTTTTGCATTCTCATATTCGAATCTTGAACTTTTAATAACTCAAAATGAACCATGCTCTTATATTTATGCTTCCACCATAAAGTGAAATTCCATTAATTTTTCATAAAAATAAGAACAGCTCCATTCCAAGCATTTCCAGACACAAACGGCAATTCCCAATCCATTGGCTTCTAAAAATCTTATTCTAAGGAAAGGAATGAGTTTACAATCCCTAAATTCGACTTTGCAAAATAAACACAACCATACAAATTCTCGTCAAGCATTCTTCAACAACACTAATAGCAGTAAGAAAGAAGTTACACACACAAAGACATTTTATTGAACCCAAAAAGAGCTCCGAAGAGGCAATTCAACAAACAGCTAAGCTGCAAAATGGGTCACATACGGCAATCAAAAATCAAATCTTTTTCTTCCTTAGACATAGTTGTCTGAAATGATAGAAACATATCAATGGAAAATATTACAGAAACAAAACAGTGCGAGAGAGAGAGAGAGAGAGAGAGAGAGAGAGAGAGTACCTTTGACCAAAAGTTTGGAAGAAAATCCCCTGGAGAAGAGAAAGTGGGCTGGAGGGATACAATGGTTGGGATGAGAAGTGTGCCTCAGAAAGCTTTTGGACATTTCTCTTAACGATGCCGCCATTTCTCTGAGGGAGAGAAAATGATAAATTCAGTCTTACTCTGCGTCTGAGAGTATAGACTGTAGGAGCAGTCACCAGTTCAGCACTCGGTGCCTGAAAACTGAACCTTGTTTTATGTTTTGGTCCTTTTTTTTTCTTTTTTTCTTTTTTTTTTCTTTTTTTTGAATTGGCTAAAATAACTCATTTTCACAATTTCTATTCTAAAATAACCCCTTTGCATTAAAGAGGCACTATAAGGACAAAGAGGTACTGTACGAGGCTGGGCCTATTATAGAATAAAAGTTGTGAAAAGGATTATTTTAGCACAAACCCCTTTTTATCGAATTTGGAAATCATCAATCAAATTTTTAATAGGCATATTTTCTCTTATATCAATATGTTTTTTTAAATTCAATATAAATAGAACAATTTACAATTCGAAAAATGTACAAGTTTTAAACCCTTATAAATTCTAAATCCAAAAATTACTAAATTCTAAAGTTATGAGTGTGTAACAATTACCATAACATTCTTTTGGAATTTTATCTCGTTAATCACATAAAACAACAAAAGCAAAAATTCTTAGACGAGCAAAGTTTGTCCCCTTTTGGTTTTATTGATCTCGTTCTGTTTGAAGGTTCATTACTTTTATGATATTCGTGGGAAATTTAAAAAATATTTATTTAAGAAAAAAACTCCGGCATAAAAGAAAATATACAAAGAAAAAAACCTCATTGCTTAGATAAAGTTTAACATTTCACATATATTTCGGTGTACTACTTTAAAAATAATAAATAAACAAACAATATCTGAGATGGTAAACGGCCTTAACCGCATCTACTTTGAATTCACACTAAATAAGGCTATTTCATTTTTGTTCGGTTGAGGCTTATGGTAGTTTGGCATCTTTTATGAGATTTGGTTAACTGACATGGTTTGATGATCAGTTCCAACCGAAAAACCGAGCTAAATCGCACCGTGCCCAACCCTAGTGATGAGCACCAGTGAAATGGCGGTCAAAGGATGGCTGGAGGAGGGTTTCAATGCCTTAAATCTTAAATCTTAAATCTTTGTTGATTCTCGAGACGAGAATAGCCAAGAACGAAGGGGTTCAATGCCTTGTTGATTCTCTAGAATGAGAATAGCCAAGATTAAAGAGCTCTATGTTTTGTTGATTCTAACGGAATACAAGTTAATAAAAGAGAGATTTTAAGATTTCAATAACTGATTCAAGACATTTCTTACATCAACAACTGAAACAACTAAAACAACTAAAACAACTATTTATAGATATCAGGAAGATATCACTTACATTGAACCAAATCCCCTTATTTATTGTATATCTTGAACCTGCAGTTGTTCGTCTTTCATAAATCCAAGAATTTCACCTATGACTAGATAATCCCAAAATATGAAAAGACTCATCTTAATTATAGATCACTAGGACACCTATTTATTATAACTGAATGAACCTCATCTTGCATGAATCCCATGGTCCATGTATGTAAGTAGTGCTAATCTCGCTGCATCACTAACCAAACATTCAAAAGTACATGTCACAGACAATTACAATATCAAAATACACCTATATATATGTCAAGTACTATCTCATGCGAATGAGTATTGACATGCTATACATTCATACGCACACATCTGACGGGGTTACGAAAAAAAAGGAGCTGAACATAAGAAAAAGCTACACAATGAACAAAAACAATCCAGCTTGTAGATTGTATGCCGCTTCGAGTAGGATGTTCAGTGGCCTACATGCTGACAGTAAAATTTCTCTCATAAGGTTATGAATGGTGTGCATTCAGGAGTGCTCCATATACCATGTCGATGAAATGATTGTCCTACAACACATTATCAAATTATGAACAGAGTTAGTAATAATCATCATTAAGAGGAACATAAGGATTAGGCAGGAGCCTAACTCATGCAAAGAGGTTGAGTTCTGATTTGGTAGTTTACTTCACAGTCTAGATAATTAGAACTCTAGTCAACCATTGACATATAACAACTTCGGCCAAATCATCTCTTTTGTCAACTGACTTGCAATTTACCAAAAATTATTTTCCACAAACTAGATTAAAATTATCACAAAGAAAACACACACACAAGGGGATAAAAGAGAGATAAGCTTTGAATGCACATTTCCTGGTTAAATTCAATTTCACTAGTATAATTTGCTGAATCTATTAGTAAGGGTTTCAGATCCTAGGTAACGACCACAAGGAAAATCATGTGCAAGAAACAACAGTAGCTAAACTCTTTGTTCACAAAACTGGCACATTAAATCCAACAAGCAAAAAATATCAACATAAACTCAATAATTTTATCCTGTACAACCAGTAGCTAAACTAGGTATTGGTTTCTTTGATATACAGTATACCCTGTACAACCAGCTCCAAATATTTATCGAACATAAAACTACAAAATGTTCCTGGTGGATTTTGTATTTTGAAACGTTTGTCACAATATGCGTGAATGAATTTTAAAGATTAATGCAAACATGTGATCTTCTCAACTGAAAAGTGAAAGCAGTCACATAACTATGTAACACCGGTACTGAAAACTAACCTGCACAAGCAGCATGAGTGCATTTCGAACTTTGTCTCTGTTAACTGGCCCATAGTTGGGGATAGGAAAAGAAGCAGGAGTGAGAGATGGTGGAGGAGCTGGTGGTGGAAAAGGTTGTAACAAAGGAGCACCATATGGACGTTGTAGACTTACAGCAGGGTGAAGAAGAGGAGCAGTAGGCACTGATGAAGAGACACGTGGCATCGTTGTTGGTGAAGAGGAAGGAGGGACAAAAAACGAAGATGGCTTTACAAGATTATTGACCAGTTTGGTGTTGCTGTGGGATTCAAGGATGTCAAGGAAAGGGGATACAGTTGCAGATGATATCTGCATGCTAGGAATAGGGGAAGGGGCAACTCCGACTGGATGGGAAGGTAGAGAGATTGTCGAAGAAGAAGAAGACTGGTAAGGCTGTCCAGTAATTGTTGTAGTTGAAGAATTCACGATAGTTGTAGCCGTCTGCAATTAATTATAAAATTCAGTCCAGCCCAGATACAGGAAAATGAAATAAGGACATTTGTTACATAAATCTATATCATCAGTATGTTGACCAACACATGTGCATATGCAGGGGTGGAATTGTGACAAACATAAACTTATCTGCTTAAGAGAAAAGGACAAGAGTCAGAGACTCAATCCTAGATATCAAGCTGTGTGCATGCGTGTGCTGTGTTAATGTATATATATGCAGGCATCCATTGAGTATAAGAACAACATATATGCGAGCTTAAAATGTGAAAGAAAAAAAACACTATAAACCCAGCACATTTAGGGAGGTAATCCATTGGAATTATTTATTTATTTATTTATTTTAATCCAACAAAACGACTCTATTACGCATCATTGAATTTAAAAGTAAACCAATGTTACCATCAACGGCAGAAATTTTTAGACAAGCAATCTACTACTGTGTATAGAACAATCAAAATTCCTACATCGATAACTCAAAAGTTAGAAATTCATGAAACCCTAGGCAGTTGATGCTACACACTTGAAAATCATGTTAGAATCATCCCATAATCCACATGGTAAGACTAGAAAGTCCAAAAATAAAATACATACACAAAAACACACTCCAGCACACAAATAGGGTGGCTACATTTTCTATTGTTCAGTATTACAATCATATTTACGATAGATCCAAAAACAAGAATACTATAACTAAGATATCAAGTAGGAAAAATGTGAACGCCAGAACATATTTCCACAACCACATAATATCAAGAGGAAGAGAACATACACTAAAGAAGTTCACAAAGGCAGGATCATCTGGAACATCTGTGACAATGCAGGCAGTTGATGATGATGGCTCCAAAGGACCATCCATAAAAGCTATAGTTGGGACTGCTTCCAGTTCCTCAAACTCGCTACAAAAGAACACAAGACAACTGAACATTTAAGATGCTCGAAACCCAGAAGTTCTTATACTATTGTCCTGAGACCAGAATATAGGTAAAACATTCCAAAGGTTTAAAGGAAAATAAATTGTGTAATAACCCAGATCTCAGAAGTATACAAAAACAAAATATCAACCTTCAAGATGATCAATAGCACAAACCCAGAAGTTCATAATACTATTGTCATGCAAGGAAAAAAACTTATAATACCATAGATTTCAGAAGAAAAAAAATAATTATCCTTTCAACATTTCAAACGGTATAACTAAATCTGTGAAGTATGAATGAACTAAATATTACCTCTTTGTTGATGACACCTTGGAATATGCACCAAGTATCCTGGACAAAAGTAATACAAGATAAAATTGATTAAGAAACAAGACAATTTAGAATAACAAAAAAATCTGGTGAGACAACATCACCCTACAAAAACAGTAAGACATGGAAATTCTTTAAATACTGAAGAGTTCAAAACCCATTCCTCAGCTAAACTATGACCAGAATAACTGCAGAAAAAAAAAAAAAAAAAGTGCACCTACATGCACCTAGAGGGAGCACCAACACAATGACTCAACAAATAAAAAACTAGACTTCATAGTCTACCTCCAACAAACAGAGTGAAACAATTAGAGGATAAACTCCTGAGAAGGGCTTTTCCGCACACAACTATTTCAAACAATGACTCTGATAACAGATACAGATAGAGAGATTACATATTCTCTGGGCATGAGGACAGGCTTACAAATTATTAAAATTTAGTTATGTATATTTCTTCAGTCTTAAAAGGAACTAGTTTTCTTCATAGAATTGAGGATTAAATTAGTATGTGTGCTATTTGAGCAATTTAATATTTTTGAAGTATTTTATTGTTATGAAGTTGCCTACATAAATGCCTTATTGTAAATTGTAATAGGGATTTCAGACTTTGGCACACTCATTTGAGATATATTGAGTTTACCCACCAACTTTGCCTCCCTTCCTCTGTTTCTCTCTTCTCTCTGTACTTTTCAACCTCTATCTATCTCTCTTTCCACAAAGTTATTGATTGTATCAAATAAAAAACGCCACAAAGATTATAATTTTTTCAATCAACATAGACTGCAAGACGACAGCTCTACCTGCTAAAAAGATTTGCCACGTCTTCACATTCACTTGCATTGTAGAACCAAATACCATTGACCTCTCGGGCTGCATTTCGATACAAAAGATATGGAACCTGAACTTCGAATTCAAAATCTCCCAAAAGATCCTCCACCAAATTTTCTGCTTATGCAAACATATTGAATTGTTTTAAAATTCAGAAACTGAGAACAAAATAATTAAACAAAAATGTAAGCCATACAAAAATTAAAAGACAAAAACATCATCAAGCTTGTTAGTAATGTGAGGTATTCAAAACAAAACAAAATTTCTAGAAAGTCTTATAACCATACCAAAAGATCAATTGGAAGTCTTATGTAAATGTCTTGTCAAATCTTAATCTCAAATACTGTCCTCTTGATCCTTAACCTTTCATGCAGGAGCAAATGCAAAGGATTTTAAGACGAGAGGCAAAGAAGAACATCGAACCAGAAAGGAAAGGAAATTGAACAGAAAAAATAACCCAGAAATGTGGTCCAGACTCCAGTAATGATGTGACATTTGGCTTACTTTCTAAGTAAAGCCTAAACCCTGTATCAATAGTATCATAGCAAATTTTCCATCATTCAATTTCAGTAATTTCAAGCATATAATAAGGAGTAGAGTTTAGCTTGTAACAAGAGAATCTGATAAACCTATTGTCAAATACCAATAAAACTTCCAGTCGAAATAATTAGCAATGCGACCAAATGACAAATGTATCAAGAATTAGAGCAAAATGCAAATACACTGACCAGTACTCCGGCGATTCATCACAATAAACTGAAACCGAGGTTGAGCATTCCTGAAATAACAACAGCAAGAAACTTAACCCCATTTGAAGAAAAAAAATTATTAAAAAAAAACCCATAAAAATTAACACCAAAACAAACCACCCCAAATTTTACAATCCAAAAACCATCAACATAGTAAAGAGAAAATCACCTCTTGACGACGAACAGAGATCCTTCGACGTCCTTGCGACTCTGAAAATTTGAAAACCCACAGAAAATGAGTAGAACACAATCAGAGAATGACAAAAAAAATTTATAAATAAAAAAACAGAAAAAAATGAAAAAGCATACCCATTCGCTGAGGTCAGTGTTGAACTCGTAGAAGGTGACATGAGTTGCGGTGATGAGAATTTCGTCGATAAATGGGTCGATTCGCTGGAGAACAGTAAGATTGAGAAGCTTTGTGCTCTGCTGGTCCAGATTTGGCCTTAATTTCCCGTTCTGTGCCATTTTATTTCTTCTTTTTTTGCTTTATTTGTTTTCTTGCGCTGTCACTGGTTCGGTTCTCAGCCAGCAATGCCAAGCTTTCGCAGAGGAAGAGGGAGGAAGAAGAGACGCAATTTATGGAAGATGGAAAGGCCCCCACCCAAGCCTTCTTCTGTAAGTGACCCCGCGACGCCGTTCTTCACAATGACGAAAATACCCTCACATTCTTCTGCAGAATTTTCTAGAAGAAAGGAAAGGGTAGTTTCGAGTTCTCAGCTCTGCTGTTCTGCCGCTATTCTATTTTCCCGCCTTTTTATTAAAATTGTCAATGACAAATTTATCCTTTGTCGAATGACGTGCGATGCAAGGACTAACTCAGGCCAAAGTTTCGACCAAATACCAAAAAACCTGAGGCATAAGTTTTGACCATATACCAAAAAATCTATAATATTGATAATATCTAGGATATTATTATTTTTTCAGGTCTAGGATATTTTGGAATATATTCATACACATATCATATAAGTATTAATAATATCGACGATAATATCGGAAAATATTGACGTCGATAATTTCTCTCACACTTCAGCAACATTTGGCCTAAATATCGCAATAATATCAATAATATTGAGATGATAAAGACACTGAAAATTTTGAAGAGTTATTTACACTAACACCCCCTAAGATTTCTTGTGTTTTCACAAAACCACCTCAGGTCTCAAAACTTACACGAACACCCCCTGATGTTTCAGTTTGTTTTCACAAAACCCATTTTCGTTGATTGTTTGTCCAAAATTGATGATTTCATTGAAAAAAAAACTTATGCAAATGACAAAATTAATCTCAATGAAGTATATGCAATCTAATCTCAAAGCCCAACTTTGTCATTCGGATAATTTTTTTGTATAAAATCATCAATCTTTGGATGAAAAATCAATGAAATGAGTTTTGTGAAAACAATTTAAAACCTCAGGGGGAGTGTTCTTGTAATTTCTAAAACCTGACGGATTTTTGTGAAAAAGCCAAAAACCTCAGGGGGTGTTAGTGTAAATAACTAAATTTGAACTTTATAAGAACTCTATGTGGTACTAAGTCACTCGTATATCTTACCATGCAATGTATAAAGTGTAAAATGTTGTAGTAAATCATTATAAATAAATGATTATTTTGTGTTTAATCTTCTTTCATTAATTACTATATATATTCTACACTCACAGTGTTTGTCAGCTCGCTATATAATCAATTTAAATAAGTTAAACCCATCATTTCCTTCCAATTTTTTGTGATAAAGAAATAGATAATTGACTAAATAAACATCTTCCAAAGTTTCAAGAAAAATTTCCAAGTTTTTCTTACAATTGCTGTGATTTTTATCGATATCGATAATTTCCCAATATTTTCATCGAAATTTCGGTGTTTTTGGACTACCGATATTTCCGAAACCATCGATATTTTAGACATTGGGCATAAGTTTAGACCAAAAGAAAGAAAAAAAACTAAGGCATAAGTTTTCTCTATCCAGCAACTTGGGCGATTGCAATTATGGTGGAATTGGGATTCTCAAGTGGATTTTCTGGTTGCGTTTATCTTTCTGTTTTTAATGATTAATTGTCTAAGGTGGCAAATTTGTGTTACTATGTTTGTAGCCTTAATTTATGGTGTGGTAGCAGTTTTCCAGTGTCAAACTAGTCGTGGCGTGGTGGCCTGATATCCGATCTTCTCACCTCCTTAAGAGGAATGCTATTCACAATCGCTCAAAAGCGATTGTCAAAGGACTTGCTATACACGTGTACACGTTCTCATGCCTTCCAAAAAACAAATGATTTTTTCTCTTTCTTCTCTCGGTTGCCTCCCTCTCTCTCTCCCTTTCTTTTTTTAATTAGCTTTTCTCTCTCTCTCCCTCTTTTTTCTCTCCGCCTGTCTCCATCTCTTTTTCCATCGCTCTCCCTCTTCTTCTCTCTGTTGCCTCCCTCCTCCTGCTTCTTCTATTCTCTCTCTCCCTCTCTTCTTCTCTCCGCCTGTCTCCATCTCCCTTCTTTTTTTTTTTCCATCGCTCTCCCTCTCTTCTCTCCTCCTCCTGCTTCTTCTACTTCTTATTTTCTTTTTCCCCTCCGTCTTCTTCTCTGTGTCTGTCTCCATCGATGGGTTGTAAAAACCCAAACTTTTTGTAACACAAAAACAAAAACCCGAAGCTTTAAAAACCCAAACTTCTTCCTCTCTGTGTCTGTCTTCCCCCAAATCACAGTTCTCTCCCTCATATTTCTTAACTTTCTTCTCCTTTTTTGTGTTCATTTGATGGGTAATGATTAAATCAGCAGGAGAGAAACGCAGCAATTGTGGGAATCAGAAACACAAAAACTCAAGGAGAGAAACACAAATTTGCAGCGTCATAGAGAAAAGGAGAGAAACACAGAAATTTTTTTGGAGAAACGAAGGGAAAAAACAAGACTAATAGGACGAAGGGGAGAGAAAAGGAAGACAATAACTCGCGAAGAAAATAAATAACTAGCCTAGATTGATTTGTGTTTAGTTGTTGTCTGGGCTTAGCCCCAGTTTGTTAAGAAGTAGAAGAAGCAGGAGGAGGGAGGCAACAGAGAGAAGAAGAGGAAGAGAGATGGAAAAAGAGATGGAGACAGGCGGAGAGAAAAAAGAGGGAGAGAGAGAGAGAAAAACTAATTAAAAACAGAAAGGGAGAGAGAGAGGGAGGCAACCGAGAGAAGAAAGAGAAAAAATCATTTGTTTTTTGGAAGGCATGAGAACGTGTACACGTGTATAGCAAGTCCTTTGACAATCGCTTTTGAGCGATTGTGAATAGCATTCCTCAAACTTAAATCTAGAAATTGAATACAAAAACAAAGGAAAGGCAACAAAATCCACTCCTTTTTATATGGGTACTGAGCAACTGACCTTCCCCTGATATAAACATAGGTAAATTGCATTTGGCTATTTTTATATAGTTCGTATCTTTAATTTTTTAAAAAATAGATCAAGGGATAAATTGACAATTATAACATAGTTAAGCGGGCAAAACGGTAGTTTATCCCTTTGTGTGGCAATAGTTGGCGTTACCAAGTGTAATTGGAGGAAATGAGTCATTTTTGTATTTATTGGAATGTCCAAGAAAACCTAGACCTCTCCAATATGCTTTTATTGTGCGTGTAACTACCCTTTTCTAATTTTTATATTTTAATGAAATTTATTTCTAAATAAGAATTGTAGTTAACTACAAATAAATTGTCTCCTTTGCTTTATCAACCACTAAGCGCATTTCAATAAGAGCATTTTCACCCATTTGCCATGGCAAAGGGTAAAGGGAGGCAAGGGCTGTTACTATTTACATGAATAGTGTCAGTTTTTGCAAAAGGCTTGTTGTGTCTCCACCTATTACCATGGCAAAGGGCAAATACTATTCACTTTAATTTATTATTTTTTTTACTTGAATGATTAATTTGGATAAGATTTTCGATTGCTATGTGTTAATATTTATTATAAAATTCATATCTCATATTTCGGATAAGATTTTCGGTTGTCATGTGTCTATATTGAATATAAAATTCACATCTCAAATTTCATCATTTAACTAATTAAATAAAAGACAAGCAATACAACCTAATGGTTTTCATCATTTAACCAATCAGTATTGCTTGGTCCATTGTCACAAAAAAGCCTTCTCATAACATCCCTTCGTTCTAGCTTCCAAAATGTCTTTGTTTCAAGGGACATATGGCTCGTATTCATAGCCATAGTTTCCCGATCATTCTCGTCCATGTCTTGTTTGTGTACATACTCCCTTTCTCTTACAAATGCTTCATCTCTTGCATTCTCATCCGCATCTCTTTTCATGTCTCTTCAATTCTCATTCTGATGTATTTTGACAAAAAATAAAACGACGCATTTTAAATGGCATTTTATACATTCCACTCCTTTGTGATTGTGTTTCAAATGTCAATTTGCACACTCATACATCTACAATTCATGAGTTGACTAGAGAAAAATTGTTGACTCTGCACCAAATTGATTAAAAGCAAAGCCCGCAATTCTCCCTTACTTCTTTTTTCCTCGAAGAAGACAATTTCTTCCTTAAAAGAATGCATGCCTTGCTTCTTTTTTCCCTCAAAGAACTGGTTTTTCGACCCTAAGTACCAAGTTATTCTTTATACTCTTATAAGGAAAGAGTGCACGATAACTATTTTAGAATGATAAACACCATCACACAACTCTCTAAACAGATCCAGCTCAATTTGCTCATAAGCTGAAAGTTATTCCAAGTGTGAATAACGATACAGTCGAGAATGATAAACACCATCACACATCTCTCTAAACAGATTCGGCTCAATTTGCTCATAAACTGAAAGTTATTCTTAGTGTGAATAACGATACAGTTGAATTTTCCTATATCAGAATGGTGTGGCGGTACCTCTGGCAACAGATTAGTTTGATCACAAAGACTACAGTTTATTGATTTAACGTAGATAACATATTTAAGGTTCACAGGCTACAACTGAATAGGAATCATTTTCTTTACGAAGACTGCAGTTTGATCACAAAGATGACAACACCATCTCACCAACATTCCTAAATTTGTTTTGTACCAGCTCATTCAGTTGCCTTGCCTTTGCGCCTGCTACTGCTGCTAGTTTCCAATAAGTAACAAACCATGGAATCAACATCATCTCCGAATATGCTGTAAGCCTCGATCACCTGCAGGTAGCTGAACCCCATCGACAGCACGACTTGCATACTGCTGCTAAGAGGGGAATCTTGAAAACCATGGTCCCTCACTCCTAGCTTAGTCTCACTTCCTGATGATCCTGTTACTCACATGACACTCTATAGTCAGCAACACAATCTACTCAAATTCACAGGTAGCATAGAATCAATCAAGTCATTTGACAAACACATACAAAAGAGCAGCCAAAACTATATCCTACAAAAATGCAGTTTAATCCCATGTAAAATGATCCCCTGCTACTAAAAACTTAACAAGTTCATCTATCCAGTTCTGTATGTGTGGGGAAAAAGGAAAGAAAACACACGACACTCACTAGCTCCAGAAGATGATGGCTCGGCGCTAGAAGTGGAAGATTCTCTCCTTCCAAGTTGTTGCTTGAATGTGTCATCTGCATGATACTCAGCCCTCGAAGCTTCCATCACCATGCGTTCAATTTCTTTCTCAGTGAGCTCAAGATCTGAGTAGAATCGCCCCTCAGCTAGAAGTGCCTGCCAGTAGGAGAAGATGAGGGAAAAAGATATGATCATGATATTCCAGGTAATATATTCTTGAAAATTATAATGCACAAAATCAAGACACTTGCATTATCAATTTGTTGGTCTTGTTGAGCCTTAATAGCCGCCTTGACCTGATCCTTGTCAACATTTGCCTGCAGCAATGAAAAGATGAAATATCACGTTTGTTGAAGATCAATCGAAGAATGGTAATAAGCCATTAACTACTGCAAGGTTTACAGAACAAAGAACAGTTGCATATTTCTTACCCTTTATCCAAATTCCCCAAAACAAAAGAAAAAAAAAGCACACACACACACACACACACACACACACACACACACACACTCGTTACATGATGCTGATGATCAGTTCCTGACGTTTTGACAACTTCTTCGATTGCTAATACTAGTAACTGAGATTTTTTTTTTTAATGAATGGAGCTATTTCCAGCCCCCAATATCATCATCCCATTCATCTTATTTTCCACCCCCAAAAAAATTATATAAAATCACTTTACCCAAACACCCCTTGAATCAATACTCCCAAATTACCCTTCCCCTTCCTCTTTCCATAACCAGAACTTGTTATTGATAATTAACTAGACATGGATGACATAGAAAAGGAAAATCTATGTCATGCATGTGTCATCAACATAAAGTAATACTAACATAATCAAGGCCAGATGAAGATAGAATGATTAAGCACATACACCCATCCCACGAAGACAGCTGAACCCAAGTCCTGCACCAATGGTCTGACGACGTGGATCAACAAGAGAGTTGTAATGATTTCCATGATGGTAACTTAATCGTAGGGGTGGTGTGTCCGTGTCATAGCTCCCGTGGAAGATATTAATAGGTTCTGTCATCAGACATAAAGTTAACAAAAATGGTATATTGCAAACAGAAAAGTTCACTTGAAGAAACCAAAAATCATTATGCAGCTAGGATAATTCAGCACCTGTGCTATAGGAATAAATATGGATGGGTCGATTATACATTTCGGATAAGGCTTGGATCTCCACATTGTTTCCGTACACCTGACACAGGATAAAATCAATTATTAAACAGATCAGCAGTGGAAAAGATGGGGAACTGTGTGCAAAATCCCACTGAGTCAGATAATCCACTGATTATCATTAAATTTAAAATTAAGCAAACATATTCACATGATGAAACTGAAGCCACAATAATATGAAATTACTAAAAGAGGACTACTTGAAAGGCCATCAGATAATTAAACACTGAGCTTAGTAAGTAAGGAGGCCGTGAGGAAGAGTAATAGGTACCATCCAATCTTAGAGATAAGATATAAGGTTCAAAAATCACCTCAATCACCTACCATAATTGTTGACAATCACTGATAGTCATCAATGTGCCATAATTCAACTTCTAGACCTTGCACATTCTCACAATCAGAATGCATAGGAAAACCTAGTATCTATACTTCCAACGGGACAGTGCAATTGTCATCCTAAAAAACAACAGCCAATTAGGGCAATTGCGTCTCTGAGGGTGCCATGCTAGGTTAGGAAAGACTTCAGGTGGTGGGCTCAATTTACCAAGCCTGAACTACCCTCTACCTTTAATTAAACAAAAAGTTAATCAATAACCAATGTGGAATTGGCTGCACATGTGTCCCACTATGTGGTGGTCCCACGTGAGGGGGGCGTGGAACACTGAGGCCTTTTGCAATAAAACCTCACACTTGCTGGGCTATATAGGTGCTTAAGTTGTGGACACTATCAGTGTCGGTAATAGTGGGCCATAGGTTTGTCATGTTAATAGATACCACCAAGACTTTCGCTAATCTCCAACATAGACATAACTATTATGTTAATGAATTTTAAGAGGAAGAATTTAGGGATGAAATTTGAATTTGATGAGTGTCTTTGATGACAATTTGGGAATAAAGGAGAGGAATTCAGGATGCCAATCTGAGAAACTATATTGAGCTTCTTACATGTGCAGCCATACCTCCTCTGCTCAATAATATATTTCAAGGAAACAACATCAATGAAATTATGATACTGCATACCTTGTCTCTTCTTTTCCTCTTGCAATAAGAGGTGAATCCTTCTGTAATAAATTGAGAAAAGTAATCCCTCTCTCGCTCCTGGAAAAATAAAGAGAACTATGTATCAAGAATCATAATGAACTACAGCATTAAGAGGGTACAAATTAGATTATGATAATTTCCTTTCTGGTCTAGTATGACTTTCTTTTGGAAAACTATCAGCTAATTGATGAGATTATAATAGTGAAAGGCAACATTTCTTTTCTCTCCGGTAATTTATTTTCTTTACCAATTAGCGGCTATGAATATAAATTACAACTGTTTTCGTATGAACAAAACATATACTCTTCTCCCTGATTTTATTCCCTTCTATTATTCAGTTCTTTCACTTTTCTTCTCATTATTCACGCACAAAGCACAACAAATAAATTATTGTTAAGACTTGAGATACCCACTAACTGAACAGAAGGTCTACCGACTCATTCCACCAATCAACTTGAAATATCATTTAGCAACAGGATCTACTACATGAATGAAACTCATTATGATGAACCAACCTCAGACAGTACATAACATTGTTCGGCAAACCCACTGTTGGAGAACAAACCATATAGAAATGGAATACTTTCAAGAAGAATTCAGAGTTCTTTTTATTATTTGTGAGCATGTAGTAACATTAAATGACCATATTCCCAATTAACCTCTCATAGAATTAAAAAGTGAAAAAATGTGTACAAATGTAGTATTGTGCAGTGGCTAAAATGATCATACTAGCATACAACAGAGAAGATCACGGATAAGGAATCACACCATATAATCTATGCACATTTGCCTGATCAAGTCATATGCTTCAGAATCCCCATAAACTTGATCAGCAACAGCACGAAAGAGACAATTCCCATCCTCCAGCATTCTTTTCACTTCAAAACCTTTTGCACGTCTAATATCAATTTCAAACTGTCGTTCTCTTTCCTGACATACATTGAAAATGTCAAATTGAGATTTCTGAATTTGAAGTGAAGAATGGAGCCAACAAATGATAACATCAAATTGAGAGTGCAGAATGCAACCTCCAAAGTTTCACCTAAAAAAGAATAAATGTTTCAAAGATACCTCCTCTTAGAGGATTCGCTTCTGTTTGAGATTCTTTGTTGAAACATTTCAAAGGCATTCCCCTTACTACAGTTCTAATCGATTTTGTAGTTTGGAGGAGTGTAGTTGGTGGACATAGGAAGTTACTATTTCTAAGGTTTTTAATAAAATGCAAGTGGTCAGTGTTTCTGGATTCTTTATGGTTGAGTGATTTTTCTTGTATTTTAGCTGTGGCTTCTTGTTTTTGAAGGGTAGTACTTCTGTGGGCTGCTGCTCCACTTTCATTGTACTTCTCATTTCTTTTAAAACAGTTATCTTAGTTCTTATAAAAGAACTGAAAAAATAAGCATCATAGTTTTGTCAAGGAAGATGTGAGGATACAATTGGATATAAGTAGAGCTCTAATTTGAGAAACCCAAAGTATTGTTTTGTGATATAATGTAAGGAGGTTCAATTTTGAGATGCGATTAGGCTAGCGTGCCCAAAAATCAAAGCAAAATTTTAAATATTGTAACAAAAATCGCTAAAAGAGATGAATATCTTATGCCATGCTTTTCAATTCAGTATAAACCACCAGGAATATATGCAATAAAATCCATGAGACAGACAGACTTGCCTAGATGTTTGTATATATGAGATCAGAAACTTACAACATCATCATAGGAGGATACAAAGCAAGGGCTCTGTTCATCAGCACTATTGTACCCCTCGCCTTCACCATGAGACCGGGGGGAAGAAGGCCGCGACCCAGTTGGTGAAGTCCTAGTTGAAACAACAGGCCAGGCAACTGCTCTTCTCGAAGGTCCAATTCGCACAGAATTTGAACTTCCTGATACAGATCTCCTTGAATTTGAGTTTGCTGAGGAAAGTTTCGGGGGAGGAACAGGAGGAGGTGGTGGCTGAGAACTCCCAATCGCATTTTGTAAAGAATCCCTGCTTGAGTCCACATTTTCAACTGTCACCTTTTCAGAAATCCTCAACCCACCTAAACCTTTCATCATTTCCCCTGGGTCTGCAACGTCATTTTTACCAACTTTCTCCCCCTCAGCTAGCTCATCACTTGAACTCACATTGTCGTCATTATGAATGCTTTCGGTCAAAAGATCGTCATTTTTTACAGCCTTATTGTCACCACTCCCACAATACTCTGACAGCTCATCAACAATAACATGTTCCTGTGCCTCCTCTCCAATTTCCTCATCTTTCACAGCTGAAACAACCTGAGGACTATTAACCTGTGGCTGTGCCCAACCTGAAGAGGACCCAGACAAGGAAGAAGGACGGCTTGGGTTTGAAGAAGAACCACTTGAAGAACCTCGCTGAACCAGAATCCGAGTCATTGCATTCAATGCTTAACGTCTCCAACAGAAACACTAACCTAATCTCCTTCACAAAACCCCAAACTTAGAGTTATGCTTGTCACGGGTTCTGGCCTTGGGCGCAGTCACGCCTATCCCTTGGCTGAAGGTTTGCTTCCAGCCCAGCACGTTCTGCTCCTTAGGAAACGATCTCTGCATTCCCCTAACAATTCTCATGAGACCCAGAGCTCGAACTTTAAACAAGAAAACCCTCTAAGCTACTCGAATTTTACCCGAAAAATTGCCAAAAATTTCACCCTTCAACTATCCCAAGCTGCAAGCAACAAACACCATACATTTCCAAGAAAAATCAACAAAACAAAACAAAAACGCAGCTTTCTAATAATCCGCTTGGCTTCTGAGGAAAAAGATAGGAAAACTAACAAGATTATAACAAAACCCTTACTAAACTTGGGGAAAGTTTATCACTTTATCAAAAAAGCACAACATCAACAAAACACAAAACTCAAATCTTTCTACTTTCTTTCAATTTGTTTCCCTTTTCCTACCTTTCCTCAGCAACCAAGCAGACACAAATCCAACACAATCGAATCAAAAACTCCAAAACTCCACGACCCACGGCAGAAAAACATCAATCAGGGGCATCAAAGACGACCCAGTTAAAAAAAACGCACATAATTAACAAATTCCGTGAATTAAATAGAAAACCCTAGGGTTGACTCAGCACGAGTTGGCGACTCACCTGAGAACAAAGATAGAAACAGAGCCTTCTCAAGCTTCAAGCGCGAGTCTGAGATCTGCAAAAGCTGAGCGAAATTTAATCAATTTTAATTAAATTTTAACAAAATTCCTAACTTTTGTGTTAAGGGTTTTGTTGATTTTGCAAGGTGAAAAAGAGCAGAGAGAGGAGGAAGAAAGGGAAAGAGAACTTGCGAGGAAGAAAATGGGAGGCTGCGTTTTAACGGAGGGTGGGAGACGGCCACGTGACGTGGACTTTACCAGCTACGGCTAGTCAGACACCAGAGGCTTACACGTGTCAAGTTCCCCTACGCTGCCTACACGTGTGGAACAGGAGTCAGTCAGTTGAGTGCGTGCGTGCGAGTGAAGTTAACTTCTATTCTCCACTTCGTTAAAGTCACCTGGCAATTAATGATGTGATTAAACCATTAATTGCTATTGAGTAAATCTTTTACAAAAAAGTCTTTGATTCAAGTGTGATTTTCTCCACTCTCATACCCCGTTTCATATGTATGCGATGACAATATGTATGAGTGCTCTTAAACGAACTCTAACATTAATTGAGTACACTTTATAATTTAAGTATATCATAATATTTAAATTAAAATGTAAAATTAACTAAGTATATCTTATTTAACTACCAAAAATACTCATGATACACTCTATTACACTTTATCATGGATTTCTCTTTTTACATGAATTCATGACCTCTTTTCAGATTTTGAACTTTCTAATTAATTTCATCTCAATACACAAGTGAAGCAGGCAACTCTCAACATCACAAACAATATAGTCATTAGGGTCAATTACAATTTGATATCTTGTGGTTACACCTTTAAGACATGTTAGTCCATATCTTCTCAATTTTTACAATTACATACCCCGTTCTTTTCAATTTTTTACAATGTGGTTTTGTTGTTAGGGTTTCCGTCTAATCTCTCCGTTAATTGCCTATGTGGCACTATGGGGCCCACTTTTTTTGCTTAAGTAGAATAAAATATTAATAAAAAAAATTAAAATCTTTAATAAAGAGTGATGTTATTTCCACCCCCTGTCTTATTTCCACCCCATGTCCTATTTCCACACTCACTTTATCTTCTCACCCACTATGTAAATTTAAAAAAACACAATTTTATCTTTCCACCGACCATTATTTCTAAAATACCCTTTAATTATTACCTCCTTTCCGCTCTCTCCTTTTATTCTCTCTCTTCCTCTCTGCTCTATCTCTCTCGCATGCCCCACCACTTCTCTCCCACCGTGAGGCCCTATTCTCCACTAGGAAACACCAAACACGAATAAGGCCATGAAACCAAGCTAAAATCCACAAAAAATAAACCCCATAAAAAATATTTGAAAATATTGATTTTTTGTCACCAAAATCCTCAAACTTTCATGGAACCCTGAAAAGTTTAACCCCCAAAAACCCAACTTTGAGTCAAAGTTGTTCATGGAATTTGAGCCATTTGTGATTGGCTATAACTTTGGTTTATTGAATTGGGTATTTGTTTGCAAGTTCCATTTTCTCCTTGGCAAACGACTTTGGTCCATCTCAATTAGGTGTTGGGTTCCAACATTGTAATCGAGCAACGTTGCTGCAAATTGATGATGTTAAGGATGTGGGTTGAATAACCTCCATCTTTCTTGGTTGGGATTCAACATAACTAAGCCATGACAGATATTCTAAAATTCAAGATCAGTCAAGAATGCATTTATTAGATTTATATGTCTATTTAGTTTTGCTACTTTGATTTTTATTTTTGTATTGCTCCAGGAGAGGGTGGTTGTAGAGAATAGCCTCATGGTGGGGCTGGGTCTGGTAGGTGGGAAAGATAAAGGAGATATACGTTTCTTTTGTTTTTTGTATTTTTTAAATGTTATTTTATTATTAATTTTACTTTATTTCTGAATTTTTAAATATTTAAAAAAATTTAAAAGCTAATTGTGGTGGTTGGGGAATGGTCTTTAGAAGTCATTTTACAATTGGGTAAATTTGTCTTTAAAATTTTGAAGATAAGGTTGGTAGGGAAATAGAACAAGAGTGGGGAAATAGCAGCACTCTTAATAAAATATTCATAAGTTTTTTAAACCAATATTAGAAAAAAGGAAAAACTACATAAAACCCCCTAAACTATGGGGTCATTTTCAAGTTCATACCCAATTTTAGAGACATTTATGAGTATATACTCAAACTCTTGGAAAACCTACAATTTGCCCTCTCCGTTATCGAGATCGTCAAGAAATCCGTTATCTGCCTACGTGGCGTCTAGCTAGATAATTCTTGAAGGGCATTTTCGGCATCTCAGGTTTACGAAAATCCTCAGACCTTAAGTTCAAAACATCTCTAGACCCCTCAGACCTTAAGCCCAAATTCCACAGAAATCGTTCCCTAGGTTCCAATTCGAAGAAGACAAAGACGACGATGTCTGCAAATCGAAGATTCGAAGTGTGCCCGCCCATTTGTAGCTGCGATAATCAATGTCGTCTGACAACAACCTTGGGAGAAGATTTTGGGGTTGGGCCAATAATGGGGTAAGAAGAGATTGTGCTTTCTTTGAATGGTATAAACAAGCAGAAAATTATTCAGAAAGTGTTTGTGCCTAATAAAATCTCGGCCGAGAAAGCTGACCGAAGAAACTTCTTCTCAGCCCTAGCGTCTATCCACGGCCGAACGTTACAGGTCATCATTCGCTTCCTTTTGTTAAAAACAAAGGTGAGCTTATGATTTAAAGTCATCACGGCCTCGGTAATACCGGCTGAGGACAAACTCCTCAGATATACGGCCAAAGTAGGAAGGTCAAGTGGCGTCGCCACGTGGCGTTGGGGTCCCACGATTCATTTAATGAAGTAATGTCTCTAACTACTGCAGAAGGCCCATGACCCACGTAGAAGCATTTAATGAGCCAAGAAAGAGGGGACGTGATTGAAGTCAGGATATGGTGAGTAAAATCAAGGATTAGGTGCGAAAATCCCATGACTTGTAAGGTTAAGCCACCAACCATCAGACCATGGCATTAAATGCTCCTCCAAGGCCAGAGACGCAGAGCCCACCATCAGGGCGGCGGCCGGGGTTTATAGGGGTCACACCACCATACTTCACATTCCCAAATGTCGATTCAACTACCCACTAGCTCTGATCAAACCTCACCATGCAGATTTTCAGCTTCATTGTCTTCCCAAGACCTTCCCTATAAATACCAAGCTCCAACTACATTTGAAGGGTTCAACACCAAACACAAGCCTCCCATCGAGCAAATTATATTTTTCTGTCATTTACTTCCTGTCATTTATTGTCTTATAATGCATTTTCAATACTTTTATTTGCTTTCTTAGGAGTAGTGGCATTTTGTAGAAAAATTCATTCATCAATATATCATACGACTCTTGATTTTCAAGGCGCCGGAGTACCACCTTTGTTACTCTTTCGTTCATCTCATATATCATACGACCGTCGCCACCTAGCGACGCGCCGGAGCACCACCTAAGAACCACCATCAGCATCACCATTAACGGCCTTGTAGCTCAGGCCGTGAACCTGACGGCCGAGATCAGTTCCTCACTCGACCACAGTCGCTTGATTAGAAGTTAGATTCAAACAGGCGCACTCCCCATCTACTCACCCAATCAACTCACCCTCAGACGCACGGTAAACCGTGCTGGCATGCCCGCGCACAAACCACACGGCACCAATGAAGGACGACTTGTGTTGACGCAGATTCCCTCGGCTCGGAACACCGGGCCGTGAGATTTGCGAAGCCAATAGAAAGTAACTTTAGTTATTTCAGAGGTCAAGGATTCCTCCATAAGCCCAATCCCACAATTTCATAGTTTTTTTCCTTCGTGTTCATACCAACAACCACATAAGCAACCAAAAGAAAAACTTAAAACCTAATGATGTAAGGGGAATTGTACGGCTTCTGAAAACCCATAAGCTCAGCCCCTTAAACCACCAAAAATATAGTAGCCAAAAACAATGAAAACCAATAACACAAGGTTCTGTGAAACAAAAATAGTACCCAACAAAGGAAAAAAGGTGACGAAAATGGGATTTGATTGCCGAGATGGGCTTGACGAGTCAGCCATAGAAGTCGTGTAAGACATCAAACCGACGATGCACAGAGAGAAGATAAATATGAAGAGGAAGAAAGATCTAACAAATAGAAAGAAAAAGAAGAAGAAAATGAGAAGTTTGAAGAGAAGAGGAAGACTTTTTAAAATCTAAGAGCATCTCCAAGAAGAAAAAAAATACCTCTCTTATTATTTTTTTTTCATTCATCTTTTACCGATATCAATATGTACCGTCATTATATCCATGTTTTAAGACTCTTGATATTTATGAAGTGTTTGATGTTTAAAACCTTGATTTTATGTAAAATTTGGGAAGCATGTTGTTTTTTATAATATAATTAAACATGTAGAAGTGAATAATAAAAGTGTTTAACAAGTCATATACAATTTGGAAAATATTATAAAAATAAAGTAGAGTTAGCCGAAATTTGAAGAGAAATCTTTCAATTGGAAGATTTGGTCTGCAAGTTAGCCCACCCCATTTTTGAATCATGGGTCCGTACTTGGATATTAGTCCATTTTATTTGAAGAAATCTAATACAATCCAGCCCGCCAAATAGGATCTTATAATCTTAGGGCTTCGAGAGCTTCAAGTGCTGTATTTAGGCCACCGCATACGCAATAATAAAAGGGATGCACATATCAATGAAACTATTACCACTCTTCAGTTTTTTTTTTCTTTTTTTATTGGAGCAGATCACCACTCTTCAGTTAAACACATATTTTGCCACTCAAAAAGCAATTTCATAATCTGACCAAAAAACAATTTCATAATTGTATCAACAAAAAGAAAGAAAAAAAAATCATAATTGAAAGGGCAAAAACTGGACACCGCCTAAGCATATGAACGCATGCATAATTTGCATACGTGAAAGTTGGAAGATCATTATATTGAGCATGGAATTGGAGGCGATCATCTACAATCAAAGGGATTAATTCCAAGTGGTCACTTACGAGTTTTGTTTTTCCTCAAAATACTTTAATTCTTCCCAAAAAAGGAGCAAAATTATGCTCAAAGTCGCCTTTACTTTGTTCCTTAAGAACAGTGGCGGATCCAGGAATTTTCCTTGCAGGGGTCAACGTCTAAAGACAAAAAATTCTATACAAAATGTACCACTCTCATATTTTATGTTAAATTTTCAATATAAGAAAGTACTATATGTATTTCTCTCTTGTATATTACAAGTTATGTACGGTACGTTTTCTTGTTGATGATAATGACGATATTAATGATAACGACTTTCGATTATAATTCTTTTAGCCGCTTTGACAGAGGGCTTGTTTCCAAGAAATATATTACCAAGAAAAATATTTGTAAATTGTAATAGGTCCTTCGACTCGTGGGAAAATGTTAGACAAAACAAATGATTTGGCCCAGGATAAACACAACTTGGTTTTATAGATTAATTCAAGATTTTTTTTTTTTTTTTCCGTCTTTAGCTTTTTCTGTTAAACTCATCAAACTCCAGGGTTCGATTCTAAGAGGTCAACATATACAAGTCAGGTAAGGTTTACTTAAGTTGTTTGCAAAGCAGATAAGAAATTCTGCATCTACCATAAAAGCCATACTTAATGGCTGTGCTACCGTGTCATGGCCACCATGGATGATGCATAAAAAACAATGGAGAGGGCAGAACCAAGAAGAAAAGTGATGATCTTGGCTTCTTTGCAAGCTGATGCTAAAATGTTTAATTTGCATGAGCGTCACCTGGCTCAGCACAAAAATTATCCAAATCTGCAGGATCGAAGCACTGATGAGGCTGTTGCTAGTGACAAAAAGGATCAATCTCAGCCACGTGTTTGATTTCACCATATGTATTCTTAGACAGACGGCAATCAGTTTGCATACATATGTGTGTGTGTGTTTGCAATTGATTGTAATTTCTTTTATCGAGCTGCTGTGCTGCTTGTGGGTTTCTTTTTCTTCTTTTTTTTAAACGGAGCCAAAACGACGTCGTTTTAGCCAGAGTTTTTTTTATAAAAAAAAACTTAAGTGGAACGACGTCGTTTTGACGTCAATAAAAAAATATTGAAGCGCTGGGCGCTGCGCAGCAAGCTTCTTGCTTGCTCCTGGCTATGGCTGCTCCCTCTTTGGGGCATTTCATCAAACAACTTCTAGGCATTTGCAGGGGTCAAGTTCTTGGCCTCCTATGGTGGATTCCGGGCTTGCGGGGGTCAATTGACCCCCCTTGCCCCTATGTGGATCCGCCACTGCTTAAGAATATATATTTTCTTAGAGATGTTCTAAAAAGTGTAAATTACTGTTATATATGCTTCTGATCATTACAGAAAAATAACCATTCAATAGTGTTCGAGTCCATGCGTGTAGCTCCATCAATGTTCGAGTCCCGTTAGCAGTCCTCATTGGTGCTTGATCTGTAATTTCTTACATAAATCCATACCAGTTGGGTGACATGCATAAGTCCTTCCAGTTCGAGATTGTGGGTCTGTCCTGGTGTTGGTAGTAAGAGTAGCCAATCACCCCCTAAACTTTTGTTCATATATAAAAAAAAAAAAAAAAAAAAAACCATTCAACACATCTCTGTGTCATTTTGAGTGAGATTCCAATTGTTTGTCTTGTAATAGATTATGTACATGTAGTGGATATATATACAAGAATTAATCGATGAATCTTTAATTCATTGTCAGGATATCTCAGGTAAGAAAACGCGAATAATCAACACATATTAAAGTTTAAACATCATAAATTGACAAAAAAGACTTGGAGCCATTCTTTCTGTCTTTTTTCAGTTTCAAACCCCTTCCCTTCTTCCTAAAGACAGTCAACAAGAAAATACATACGCCCCAATCCTACTCAGATTACCTCCTACTTATTTAACCATTTTAATTATAGTCAAATACTAATTCCTACTGAAATTACCTTTGATAAAGGACTTTATTGATTAACAAGATATCGAAAGAGACATATATGCTAATGTGGTTGCCCTATTATCTTCTTCTTCTCCTTTTGCTTTCATGCATTTTTCACTTTGAATCTCTTCCCCCAGAATATCCTTCTTCGATCTAAAAATGAAATCATCTATTATCTGCTGGAATTCCTTATCGTTCAGTTCCTCCATAGCACTTGGATGCCTCCCTGTCGGCTCTTCACTGCAACTCGACTTTGTGTTGTCATCAACAAGAGGCACTACGGCACTAATATCCTCAGACCATGCGATTTGTTTGTTCTGATCCTCTTCCTTCTCCTCCTCTGGCGTTGTCTCTGGTTCCAGATATATACTCCACCAATACTCACTGTTGATGGCGGACTCTTCGTAGACATCGGGTGATCGCCCAATGGGAGACATAGAGTGGATGGCAACAATAAGCACATTGCAGAACAAGAAAGCGTACAAATGATGACTACCGAGGAGTGCGCTGAGTGCCCCGAAAAACTGGCGGGACAGATTGGCAGCGGCCGGATGCCATGTGGAGGAGCACCAGAGGGCTAAGAAGAGAGGCGGGAATGCGAAGCACAGTGTGATCAGCATCTCCTTGTTGAAGTTTTGGTAGCTTCTCATGACAATGGCTTTCTCAGCTGCCATCACGTTATCAAAGGGTTGGTGTGAATGCATGCTTTGCAAATGACAAAGAAAATTAGGGTTTAGTTTTTGAAGGTCTTTTGAGAACGAACGCAATTGCAGCCTTGGGGAATTATTAAGCAAGGAATCAAAGACTGAGGAGATCACGGAAGATTTTCCGGGAAATAAGAGAGCGAGAAAGAGAAAATCTGTATGGATTATGGTTATTGGGTTGGGGAATAAGTAGGCTTTATTGTATTGGATTTGGTGGAAATGTTGAAAGAGAAACTTGGACATTGAGACTGATTTATTGCCTTTTTTATAGAGCTATGAATAATTATTGCATTTTTCTTCTGATAATGTTATGTTATGTGGTCTAATAATTAGCAGTAACTTCATCCAATGATAGCAAGGAATTTGTAGCTTAAGTGATTAAGAACATTTACCTATAAATATGAGATCTGAGATTCGGTCTTATATAAAAAACTTTATCTCAATAATGAGATGCATAAATGGTCAACAAGATATCAAAATTTATTAGTAACAGGGATTCTTCTTCCTTCTTGTTTTGTTTTGTTTTAAAATGATTTAATTTTTTTAATTTTTTTTTTTTGTGGATGAGTTAATTTTTATATTTAGTTGTACAAGCAGAATATTAGCGACTGCAAATTTGCACCAACATTTTGTTATATCTTTAATTGTTACAAGCTTTCTCTCCGAGACCAATTAAATAAGATTATGTCAAGGTTTTTTTTTTTTTTTTTTTTGCCGATATTTGATTGTTCAATATTACTTGGAAAAACTTTACAATTCGTTGTGTTAGTTTTTATTTTAAAGGGCTAACAATTATTAAGTATTACTTAGAAAACACTTACAATTAATTGGTTGTGTTCGAGAGTAGAACATATAATTATAAGGAATCTATATGCCGCGTGGGTCCCGGTCAAGAAACAAGCAGCAATCGCATTTAGTGACTTTGGATATACTTGGGGAATCATTTAGATTTTAGGGCTTAAATAAGATGAGATGATTTTTAAAAGAGATTTTCTATTTAAACCCCACACTTCTCTTAGTTCACCCCATGTTCTAAGTTCACCTCATCTTTTAATTTAAATTTTCACAATTTCTAAGAAAACCTCACTATCTTCTCAAACTACCCTTAAATACACCCCAAACTGAAAAAATAAGAAATAAAAGAGATTTTCTATTTAAACCCCATAATTTTCTTTGTTCTGAGCAAAAAAAACACAAACAAATAGAACCCTAAACCCAAAATTTAATACTTTCTAGAGAAAGAGAACAACTTTACCTCTCTCCAAGAACTGTAACTGGAATTCCAACACTTGGGTATTGTTGAGTTGATAATCAACAAGCCTTTCCATCAACTCCTACGCATATTTAAAGAGGTAGGCTCGTCAATTTTCTATGTCTTTAAAGGAGAAGAGTAATCTGGCAATAGGATGTAGAGGAGTTTGTATTTTTCTAAAACTTGATATGAAGAGTGGTGGGGTGTGTGTATAGATGCATTAGGGTTAATTATTAAGTTGGATGACCTTTTTTGTCTTTTTACACAATAATAAAACTTACAGCTTAATGATTTAAGTATTGGGGGTGAACAAAATGAAGTGCGGAGTTTAAATAGAAAATCTCTTTTAAAAATATAATTGAAGTTGTGTTTTTAAAATCCAATGCCACATCATATTATAGTACCTCATGTGAGTAGTTCTTCAGTGGCACGTTGTTTTCAATCCATTTATATTGTAACATGTGTATATATTTAATATTAAACCCTAAGCTTAGGGATCCATAACATATGAGCCTTGTCGTTGTCCACCCATATTATAATAATTGGGTTGATAACAACACGTGATGGTGTGACAGTATCTTAGAATTCCTCTACCATAACCCTACATTAAAGTTGTCCACCCAACTGCGATGGTGCAACTAATAGTTTTAAAAAATTAAAAAAAATTAGAAAAAGAGAAAATACAAAACCCCACCGCCACCAGCCACTCAAAGAATAAGTCGACCTTGCCCATTCAGACCGACGACATCCATACTGGCTCTGGCGACGTGCCACCTCCTTTATGTCTCTTCCTCTATTTCTATTTCTCTCCCCTCACTTCATCTCTCCACCTCCCTCCCATAGGCGGATCCAGGAATTTTCCTGGGAAGGGGCAACATTTAAAAGGTTAAAAACTCAAAAGAAATACATGAATTATTCAAAAAAGGAGTTAGGGTTTATGGTTACACAAAGATAACCAAATCAGAAAACAAAAATAATATCTCTGAAAAAAACAACAATATTAAAATACATATTATAAATAAAAAAACAGAAGGAAAAAAAACCATAAGAAAAAAAGATGGGAAAAAAAAAACATTCAAACTTGGAGAAGAGGGATGGATCTGGAGCAAAGACTCAGGAGCACGCAAAGCTGAGTGAAGAATAAGACTTCAACAGAAGGCATCCCTTGGTCCATTTAATTCCTACTTGGACTCCAAGAACACGCTCATCTGTTCTGTGGAAATAAGGCTTCAGGTTTGCTATTTAATTTTTTTTTTTTTTTTGCCTGATCCAAACGACATCGTTTGGCCAGGACTTAAAAAACAGAACACGCACTGCACTCAGTGCAGCATCGCAACAAAGAAAAGGATGGTCGCTGGGTTGCTGAGGCATTTATTCGAATAGGTGGTGGGCACCTTGATCGGTGCATATTTACATATCATTTTGTACCCTTCTAGCTTATGATTTGGTTATGTTTTTGAGTTAAACTTGTGCTTTTAATCCTTTTTGTGTTTATCTTTCAGTTCATTGAGCTTTAGGTAATAATGAGGGCTTTGGATAGTAAATGATGCAATCCATGCATGTTAGGGCCTAATTTGGATGAATGGATGAAGAGCTTAAAGACAAACTCAATTTTGGCTACAGTCCCCTGCCAGCTCAGTTTCGTAGGTCATATTGCAAGCTTTGTTTCAGCAACCTACATAGCTCGGATGAGGCCACATTCTTCATGAAAGTTGTTCCAATGGGTGTGTAATATAACATATCCAAAATTCAGCCCCATTGGATAAATATGGAGTCTGTTACCTAGCAAACACAGAGCCATGCTCAGGATGGATTTTATCAGCGCGCAAAATGAGTTAGCAATTTGTTTTGGCCTTAACTTCCTCCTCCGACCTTGGATTGGCCCAAATGATATATGGCTGGAAAGAAGACATTCTGAACTTCAAGTTTGAGTGCTTAAAGTCTTAATTTGCTTAAGGGAAGCCCAATTCGTAAGCCCTTGAAGTTGCTGGTCATGCTGACCTCAGGATGAGCTATTATTTCTGGTTGGAAGCTTGGTCATGGTGACATGAAGATGAGCTAGGGCTGCTGGTGGGATTTATTAGTGAAGTGCATCAACCATTTCAGATTTTATAATGGAAGTGTTGTATGCATTAGTGAAGTGCATCAACCATTTCAGATTTTATAAAACAAGTGTTGTATGCATTAGCCATACTTAATTCAGATTTTCAGCTTCCTTAGGCCTATATATAGTGAGGTTTCCCAAGCTTGTAAACACACCCCAAGGGGGGGAGCTCTCAAACACTTCTCTAGAGCTCCCTTCCCTTCTCTCCCTCAAATTCTCTTAGTTTTCCTTTCTAGTTTTCAATTGTTATAATGAGATCTTTGTGCTGAAATTCTCCTTAAGTTTTTCTTAGTTCCACTTTACTTTTCATTATGTAAATTCTTTTCTTTAGTTTCAAGTTTGATTAGTTTCCAAGTTTCAATTATGGTTTTTGTTCTTATTCATTATGCTTATAAGTTAATATGCTAGTTTGAATGATTGATCACCATTTAGGCTTGCATGTTAGCTATCTTGGTTTGAATTAAGAGTAGACACCATGCTTTAATTCGAATTGAACTATGAATAGGAAGAGTATGTATGGACATTCGACAACAGGGATTAGATACATGCTTGGTTGTTTAAATTGTTCTTCTATGCTTAATGGGTTCCTAATGCTTAATTTTAGGTTAGACAACAAATGATCAAATTAGGGAATTAGGAACACAAGGTTATGACCACACACCATGGCTTAACCATACTTTAGCTAGAATCAATCCATTAATCTAATTGAACTTGGGAACTTATTTGCTTGAGTTACTTTCTTATTTTCTTTTTTCCTTCTTTCATGTTCTTTGTTTTTGTTTCTGTTTTGTATAGGGAAAATGAATTGGATCATTCAATCACCAATCCTCGTGGGATCGACCTCGCACTTACATATGCTATACTACCAAACGGCTCGTGCACTTGCGAGTATCACAAGTTGAGGATGCAACTGAATCCATTTTGGTGCAGCTGTATCTACACAACACACCTCCAAGGTAGAGCTGAGGGGCAAACTCCGGTGACTTCAAAGCTTTTTCCGGCGAGGGGAGGTGCAGCTGCACCTCCTTGCGCCTTTGTAGATCCGCCAGTGCTCCCTCCTATTTCTCTTTTCCTCATGGCGTTGACTTGGATCTGGCTGTTGGCGACGAATTCGAGTGGATTTTCCACTTTTCCACTTTTCCATTTTGAAATTATTTTTTTATTTTCCACGTGAGAAGCACATGTCATTTTTTTTTGTAACGGAAATTTGGATGAAGTCTGAAATCTAATAGTAAGGGAGAAATTGGCTATTTTTGTATAGTTCATATCTTTAATTTACCAAAAAAAATTGATTATTGGGTGAATTGAAAATTATTAGGGCATAGTTCAAGGGCAAAAGGCAGTTTACCCAAAAAAATTTGCAGTATACGGTTTTCCCAACTCAAAACAAAACAAAAAAGTTAATGTCTTATTATTCCTCTTAAACTCTTATTTTCTGTTATGTAGAAGTCATCATCAATCTCTCTCTTTTCTTTCTCACACACTAAAAAAGAAAAAAAAGAAGAAAAGAATTGGTGGAGTTGTTCAAAAACGAATCAAGAGTGAAATACATTGGAAAATATAGTTCGGCCTTTTGTGGAATTAATAAGAAAGATTCGTGACATTGGCAATGAATTCTTATTTTTGTACCGAACATACTAATATTTAACTTTCTCAAATTGAAACATTAAAACTTTAATGAATTTGATTTGTTATTGTCATTAAGTATGAATTGATTATGAATTTTAATTATAAACAATTGTTTTATGGCATTAAGTCATGGTAAATTATATTTTTAGTATTTTCGTATTAGAATATGTAAAGGTCCGAGTTTAAGTTTCGCACATGATCTTCAAAATCTTAGAACCAGCCCTACAACCAATGCATTAGAAATAAGAATTTGATTTTATAACAACCAAGAATAACTCCGCTCAAATACTCCCGTCTTTAACTAGTCGTGCCATATTAGTGTTCGTGTCGAGCAATGGTAAACCCTATCCTACTAACTTCTGTCATTTTAGAGTCATGTCAAAAATCGGCACACCTAACTGGCACCAACTTTGGTAACCTATTGTATTTGTCATTTTAAAGTAGTCGAAATTAATTTGAAAAGGCTCCTATGATGTAAACTAGTACTACTGCGTTTGGCCACATAGCTAATGCAAAATGAAGGTATATTGAGATGGACTAGCAATATTATGTTGGGTAACAATTTCGCACACTTGAGAAAATATTTTAAGAACTGCAAAACGAGAAAGAATAATGTAAGGGATGACTACTGGGGTACCTGTGGGAACTGAATTTTAGCTAAACCCTAGGTCAAATATTTCCTTCCATTTGGGGATTCTTGCCTTGAATTAGGGATTTGATTCTCATTAAATCCCTAATTGATTTAAATATCCTAAAATCAGAAAAATAATTTCTTTCCCAACAAGGATTATTTTTCTCCAAACCCTAACCCTACGAGGCTCTATAAATACGAGGCTATGCAAGGCATGAGGTAAGCCATTCTAAGCTCACAAAAATTCCCTCCTTGCCACCCTCTCTCTCTCTCCCTTACACAAGGCTCCGGCCACCACACACGGCTCCGACCGCCCGGTTCACACCATACACACATCTCCGTACCCTTTTTAGCTATTGTTTCTCTACGAATCAATTGAACCAACTTAGGCATCGGAGGGCCTTTGGCCAACACCCCCCGGGTGTGGTCTTCTTATTCCAATCTATTTTGCAGGGAGAAAGAGACGATGAAGAAGAAAGGGGAATAAATCGATCGAATATTTTGAGCACCAATTTGTGGGAGCAAATTTCGTCCCACGAGAATATTTGATCGATTGATTCCCCTTTCTTCTTCATCGTCTCTTTCCCCCTGCAAAATAGATTGGAATAAGAAGACCACACACGGGGGTGTTGGCCAAAGGCCCTCTGATGCCTAAGTTAGTTCAATTGATTCGTAAAGAAACAATAGCTAAAAAGGGTACGGAGATGTGTGTATGGTGTGAACTGGGCGGCTGGAGCTGTGTAAGGTGGCCGGAGCCTTGTGTGAGAGAGAGAAAGTTGTGGCGGCTAGGGTTTGTGAGAATGAATTTCTGCAGGTTTCATATAGAATTTTAGACGTCCCTCAAACCTTGTGCGTAGCCATCTATTTATAGGGGCCTCGAAGGCTAGGGTTTCAGAAGAATAATTCCACGGATGGAAATGAATTATTCTTCCTTGATTTGGTGTAATTAGGGATTGGATTTAAATCAAATCCCTAATTAAGGCAAGAATCACATAAATCCCAATTAAATCAGATAACTCCCAAATAGGTCAAATAATTCCCAAATTGATTGGCTTAATTATTTGACCTAGGATCTGAGATATTTTGCTTCCATAGTACCGACCAAGAACACTCCGACTGGAGTCTGGAGCCTTGTCAAGGAATATTCTCCATAAACTGGGGAAAGTAAACAAAAAAATGAAGAAAAACACCTTGAAGCAAACCCACACAATTCCTCCATTACTTTAAATAGTTGACATAAATCCTAATTATGATGCAATTAATAATATACACAGATAACATATGTCCCTGGCATTTAATCAAACCCACACAACACAATTCCTCCACTCCATCACTTTACTAATTTACAACAGATACCAGAAACTAGAACCGTTGTGGTTTTTTCTTCTTCTCCATCTTCTTTCTTTTGAAATATGCTTGTGATGGCCATGATAACTAAAGCATCATATTCAATAAGAAGGTGGTTTCTCATTTTCTTTTTAGAGCAAAAGTAGAATTCACCACCAGCAACATGAAAAAGACTTCAGCGACAAACGAAGCCACAAGAGCCCCACTAAGCGCCTGGCAAAAGTCAGTATATTGCGTGCAAATAGCAAGCCAGTTGGAGTTCAAGTTCCCATTATGAGCCAAGTATACAATTGCTGTAGAAGCGCCAGCTGCAGACATAACTAGAGCAACCATAACCTGCAAAGCATTTAACAACAATTTTGGTATCCATTTTTTTATCTCTTTCTCAAGACCAAGCAAGCAATGTTTTCAGCAAGTCAATCTTTATCTAACAAGCAAGAGAAAAGCCCTAAACCCTAGTATTTATATATGTAATTTGTTAGTCAAATGGCTTTATATTAGCTTACTGTGTCAAGGAAAACAAGTAGTAGCCTTGGCCCTATTGCATGAGGTCGAACGATGCAGACTATTGAGAAGGGCAAGGAGAAGGCTATGTATCCAACAGCCACTGCATTTGCAGCCACAAAAAACCTGCATATTTATTAATGAAACCATCACTGCTCTTAAATTAATTAAACACACATAATATTTGTTAATCAGAAGTTTGCATACGTGAAAGTTGGAAGATCATTGTACTGAGCATGGAACTGGAAGAACTGTGTGAAGAAGGGAAGAATCTGTTCAGTATTCCCTGCAATGTAAGCAGCAGCAAGAGCAGCTGAACCGGCGCCGAGCCTCAGCACGATGTCTATAATTGCTAGACCTTTCTTTCCTCTAATATTCCGGATTTTGGTAGCTTTTGTGGTAACTACAACAGGTGGAGGAGGTGGAGGAGGAGCACGTTCAACAGCCTTTCCTTTGGCATCACTACTAATTGCCACCTCACCACTCCTTTTTGAGTTCATATTAGAATGTAGAATGTGAAAGGTTTCTGTGATCGGGTTATTGAGAGGGCTTGGGATAGAATGTATTTGTGCAAAGGGATGCTGGGATGTATGGGTTTTATATAGGTATATGATATGAGAGGAGAGATTTATAGTTAATGGGTTAGTTAATTTTGTTCTTTGTTTTAATGTATACATCATAAAACGCATGTATAGAGGAACAGGAGTTGTTGCCAAAAGCTCACTTGCTCCACCACCTATGCAACATCATAGGCAAATGTGAATGGAAGTGCAAGTATTATGTAAGAGATGGTGTTTAATTATGTACAACCTATGCATTAAGTTTGTGTTTGACCATGATATGAGTATAATCTGCACTTAATAAGTATATAATAATTGGTTTGGGTGATGGATCAGATTAGTGGTGGGATTTAGTCAGCAATGAGATCACGAAATAATTTACATAATATAATTATAAGCTTGATGCTAAGATTTCCTTGAGTTAATTTACTTCACATAGTATATATTCAGAAACACTGGAGGAGCTGTGTGACCATGCTAGGTCTTTGAAAAAAGCACATCCACCAAGCTAAGTAGACCAAACACTAGTAAATAGTAGGCGGTTTCTTTATGTAGTTTTCGAATTTTCAGTGCTTTAACTCCTTCCCTTGCTAAATTTTCTTTAATTTTCAGTTCTTATATTACTTTCCCACTAAATAAAAAGAAAACTTGAGGATTTGTTTTGACAATTTTCAAATATTGCTGGTTGTATAATTGTAGTACATTTAAGAGCTGAGTGCACCCCGCCAACAAGGTTTAGCCCAGTGAAAAATAGTTTTGACTTGCAAACCAGTTGTCTTAAGTTCGATCTCCCGTGACACCTTGATAGTGTGTGTGAGAAACCCTCCTCCTCCTGGTAGTTTAGAATATCGCTTGTATTCAAAGAAGAACTGGGTGCACCTCTATTGTGAATAGTTGAGTGTACTCCTATAGAATTACCCTAAATATTTCTATTGGTACTACTTTAAGTTTCAAATTTCACAATTGTAAGACTTTGGGTCTCGAGGGCTTTGTTCTTTCTCCTCTCTTGAACTCCTGTTACTAGTGAACTTTAAGTCCAATGTTAAGGTTCAAGTACAAACTGGCTCTTGAAGGACGATTTGATAAAATTCTAATCAACCAACCAAAGTCAAAAAACATTAAAACGAGTTCTAGGTAGTGAAATTAATTAAATTAATCCACTATCTCAAACTTGGGTGTTATGTTGCTCGATGCAAGCTTGCCTTGTCCACCAAACAATGCTAAAGTCTTCGAACACAACTCCAGAAAAACACAATTCTGATCAAACTAATTTTCAAATCAATTAGGAAACGAAAAGTAAGATAAAAGAGAGAAGAGATTAACGTAACATCTTTCTGGGAAATTTTCTGTTGCTACCCTGTCAATATTAACTATTAATAATCTGGGACCTTATTTAAAGGTATGGTAACGATCTCATAACAATCTACTACAGAATTGCTCTAAGTAATTGGAAATAAAAAAGAATCTAGTAAACCACTTTAAATTACAAATGAATTGTTTTCAGAATAAAGACCAACCCAACCTTAGAAAAATAAAAGCTCGCCCCTCAAATTTACATGCCGCACAATTATAGAGAGCCTTTATTCTACACATCTCAAGACCCCCAAAAGGGGAAAAATCAAAATATACTAGCTGCCACAGCCTTTAGCTGTCATTCCTATACGTGCTATCAGGAAAACCTAATTTTTAATGGGTGTACCTTTTAACATAAGATTTGAATGTGTTTACAAGAAGCAATGATTATCAATTCACTTCCTATGGCCGCAATCTCCATCCACGCTCAGCAAGTGCTTTATGCACTCGACTCACTGCTTCTGCAGTGTCATTAAGTGGAGGGTAACTCCAGCTCTCTGAAATCTGTCAAAATTTGAATACAGCAACGAGATAATAAGATAGAGAAAAAATAAGTATGATTTAGACCAATATAAATCTTCATTCTGTAAAGATGGCGATCAAAAGAAAGTAAGAATATGTTAGAATAAGGGTAAGTAAAAGAAAGAGTTTTTAAGCAAATTCCAAGCACGAATATTTAACTTATCATTATAAGCAAACTAAAATGTACACATTTGTGATGCCACCAAGAAAACTAGACGAGTAAGAACCTTCTAACACTATAATGGCCCATAAACCTCATGAAACTATAAAAGAAAGGGAGCGAAAAAACACATTTACGAAAACATCTGAATTTTCATTCATATAAATATGAGTTCATCAAGAAATGTTAGTTTAAAAAATCATCGGCCGAAGTTCTAGGTGAGGAAGGGCCAATTAAAAGGGTCAAAACTGGGATCTGAAGGGATATCAACATAACCTCTCCCCCTTGTTTTTCTATCTCTTTTATTTACCAACACTGTCTGTCAATTTGTATATCAGAGTAAACAGAAAATGATGAAAAGAACAATTCAATCCTAAAAAGGGCATCCTTCTACAATCAGATGACCCTTGTATAGGAAGAGTAATAGAAACAGATTAATTTTTACTTACATTCTCAGAACCTGTAAATGGTCGAACTACTCCTCTCTCCTTGAGTGATTTATGGAACTCTGACAACTTCCATGTACAACGCTCAGCTCCCATAATATAGGCAGGCTTCCTGAAAATATGGACAGATAGAATTAATCTACTTAAATGAAAAATAATGTTAAAGAAAATAGGCCCTAAATCATCAATTACAGATGTAACTTCCTTAATCTTACCCAGTGCTGCAAACCTCACTTATCATACTGACAGAATCTGCAGTGACAACAAAAGCATCGGCCCAGGCTAGATGGCCCATGTGTGGGTTTGGCTCTGGCAATCATATCAGTACAACATAAAAACCCTAAATCATTTCAACGATAAATTTGACCTGAAAATAAATAAATTTCACATGATACCTTGACCATCCCAGATGTAAACTTTTGGGTTATCTCCAAGCTCCTTTGTTATGACATTAGATACCTGTGGACAAGCAAAAGGGAAAAATGAGTGCCAGCCATAGTAATACAAATTTTTCTAAGAAAATGTTTTCTGTAGCAATACTTTTTCAGGCGTCCTATTAGAGAAACATATTCTGATGCTTCCACAGCTTGCAAGAACACTATGCAGATTGGTTGTCAATTGCTTTGCAAGGTCAACACCATAACGACAATTTCCTATTAAAGAGGAAAAAAAAAACAAAATAAATCATTTAACTAGAATAAATGGACCATTCCAAACAACAATAACAAAGTAGGATGAGAAAAATTATTCCAAACATTCTAGTACACTAAATGAATGATCTAATATTCCTCAAGCAAATGAGGTCTGTATTGACTCTTCAATCACATACGTGCAATGGAAATCTCTGTAACTTAAAAGATAAACATCTTAAGCTTTCCTAAATGTCCTTTAACAGGTCATAATGATTTGAACTTGAGATTCAAACAAATTCCAGAAAAAGGAGAGCTATAAAATAATTCTTGCACCATCCTTCGAAGTATAAATTTGGAGTGAGCCGGTGAAAATAAAATGAAAGGAAAAAAGTATGCCACACAATGTAAGCCACTCCCTATGTCAAGGAATGCATTTTGCTAAATAAGTCGCAACCTCTGCTAACTGAAACAATTTCTTTCTGGGAGGACAGCCACTCGCTAACGCATCAATTAGTACACAAATATGTTTTGTTAGGGACTTGTAAACTCTATGTGTCTATTGGCTTATAAACTACTATATCTTATCAAATTAGTTGATGAACGAAAAGGCAAACAGAAATTAACATGTATTTAAAAAGAAATTCTAAGAAAATTGTATCAAACATGTGACCAGAACCACATGTGAAGTGATACTATACTGTGTAATGTAGAAAGTGAAACATCACCCAAGTAGTGTAGACTACTTTTTTTTCCCTTCACTATTCTGTTGCCCAACTAATGTTGTTATTTGGTCTTTGGTATCCAGTGGATATTGCCTGGTTTGTAGGCCTTGCTGTTGGGTGTTGGCAAGGCTGCTCTTGTAACAAAATTGGGGCATTTATTTTGCAATCTACTCCAGATAGTATTCCCTTTGGAAGGAGAGGACTAGATGGAGTTTTTAGGACAACAAAGATCTTGTTGTACAGTTAAAGAAAGAAGTTTTGCCTCCTCTGACTGGTCCAATACTAGAAATATGGGTAGCAGGGGTACTTATATAAAGTTCATGGATTCACTACACTTGTAACATATACTCTCTGTATCCTGGGTTCTTTTTCTGGTCTTTTTTCATTAGTACAAGTGATTGATAGAAAAAAAAAATTAGAAGAGAAAAAAAAAACATCACAGCCAAACGCTAATTTTTTTACTAGCATTCCAAAGAGCTTAATCTAACCTAACATGAAGGAGGTCTTTAGATTCAAAAACAGCATAATAGCAATCATCATGTAGTGGGTCAACTAATTAAATGCAAATCCTGTAAAACATCAAGCAAGAAAGATTCAGTGTATAACAAAAGATTACCTGTAGGGCCACCAATGTTCACCACAAGTATGGGCTTCGGAAGAGTTGCAAACTCATCACGCCATGCACTAGCTGCGTTTCGAAGTGCAGTAGCATCAATTTGATGTAAAGCTCCAGTAGTGAGGACCTGATTTTATAAGTTTTTAGTTATCATAGCTTTTGGGAGGAGGGGGCAGGGGAAGGGAATTATAATAGCATAAAGCTTCAAAGTGCAGGGAGCAGTTGATATTTAAGTAAGGTTAAAGCTTCTCAAATTTGCAGTGCAAATAATTAGGTCTTCATACATACCACATGCCTGTCAGGAGGTTCACGAGGAGTTAACCACCTATGAATAAATTGAGGAACCTGCTTTTGTGCTTCACGAGTCAAAGGATAATAATCGTGCTTAGGGGTTATCACCAAGTCAAACCTATTTAGATGCAACCTGGGATGTTGTATCTGCGAATGGCAAAAGGTGGGTCAATCAAATACTTAAACACATTTTGTGGTATTCCAATGACAAGGCAACAAATGACCACAGCCACAAAAGAGATCTCCATAGTTAAGATGCTGAAACTTATGAACCTAGTCACAGAGTAAAAGTCATTTGGCAAGCCAACAAATGATTCCATAACTGTATCCAATAGGCTCCCACTCCAAAGATCTCTCTAACCTTAGCACTTAATGAAGATAAAATTGTGTACTTTAAACAGTAAAACCATATAAACCGTTATGTAGGCTTCCCAAACATGATAGTTTCAAACTCCCTAAGTCCTCATTGCCAAACAGATGAGTAAAACCATAATAAACTAATAAAAATTGATGACGGAAGAGGAAAAGCATTCGAAGTGAAAGAGAAACTACCACGGATTAGCATAGAGGCATTGTCATAAGTAAAAAAGGATGGCACATTGTTAGAGTGGATATTTTATGCTAGTCTGGAGGTATTATTGTAATCTATTTTTGTAGAATAACCTTATCATATAAATTCATTATTTAGGTGACAGGGCTGTTAAGCATCAGACCCCAAACCTTTTTTTTCTTAAATCTCTCTCTCGTACTTCCCCTTTCACTCTAATATGTAGTTGAATATCATGATATGATTTTGTTCTAATGATGGGAGCTGTCTTGAGGTAGCTTTTTGATAGATTTTTAGCCAACAAGTCAAGATTTGGTGTTGATTTTGGTTATATGGCTTCTCCCCAACTGAGAATGCGAGTTTTTTTTTTTTGGTTGCTCTATGTTTGCTTTCCTCCTAGTGGAGCATATATACTGCTGTTTCTGTTCTTGTGGAGCATGGTAAAGCCAAGAAAACTATGGGAAAGGGAAAAGGAAATGTCCAATGGAATATAATGGACCAATAACAAGGCTGTTATGTGTTTAAAAAGAAGAACAACATTTACTCCATTCCAATCAAAATTTACCACAAAATAAAACTCTACTTGGGAGTAAAAATAAGAACTATCTCAAGTTGACCTAAACTCAAGCAAAACATGTAGGAAATTATTAATGTTAAAGGATATTGTGAACATACAGCATCACAATAAATGTAAACATTGACATATTCATTTATCATTATCTCCGCATCTACAACTAAGCCATGTCATATAATATAGGTTCATAGTCCAAAGTAATTTGAGAACAGAATATATAGTTAACTGCAAACTGATAAAGCCAGGTCCCATTGACAAACCTGAACAACAAAAACATTATCCGATGCTAGTTGTTTAATAGAACTTGCAACAGAAATGGTATCCCTGCCCGAAGCTACCACCAATATAGGTCCATCCCTAAATAATAAATAAATAAAAAGAAGAAGAAAAGAATAAGTACCAAATATGAAACAGAGATCAAGTTAAGCACCAGATTCTAAATTTTAAGAAGCAAAACCCATTCTGGTTATTGAGCATGTTTGTTTCCTGAATACACTCTTTGGATACCCAGAAATCACCCAAACCCGCTTCACAGACTCAGTTCAAAACTGGGGCTCCCTACCAAACCCTACATTCTTTGGGAGGGAGGAAACTCAAGCAAATAGCCAGATAGGTGCCTTATGGAATCGAATCCCAGACCACGTCGGAGGAAACCACAGGCCTAACCACTCAACTAACCCATGTTTCTTTACTGAATACACAATTTAGGAAAGCAATCAAGAAAGCACTTCTTATATCTGTAAAAATACAAGAAAACAGAAATTTACTTTTCAAAAGTCTGACGAGCCATTGTCACAATCTGCTGGACATCAGCTTCTAAAACACATTTCAAGCCCGCACTTCCACCATTTTCTGTAGGTAAAGGCAAAGTTTTCTGCCCTCGATATATCAATAAAACACAGATCTGCCTTACGATGTAATCTAACTTCTTGTGAAGAGAAACCGGGAGCCAGTGAAGCCATTCATTCATTCCCCCTTTTGGCCTTGTAACCCGCTGCATGGCATCGTCAATTTAAAAGATAAACAACATCAAAAGGTACACATGTAAGTAAAACTGCAGCTGAAAGGCTGGTAAAACACTGATGTTAAGACCATATCCCCAGAAAATGATTGGTTATAATACAGTAGTGCTCAAATCACATGATTTATATAAAGCATGATTTTACGATGTTGTTGCTTAATGTAATTAGGGCAGAATCCCGTACATAATATAAAAACCGGAAGAAAAAAAAAACTGAATCATGATAGTTCAGCCATTTACATCACAAAGGGATATATAGTTAACATGTATGCGTGAGTTTAAAAATTAAACTATAAAAAACTTGTAGGGAAAACGAACCCTCAAACACATATTGGAAGCAAAAATTTCTTTACTGCAAGCAAGGGACTGTAACAAGCAATAACAATGTGGTGGTCACTCAGGTAACTCAGGCCACCATCTTCAATGAAGACACCAATATATCAAAAACCACCTAATCGTTCATATTAAGTATTCTTTTCACAACTGAGAAATAAGTGATCAACAAAGCAAAACCACAAATCCTCTACCAATGACCATTGGAAATCCCATACATCTTGAAAGACAACAGTCTTTGGAAAACTGTACATTGGTTCATACCAATTCTAGTTGGACTTGATAGTGAAATCAACCTTGACTAAACTAGTTTAATGTTATATGTCTAAAATTTAGCTCTACGGTGATTTCTTGCTAGAGTTATCAAAGGATGATACTTCAGTGCTAAGTTGCTAACACCCTCGTACTCATGTCATGTACATTAAGGCACTAGAAATCACATATTTAGGTTTATAAGTGATATGATTTCTATATAGAAATTATAAAGGTAACTTTGCTATGAAGCCAACCATTCTTTTCTTTGTTTATATGCTCTTGAACTTAAAACTGCAGCCGCTTAAAGAAAATTTAGTTAATGGGTAGTTTAATCTTCACAATTATAATCATAGTTTGAAGAAAACAAAAGGACTAAACCCATTATTAGGCGTAATCAAGTAATTAACTTACATATAACACATGCTTATCAGCGAGGCCGAGAGCGCGAACCAAGCCGATGCTCTGATTCTCCGAACCCGGGAAGCCGTTGCCAATCACAACGGCGCGCCTAACGACGCCGTATACGCCACCTTCGAAGATTTCCGGCGTGCCCAGTTTGGGACTGGGCGGCTCCGGAAGTTGTATGGGCCTCATGGAACTTGAGATTTTGGATCTTCAATTCGAAACTTGATGCCAAGAGGCAAGCAGAGTTGAGGGTTAGAGGAAAGAATCGGTGAGAACCGCGAAGGATGGTGGAATAGAGACGGTAGTTAATTGTGCTCGACTGGCAGTTAATTTTGCTCGACTGGCCTGCCTCTGTCTACTCTTCGGTTGCCCGGAAAGTTACCCAGCAAAACAAGGCAATTCCGTGATGCCTTTCTTCGTTTGGTTGGGCCTTATGGGGTGTTACAGGAGGCAGAGCCCAACTCAGGATCCATATCATCATCCATTTACAATTCTCCACAATTATATGTGCTCTAGAGTTTTCCTATTCAAACCATGCAAATCTTTTAGGTTGACCCAACAAGTAAATACCAGTTTCGCCCTACCAAAACCCTGCAATTAAATTTTTGGGAGGTTTGGTTTAAACTCAATGGGAAGTTTATTATTGTGGTAAATAGTGACCTAATTTCAATGCCTAAAAAAATTAGATACAATTTACAATAATATAATTGAAAAATCTCAAAATTACACACATTGCCACTTCTTCTAAGTCAATCACAATATGCCCAAAGACGGAGTTGGAATTTTATATCTAGGGGGGGTCAAAACGTCAACACAAAGTTTAGTTATATGCTTTTATTGGCTTATTGAGTAAACTATTACCAACAAGAGTACTAAATTGAAATGAATGGTTTTGTTTCATAAATGTAGTATGATTTTACTACTATATTCATATTGGAATACAATTTTGATAAGTATTGATTTGTGGTGAGGGGTCCATAGGCTTAAGCATAGCATTTTTTTCTTTACATGTGTTACAACACCCAATATATATACATTCAAAGGGGTTAAATAAAAGTTCTAAAAAGGAAGGGGGGGGGGGGGGCGGGGTGGCCAAAGGCCATCCCTGGCCTTAACGCAACTTCGTCCCTGACTATGCCACATGTTCACCTCCGCGCCGACCACTGCCTACTTGTTGCTGATCACCACTAGCCATTGCCGATCTCCCACAAGCCACCGCCGCCGCTTCCCATTACTGGAGCAGTTTCGATGCTCTCGAACCGAGAATAACTAATGAACATTATCAATCATAAGCCGAGCACTGGATCCAGATTCAGAATGCTTCTTTTCTATCAGCTGAGTTCCATGCACCACCCCCAACCAACTTTACGGTCTCCACCAGCTTCTTCTCACTACTTGGATGCAGGTAATGAGAAACTACATCCCAATCCCTTCTCAAGCATTCCTCTGCCTTCATCATGTAACTGTCCTCCAAAATCCATCTTGATAATTTACTAGAATAGTAATCACGAGTATCGGTTAGCATGCATCCTTCAAAGTCCTTTTTGTAAACATCCATTTGTCCCGCTCCAATTTCAACAGATATATCTATCACATTCTTCAATAGTGCTTTGTCGATTTCTCCTCCCTCGCGTTCTTTATCAATAATACGAATTGTAGCTTCTCTTACGTTAGCATTTACCTCCTGGTAAACCAAATCACGGTAGCATTTAGCTACCGGCAACCAAATTTTGTATGCTTAAAAATAGTATAGCCGATCGGCTATACCCGTAATTTTAAACAAAATAGTATAGCCGCACGGCTTTACTGTTTTTAAACGTGGCTAGGCCTAGACGAGTTTTTTTAAATATACAAATCGTATAGCCGCACGGCTGTACTCGTCTTTCCCAAATTGTTTCTAAAAAATAGTATAGCCGAGCGGCTGTATTGTTTTTGACACATGGTACCTAGGCGATAGGCGGGTCCTTTTTTTAATATATATAAATAGTATAGCCGCTCGGTTATACACGGTTTTTTTAATATTTAAAAAATAGTATAGCCGAGTGGCTATACTTATTTTGACACATGGGATTTTGGAGGACAGTTACATGATGAAGGCAGAGGAATGCCTAAGAAGAGATTGGGATATAGTTTCTCATTACCTGCATCCAAGTAGTGAGAAGAAGCTGGTGGAGACAGTAAGTATTGGTTGGGGGTGGTGAATGGAACTCAGCTGATAGAAAAGAAGCATTCTGATAATCTGGATCCAGTGCTAGGCTTACGATTGATAATGTTCATTAGTTATGCTCGGTTCGAGAGCATCGAAACTGCTCCTATTGAGAGAGTCACAATGAACGGGTAGATCTGTATAAGCAGCTTTGCTATTTGTGAATGCAAAGCCAATGAGTAGCACCACAAATAAGAGCAAAGAGCCTAAATGCATTGCCATAATTAACTGGAGGGTTTTTGGTAGCTCTCCCTGCCACATTGCATGGGGTTTATATCGAGGGAGTACGTACGTGGCCTTTGAAAAATGATTTTATCATCTAATTGGTCCATCTAAAAGATCAAGCAAATATTTTGTTAAATAATTTGATGGGTACTATTAAATGAGTAATGCAAGGAACACCAAAATTGTCACGAAAAAGACTTTCATGAAATGGAGATAAAACTGTCCATATATCATTGTGTTATTGGTCGGAAATAGCAAAAAGTCTCTTACCATTGCATAAGAGTTTCTCTCCTCTGTCACGGCAATTAGTCACTTCTAAGTGGAAAAGATGGTAGATTGATAATTGTATGGATTTAGACAGCTAAACAACGATTAGACAAAGTGAAAAAACCCAATATGTCTAAGAGAGTTAGAAGTAGCTAGAAGAAGGTTAGAAGTATGCAATTAAATTTTGGCCGTTTATATCGAACATATATATCCTCCTTCGCTAATTATGTGCCAAAATGTCCATATAATTAAGCGAGCTATCATATCATGTATTATTATCCACGAATATCTACTTCAACTACCTTTCTTGGACTGCAAGTTATACAAGTATGCAGTGTCTGATCGAAATATCTGCAGCCTGCAGTCTCCAGTCCCAAGCTATATCATATCATGTGTTATCATTGCTGAATATCTGCTTCTACTACTACTACTTAAACCTATGTTTCCTTTGCCTCAACCCTACCTATATTGGTATTGGACTTTTTCATCTTTAGAACCAACCAAATATGACTTTTTCATCTTTAGGTTTTAATAAACGTATAAATTTTTAAAAAAAAAAAACTTAAAACAATAAATCACGTGGAAGGCATGTGACTTTTGGACAGAAATTTGAAAATTTTGACTGTAAGGGCTAAATTGACTATTAAATTGAGTTCGAGTGCTAAATTGGCTGAAAAAATAATAAAAGGGGTTAAGTTCGATTAGGGTGAGTTTAGAGGACAAAACAACACTTTGCCCTAAAAATTTATATATTTTATAACCTTGAAAAACTTGAATTGTGATGACTAACCAAAAGTCACCAGGACATATCTTACATTTATTTTATGCATTGAAATGTTAGATATAATATTGTTTTGCTTCAAGTGCTAGATTACCTATCATTTTAACAAAGGGTACAGCAGACTTTGTAATAAGTTCAACTCTAGATGAAACAGAGGCATGGCCAAACAAAGATAAACCGAAAAAGGCAAGCTCTGTTGGGGACAACCTTGATGAAAGATAGCCGTGCAAGTAATACGGATCCAAGTCAAAGAAAGCATCAAAGAACCTTCGAGTCTCATTCAGATCAAGCTTCAACAAAGTCTCCATCCCAAAAGAGTAAAACTCCCTAACACATCTCCTCTCAATTGGCCACAACCCCTTCCACACTCTATCATAAAGTGGCTGCCCTCTGATCATTCGGGTCGAGCCGAGGCACTGAACAATGGCCTCGGCTAGCACCGGGGCTAGAGCCATGGCCGACGCCACCATGTACCCGGCTGAAGGATTGACAAGCCCGGAAGTTCCTCCCATAGCCATCACCTCTTGAGACATCCGAGGAAGAGGGCCTCCCATTGGGATCAAACACTTCTCAGCCTCCAAAACCCTCTTCACTCTAATTCCCAAATGCCTTAGCCTTGCAACCATTCTCTTCTTCACCTCCTCATAAGACAGCACTGGCCTACCAACCAATGAAGTTTCCATCAAATATATTAGGCTTGAATCAATTGGCATGGCAAAGAGAAAAGTTGGAAATCTTGAATTTCTAGTGAGCATAGAAGGCTCATTTCTGAGATGGGAGTCTCTCCAATCCAACTGAACAACCTTATCCAAGTCAAAAGGGTGAAAATCCACTTCAGCCAAAATGCCATGGCCAGTCTGATAGCCATGGTTCCTTGGTTTGTCATACTCCATGAAAGTGCTTGCAAACCCACTAGCATCAACAATTAGGCTTCCCTTGAGCTCATTGCCATCGTCACAGAATATCGAAGATTCAAACTCTTGGTGCTCAATTTTCAAAACCTTGGCCTTATGAAACTTGACATCATTAGAGAGGCACCTCTCCATTAGCAAAGTCTTGAATTTCTTCCTGCTAATTCGACCAAAAGGGCGGTCTATATACTTGACATTGTCTTCATCAATATAAAGGCAAGACATAGGCCAAGTTTTTTCTAAGCAACTCTCAAGCTTCAAGCTCTCAAACTCATCAACCCAAACACTATAGGTATTTGGCCACAAAGATTGCGGTGAAGGATCAACACAACATACCTTAATGCCATGCTGTGACACTTGCTCTGCAAGGCGAAGCCCGGCAGGGCCAGTGCCGATGATGATCACGTCTAAGGAAGACCTAGTAGATGTGTCGAACTGGGGGATGTCGAAATCTAAGAATTCAGGTTTTGCCTCCGGTTTTAAATCAAGAAAATTTCCACATTCGCTGCTCTGGGCTTTGAAAGGAGTACTTCTTGAAGATGTGCCACAGGTTCTTGGAAATGAAAATGGAGGATTGAATGAATGTAAAAATTGGCAGCTCTGGGTTGCTGGTGGTGGTGAAAACAGCCTCATAAGAGTACCCATTAGAGAGTTTATTAGAGAGATGAACCAGTAGAAATGAATCCTAAAATACTATTATTTATAAGGAAATGTTTGTTGGGGATACTTCTGAGCAACATATAACAAAACAATCTTGATAAACTTTTATAAGACAGTTCCTAATGCAGATTAGTAAAACAATTTAGTTAAAAAATAACATGTGTTCGTTCAGCTTTTATTTCTTAAATACATACTCTTTTTTTTAATTGAATTATTCTGTAACGTAGCACGAACAACCTTTATTATTTTGTTTTGTTTTGGGCTCTTATTCAAGCAAATTTATCCCAAAGATTGCTCAAGTAGCCTTCTTCAATGCTGATCGCGATAACTTATCCACATGTCCATACTTCAAATTAAAAAACCAATTTGTCCCATGTGATGCTCTGCTCATTGCTCAAATTAAATAATAAATATGAGTGGGCAGCGGCCAGATTTATCAAAACTCCACATGCAATTGGTCGACCAAATTTCATACTTATAATATCACGACGTCACGTAGTAATATCAATGAAATTATTGAAATGAATTGCATTATATTTGGTATAGGGCCACGGCCACCGATAACAACAAAAATAAAATTAAAAAAAATCATTGTTTTTGGTATAGCCGCCAGATAGTGAAAGTGTTGGGTGTTTAGTCCTTATAGCGTGCAGTCATGTTTGAAAGACTACAGTGTAATGACGCCATTTTCAAGTTCATATTTATTTTTGGGAATTGTAAAACTTGCGAAAAATTTATAATTTTTCTCTCCATTACTTAAATCGTTAGTGAATTTGTTAAATGCTTGCGTATCAAAAGTGTGATTGTTTATTTAATTACATAAACTTCCACATGGACAAAATAATAATAAAAACTTATTTTATTATTTAAATTTTTTTAAAAAAAAACTAATCCAAAAAATACCCAGCCTCCCAACACCCACCACCAGCACAACCCATCTCTCAGTCAAAAGGGGGAGGGGGAGCATGTTGTTAGATATTATGTTAAGAAATTAAATTAAAATTTGATTTTATAAAAGAAGAAAAAATGCAATATCGAATCTTATGGTGTGGGCATGACTCTTTGTAACTTTTGTATTATAGTAGTAGACCAAACATTAAAAATTAGAATAGGTTAAAAATGACTTGCAACTGGTCAAATCCACCCTCATAATGTCACGCACTTACACGCTTTCATCTCTAGGGAATTGGCATGCCCACACCAACCTATTGGTGGGAATCGAACTCAAAACCTCTTGGTGAGCAACTCGATCCCAATTCCACCCCAATGTTTGATGGTGGTATATGATGTTCTTCCTTCGAGTTTGAAGTAACATGTCAATATTTCATCGACACGTTTGAGGTTCACTATTTTTCTTAAGTACCCCTTTAAAAATCATCCCCTTTAGAAAAAATAAATAATAATAAAATCAGCCAAATTAGCCCCTTAATTGACATCATCAAAATTTCATTTTCATCAGAGGGGCTATGTTTGTCTTCGCATTATTTGTTCCAACAAAAAAAAAAATTATTTATATAATTTTTGCAGGGAGGTATTTTCATTATGTTCCTAGGTACGTAAATATAGGTATTTTAAGCAGAAAAAAGATAAGCAAAAACCTAATAAAGAAAAACATATTAGGTTCTGCACACAATTCGATCTCCACAGTAAAATTGGATTCAAGGATGATCAACATTTTGATCTTGAATCAAACGGGACCACGAGTAGTGTCACATCACATGGTTAGTGATCTTTGACTTTGTTAGTGGATGAATTGGCACGTGCGTTGGTGATTCTCTCGAACTCGATGAAGAACAAAAAGTCTTTGAGTTGTCTAGTGTTTGATTTGGACACAGAGATTTCATGATTTGTGAAACGCTCGAGTTTGTTTCTTTTCTAAAGGTCACTTCTCTTGAATGATAGCCTATAATTTGTGTTCTTCGTTTTGTTGTTCCAGCACCCACACCATCTCCTCCAACTCAAGAAGACCTCTCAAATTGTCCACCAACTCAGAGGCCACTCAAACTCCAACTTCTCCACCACCAAGTAAAATCAACTCACTCACGAAGTCAACTACGTATTTGAAAAAGCTTTCACACCAACCGATCAGCCATTTCCAGGTCCTCCACCCCTTCTCCCCCTTCCATAACCACTGAAATTCCATGGTTAATCTCTTTCATCTCCAGCAGTAAGGTTTGTTTTTGAAACCATCAAAGTTTGTGTGTTGCTGCAATGTTTCCTTCATATTCAGTTCCTCTTAAACGGAAACCATGGTTGTGTTTCTATTTTAACAAGTTTTTGGGGCAATGAATACGTAGCAGGTCAAATTTTCTCAATTGGGGTGCGAAAGCAAACATACAAATAGTTATTTCGTGGAGAATGCTGTTGCATTAAATTTTTCGGTACCGCTATACTTTAGAAGCTTAAGCAGATTCAGGACCACTAGTAGATGTACTAGAAACGCACTCCCTTGTGTGCCGTCACGTTTTACACACCAGAAACAGATACCTAAGGGAATATGAGATGTAAACAGAAAACTAAGGTAATGTGAGAAGAGGTTCTAATCCAATCATTTAACAAGGAGCACTTGAAACTAGAGCTCTAATATTCTGGTAAAGTATATTGTATAAGGAATGGACCAATGTGTATAGTCCAAGCTAACAACACGAACAACATTACAGAATGAAACAAAAAGCAATTGTTTCCAAGTGTTACAGTATTATGCAGCTTCAAGTGCTAGATTACCCATCAGTTTAACCAAAGGCAAAGGACACTTCGTAACAATATCGAACCTAGATGGGGAAGAGGCACGGCCAAACAGCGATAAACTCAACAAAGCAAGCTCTCTAAGAGACAACCTTGAGGAGAGAAACCCATGCCAGTAATAAGGATCCAAGTCAAAGAAAGCATCAAAGAACCTTCTGCTCCCATCCAGATCAAGCTTTAACAAAGTCTCCATACCAAAAGAGTAAAACTCCCGTACACATCTCCTTTCAATTGGCCACAAGCCATTCCATGCTTTATGATAAAGTGGCTGCCCTCTAATCATTCGGGTTGAGCCAAGGCACTCTGCAATGGCCTCAGCCAATATCGGGGCTAGAGCCATGGTCCGAGCCACCATGTACCCAGTTGAAGGGTGGACGACCCCAGAAGTCCCTCCAATTGCCATCACACTTTGGGGGATCCGAGGAAGAGGGCCTCCCATTGGGATCAAACACTTCTCATCTTCAATTATCCTCTTCACTCTGATTCCCAAATGCCTTAGCCTCGCAACCATTCGTTTCTTAACCTCCATATAAGATAACACTGGCCTACTAACAAGTGAAGTTTCTTCTAAGAATACCAAGTTTGAATCAAATGGCATAGCGTAGAGAAACGTCGGAAATTTAGAATTACTAGTACGCAAATAAGGTTCATTTCCAAGATGGGAATCTCTCCAATCCATCAGAAGCATCTTATCCAAATCAAAGGGGTGTTCTTCCACTTCAGCCAAAATACCATGAGCAATCTGATACCCATGGTTCCTTGGCTTCTCATACTCTATGAAACTGCTAGCAAACCCACTAGCATCAACAACCAAGCTTGCCTTGAGCTCATTCCCATCATCACACAAAATCGAAGACTCAAACTCTTGGTGCTCAATTTTCCACACCTTGGCCCTGTGAAATTGAACCCCACTGGAGAGACATCTCTCCAATAACAGAGTCTTGAGTTTCTTCCTACTGACTCTACCATAAGGACGGTCCAAATACTTGGTCTTATTGTCATCAACATGAACGCAAGCCATAGGCCATGTTTTGTCTAAGCAATTTTCAAGGTTCAAGCTTTCAAACTCATCGACCCAGACACCATAGTTATTTGGCCACATAGAAAGGGGTGAAGGATCAACACAACATACCTTAATGCCATAGCTTGAAACCTGCTCTGCAAGACGAAGCCCAGCAGGGCCTGTGCCGATTATAATCACATCCAAGCGAGAACGGCTTGATGGGTCGAATTTGGTGAGGTCGAAATCGAAGAACTCGGGTTTTGACTCGGGTTTCAAGTCAAGGAAATTGCCAAACTTGCTGCTTTGGATTTTGGAGAAAGATTTTCTTGAAGATGGGTGATGGGTTTTTAGAAAAGAAAATGGAGGGTTTGATGAATCAGAGAAATTGAATTGACTAGCTTTTGCTGCCGGTGGAGGTGAAAACGGCCTGAAAAGGGTGGCCATAGAGAGAGAGAGAGAGAGAGAGAGAGAGAGACAGAGTCAAAGGGAAGTGGAAAGTCGTTATTAATAGAAGAACAGCTGAAGGAGATACCGACAGAATGGAATCTGAAACTCCTTACTATCAAAATTATTCTTTTTGGCTACCAAAAAAAATTATTCTTTTTGACCAAAAAAGGACACATCATATTTTCATGAACCTTGGCTAGGGCAAAACAAATAGTCATGTCATCGGTCCAATTTTTTTTTTTAGGTCAATTAAAACTTTTAGAATCTGAATGAATTAAACAAATTTTCTTCATTTCATTGGTATGCTTACTAATTCGAAATTGGGGGAGAAGGAATTGAAATTGAAATTAGCTTGATTACTAAAATGCCCTTATTCTAAATAAATTAATTTATATGCAAATTTTTATTGGGTTAAGTGTGTGATGATATAATGAGTAAATAAGGTGAATTTCTGATGGGTTAGTTCTTCAAAAATTAGAATACCACCACTCACCCTAGAACTCCTGATTTTGTGTGGGCCCCACTTGCATTTTCATTCCTTTATGTGAAGTCAACACATGAGTAATACGTAAGCGGAATCTAACTCCTTATTTTGATTCTGATTACAAATGAGTAAATATGTCATACACCAGACCCTTTAGCATGTACCAATTATGTTTTTTAATTTAATTTTTTATTATATAGTTTTTCATTTTAAAATGTGTGGGTGTCTTTTTGTTGAGAAGGCTTAGTAGGGTTGGATAGTTGGGAAGATGTGAATATAGCCTTCAAGTCTTCGTTTCTAAGTTATCAAGAACTAGGCCCAAAGTATCCTGAAGGAGAAGCAGGTTCTAGGGAATACTATGTTCTTCTTCCAACTAATGTTTTGATGGTTATTGTGTCTAAAATCAGTGGTATTAAATGTCTTCGGCTGCTCTTTGGAGATCTTTGAATGTCTTTGATAGCTGCATTGATATTACGTATAGGCTTGGCATGAGAGAATTGTGGTGTGGGAGCTAAGAATCCATAAGTTTAGAAAGATAGAGTGATTTGCTTGAGAAATAGATGACTATGGCAGTGTATTGATTGGGTGGTGTTTTGGGAAAGGTTGCTGCTTGAGTCTGGTACTTCTTAACAGCTAGAGGATGGGCTTTCTCTTGTTGTTGCTGATGTGCTTTGTCAAGGGATTTGGATGGTGTTTAAGGCTTGAAGTGGTATTCTGAAAGAAAATGAGCATGGAGAGGTTAAGGCTTGGGTTTTGGGTGGTTCTAGTAGCTAGTGGATGAGCTTGCCTCTACTTGTTCATGGGTTTGGAATGGTTAAGGCTTGGGTTTTTGGGGGAGCTGGAGGATGAGCTTGTCTCTGCTTGGTTTTGTGTGTCTGGGTTTGGAATGGCTAAGGCTTGTTTCTGGGTTTGGCTAAGGCTTGTTTCTGCGTGTTTTCCAGTAGAGGGTGAGCTTGCCTCTACCTTGGTTTGTTGTGTTTTTCTGCGTTCCTTCTTCCTCTATTTATAAGGTGGGATGCATAGGCTTTTGGTTATTGTGAGAGTGTACATTAATGTACAATAATTCACAATAATGGATCCGTGAGTGTGCAGTAATGATTGTGTGTACAATGATGAACAGTAATGAATAGTAATGGATTTTAATATGATTGGTAGTTGTGGTTTAATGTTAGAGAAGAGGCTGGGAGTTCTCTCTCTCTGCTTACCTGTGTAATTAGGCTAAGGAAAATGAGGCTGAGTTTTGGTACTCCTAAGCAGCCCCAAAACTGCCATTGTCTGATCCTTCAACATGTCTTATGAACACTTATAACCATCCATACCACAACCCACTCAGCAAGCCCCGGGCATGTATGTGCCTTGGGCCCACTTAAGTGTGTAAAATGGTTTAGCATAGGAAAATGTATTAGCTTGCACATATTTATTCGATATTTTCTTGGCATGGAATGTACACTATTTGAACTTTTATAAAAATACAGTTATATTTATTTACTAAATTAATTCCCAAAAGACAGCTTGGATTAATGCATGGCCAACATTATATGTTATATTGGACTTTAAATATCATTGGGCTTCTCGTGACAATGTGGGCCTCAACATTAGCCCCCTTGATTATTGGGGCAATAAAAGAGTATTGAAATGGTTCGAATAATAAATTTTCAGCCCAAAATAAGTGGCAATGGCATCGCTGGTTTTTTCCAGTATTGGCGTCATCATAATAGTCTTTTAGCAGCATGTAATATGCATCAAGTGTCCATACTTGCTTTCTTGGCCGTAGTCGTTTTTTGATTTCTTATCTTTTTCTTGGCATAGAGATTAGAATGGTTTTGGCAATATCATTGTGAGAGCATAGTTTTGAGTGAAGTTTTTATAAGAGAGTATGAGTTTTCTTGATACTTAATTTGCTTGCTTGATTACAGTTGAAACAAAATGTAATTGCTTGGTGTTTGGTAATGCATGTTTTACTTGGGTTACTTGCTTTGTTGCTTATAGAGTTGGATTTTGCATGTCATGCTTGTTTGCTTGCAAGAAACCAGAATTGCATGAACTTGATATTGCATGGCATGGGTTGGCATGGGTTTGGACATGTGTCCAAATGACTTGAACTTGAATAATTTTGATAGTTCATGATTGTTTGGATTGCTTTGTCGACATGTTGCAATTTTCATGGCATGTGAATTGGGTTCGTAAATCTCCTTGGCACGTTGTAATTGGCTTGTAAGTTCCTTTGAGGTTTTGCATTGCTTTGATTTTCTTGATCAGTGAGCTTGGAGTGTTGGGAACTACTTGGCATTTTGCACATGTTAAGCTTGAGGTATTGCTGGATGAGAATTATTGCGAAGGTAACAGTGTATACGAGATGTGCATTTTGTACAAGGATCTGAAGAGGTCCTTGGAGTTTATTGTTTATGGCAATTTTCTTGAATTGCAGGGAAGTTGAATTAGTTGGAACTGTTCACAACAACTTTTCCGAAATTGCAGTTAAGTTTCTGAAAAGTTGGGATTAGATTGAAAAGAGATGAACTACGAGACATGGGTCGAGTTGAAATTTCTGAATGTTGACAAGAAGAGTTCGAAAAACATCGGATTCATAATTCGAGGGGGTGTGGATCTTGAGAGTGGTTTGGGAATTGAGAGAATCGTAACGGTGAATGGATCTTGGATTTTCCTTGTCTATTTAGGATGGCATTTACATGGCTTAGTTCATCCATATGAGTAGTGTGATAGTTTGAGTATACAGTAGAACTAAAGAAAGGTGAAGAAACCAAAGGAAAACAGAAGAATGGTTTTACTGAATAACCTCTTCTCATTTACTAACCTGATTAATTACACTTACATTTGAGGTATATATATAGCCAAAGCTATGTACAAAACTTTCTCTAACAACCTATAACAAACATAACAACTTAACCAAAACTATACATGTGTAACAAGAATAATTGGCTGCCTAAACTAAATGAGTTGTCATGACTTGGCATCGTTATCTTTACACCCCCTCAAGCTGAGCTTGGAAAGACTAGGAGTTCCAAGGGAAAGCTTGGATTGAAGAAAGAGAAACCGATTCTTAGACAAAGATTTAGTGGTGAATATCAGCTATCTGGTCTTGGCTACAAACATACTGAACTTTAACTAGATTTGCAAGAACTAGCTCCCTTATATAGTGGTAATCAATTTCCACATGTTTGGTTCTGGCATGAAAAACAGGGTTTGATGCAAGGGAGATGGCAGAAATGTTATCAAACCAATGGTAGGTTTAACAAAGGAGGAGAAACCAAAATCTCTAAAAACTTTACAGATCCATGTAACTTCAGTTGCAGTGTGAGCCAGGGATTGATATTCAGCCTTAGTAGAAGAACGAGCTATTGTAGGCTGCTTTTTAGCGCTCCAGCTTACTAAGTTTGAGCCAAGAAACACACAAAATCCACTCGTGGATCTCCTATCAAAAGTGCAGCCAGCCCAGTCTGCATTACAGTAGGCTAATAGAGTGAGAGGACCTTTATGAAACCAGATACCATGTGAAGATATACCTCTGAGAAATCTGAGTATTCGCTTGGCTGCCTGCATATGTGAATCAATTGGAGTATGCATGAATTGGCATACTTGATTAACTGCAAATGAGATATCAGGCCGAGTCCAAGTTAAATACTGGAGGCCTCCCACAATGGATCAATACTCTGTGGGGTTTACCAAAGGTGTACCACTGTGATCCAGTTTGGCACTTCCAAGAGGTGTAGAACAATGCTTAGGACCCTCCATTTTTATCTTTTGTAACAAGTCCATCAGATATTTACCCTGATATAGAAAGAGTCCCTCTTTGGTTCGTTGAACTTCAAGACCTAAGAAATAATGTAAGGGACCTAAGTCCTTTACATGAAACAAAGAACTCAGTTTCGTGATGAATAGATTGCACACTGATGAATCTGGACCACTGACCAATATGTCATCCACATATACAAGGACAATAACAAGAACTGGAACCTTGAGAACAAAGAGGGATGCGTCAGATGATGATTGAGCGAAACCAAGAGACTTGAGAGCTTGAAACAATTTATCAAACCATGCCCTGGGAGCCTGTTTGAGTCCATACAAGGACTTTTGGAGTTGACACACATGATTTGGAAAGTTTCACTACTGCAAAAAACGAAATAGACGACGGGGATCCACGTCGTTGTAATGCTTTGAAAACCGCCGTTAAATCGACCGCCATCTTTTTGGGTGTCAAACTACGACGGCTTTTCACCATCGTTGTTTATCTGTAAAGACGACGATTTTTAAAGAAAATCGTCGTTGTTTAGAGGTAAAGATCGTTAATTATAGGAGGAAAGACGACGGTTTTATTAAAAACCGTTGTGTATTGTAGGTTAAGATGACGGTTTTTTATGAAAACCGTCGTGTATTGTAGGTTAAGATGACAGTTTTTTTTTATGAAAACCGTCATCTTTACATATAATAGACGACCCTTTTTTTAAAAACCGTCATATTTACTTCACAATAGACGACCATTTTTTTTAAAAACCGTCATCTTTACATATAATAGACGACTTTTTTTTTTTTAAACTGTCATCTTTACATATAATAGACGACTCTTTTTATAAAAACCGTCGTTAATTATCTGTAAAGACCATGATTTATTATGAAAACCGTCGTCTAATAAGTTCCTAAACTGCTACATTTTAGTTCTTTTTGATTTCATATGATGCTATACAACGATTTTAACTGGAAAACCAACCATAATTCTTTCATAAAACTTGAAGATTCAATAGTTATTACATAGTTAACCAATCTTTATTCTACAACAAACATAATTACTACCAATTAAGTAGTACAATCTTTTCCTAACAAGACCTACGTACACCTAATCCAAGCCTTCCTCATCCAAACAGACAAATGATGCACAACTGAAGTCTCCTCCATCATCCCTGTAAATAAATCAAAATGACAAAGAGAGAAAAAAAGCTAAGATTATAAACATATAAAATTAGGTGGAAGAGAAATTTTACCATTGGACCATATTTCCATAGAAAACTTGTAAAATGAGCATAAAATAGACCATCAAGAACCTGCAAAAGGAAAAATATATAAAGAAAATGATGGTGAAAAGAGAAGGTAACAAATTTTCAACAACAAAAAAACATACGACTCACATAGAAAACCTGCAAAAGAAAAAGTTATAAATCTGCAAGCTTCCTCCTCATCTCCTGAGAACCAAATCAGAAAATCTAAAAAGAAACTAGAAATAAAAAAAATATGTAAACAAACCAGACAAATCAAGAGAGACAGAAAATCTGAAATCAGGGAGACAAAAAACATACTAGAAATGCAAAGAGACTAATCCAGAATTCACTAGCAAGATATAGAAGGGTATTGAGAGATTAGGTCACTTTCAAATCAAACCTTTCATAAGGGTGTTTTAGAGAGCTTAGGAGTGTTTCAAGGAGGAAGAGATAAGGTTTTCAGAGACGGGGGGAAATTTGAAAATTTGTCGAGCGCGAATTCACTTAAGCGGCCTTTTTTTAGCGTGTTTTAAAAGACGACGCTTGTTAATGAGAGATAAGGTTTTCCAAGACGGGGGAAAATTTGAAAATTTGTCAACCGCGAATTCACTTAAGCGGCCTTTTTTTAGCGTGTTTTAAAAGACGACGCTTTTTTAAAAAAACCGTCGTCTTTACATATAATAGACGACCCTTTTTAAAAAAAACCGTCGTCTTTACATATAATAAACGACCATTTTTATAAAAAAAACCGTCATCTTTACTTCATAATAGACGACCCTTTTTAAAAAAAAAACCGTCATCTTTACTTCATAATAGACGACCCTTTTTAAAAAAAAAAACGTCATCTATTACATATCTGTTTGTGCCTAATAAATCACGGCCATGGGCTGGCCGAAGGAGCCCCTTTTCTCGGCCCTGGCACTTGCTCGTAAAACTGAAACGCAGCGTTTCAACAGGGTGCTTTGCCTTCCTGAAGACAAAAGAAAAATGCTAAGGCATGATCATCTCGGCCTCGAGAGCAGGCCGAGGCCGAGGCCGAGCAAAATCATGGCCGAAGGCATTAAAGGCAAATCATCACGTGACAACAGGGTCCCATGCTTCATTTAATGAAGTAGTGCCTATTTAATGCAGCAAACCCACTGGCCACAAATAAGCATTTAATGCATGAGGGAAGGTGGGAAGTGATTGAAGTCAGGATTTGGTGATGAGGATCAGAGTGATTAGACGTAGACATTCTCACAAAAATTCTGACAGCTTGAGATATTAGGTCACCAGCTATCAAGGCCATAAATGCGTCTCCACGGCCAGAAGCGCAGAGTCCATGATCGGGGCGGCGACCGAGATTCACCAGGATTTATGGGGTCACACCACCATACTTCACGATCCCAAATGTCGATTGGACTACCCACTTGCTCTAATCAGGCTCCACCATGCAGATTTTCAGCCTCGATTACTCCTCCAGGAACTCTTCCTATAAATACAAGGCTCAAGCTACATTCAAAGGGTTCAAACACCAAACCAAAGCCTCCCACGGAGCAACTTATTTTTTCCTGTAATGCACTTTCAATATCTTTACTTGCTTTCCTATGAGTAGTGTTAGACTGTAAGGAAAATTCATTCATCAATATATCATACGACCCTTGATTTTCAAGGCGCCGGAGCACCATCCCTGTTGTTCGTTCACTCACCCCATATATCATACGATCGTCACTCCCTGAGCAACGCGCTGGAGCACTGCCCAAAACCCACCACCAACACCATCACTCAATGGCCTTGTAGTTCAGGCCGTGAACCTAACAGCCGAGACTAGTTCCTCTCTCGGCTACAATCGTTTGATTAGAAGACGAGTTCAAATAGGTGCACCACTTATCCATCCTACACTTATCAACATCTCGACGCACGGTAGACCGTGCTGGCACGCCCGTGCACAACCGCACCGCACCCAAAAGCAGGAAGCCGCGTGTCAACGCATACCCCCTCGGCCCGGAACTCCAGGCCGTGAGATTTGCGCGGCAGACAATATCATAGACGACCCTTTTAAAAAAAAAACCGTCATCTTTACTTCACAATAGACGACCCTTTTTAAAAAAAAACAGTCATCTTTACGTATAATAGACGACCCTTTTTTTAAAAAAAAAACTGTTATCTTTACTTCACAATAGACGACCCTTTTTAAAAAAAAACCGTCATCTTTACATATAATAGACGACCCTTTTTATAAAAAAACTGTCATCTTTACTTCACAATAGACGACCCTTCTTTAAAAAAAACCGTCATCTTTACATATAATAGACGACAGTTCTTTCAAAACAACCATGTCTTTACCAAAAAAAGGACACTTGATTTTTAAAAGACGACGCTTGTCATACCTGTTGTCGTTGTTTTTTGGTCATATTTTAACTATGAAGAAAACCTTTTTAATAAGACGACGCTTTTTTATTTGTGTGCATCGTTATAAAAAAATATTCAACAGTACCTCCGTTTTTTAGTTGTTTAGGTCACTTATCCATGGCGGTTTTTTGTTACCGTCGTCTTTTTAAACACAACGACGGTTTTTTCTTCTACCGTCATCTTTTTTTGGTTGTCTTTTTTACTTTTTGTAGTAGTGTTTGGATCACTGAAACCAGGTGGCTGATGCATGAATACTTCTTCTTTAAAATCACCATGAAGGAATGCATTACTAATATCAAGTTGATGCAGAAACCAATTGAATTGCACAGGAAAGGTTAACAAAATTCTGATAGTGACAGGCTTTGCCACAAGACTAAAGGTTTCTTGATAGTCCAGACCCTTTTTTTGATGAAATCCCTTGGCAACAAGCTGGGCTTTATACCTGTTAATGGTGCCATCAAGCTTTTTCTTGATTCTAAATACCCACTTACAACCTACAACATTCTGGGATGAAGAAGAAGGAACCAAAATCCATGTTCCAGTTGATTGGAGGGCATTAAATTCAGCTTGCATGGCTGATCTCCACTCAGCAAATTTAGAGGCCTGATTATAGGATGTTGGTACATAATCAAGAGAGGATGATAAAGGGTGTTTGGTAGCAGTGTAAGCTTTAGGCTTAAAAATGCCATTCTTTGATCGAGTAACCATAGGATGAATATTTTGACCTGGTAAATATGGAGAAGAGGAGTGAGATTGTAAAGGGCTGAAATTGTGTGGTGATACAAATTCACTAGGGGGAAGAGCATTTAAAGAAGGATTGATGGAGTGAGAACTTGGTAAGACAGATTGTGAGTTGGAAATGGGAAATTGCAGGTCAATAACAGGAGAGACAGTAGGGATAGAATCAGAGTTTGAAGCTGACTTGGTAATAAAGGGAAAAGACTTCTAATCAAATAAGACATGCCGAGAGAAATAGACTCTGTCAGTGGTCATGTCTAAGCACCTATAACCCTTATGTTGTAAACTATATCCAAGGAAAACACACTGCTTGCTTTTGCCATCAAGTTTAGAGGTGACATAAGGTTTTAACCAGGGGTAACAACTACACCCAAAAACCTTTAGCCTAGTATAATATGGTAATGTATGAAATAATAACTCCCATGGAGATTTTGCAAGACTAGAAATGGGCAACATGTTGATCAAGTAAGTAGCAGTGGATAGAGCTTCAACCCAATAGACTTTAGGGACATTAAAAGTTACGAACAATGTTCTAGTTGTTTCTACAAGATGCCTATGCTTTCATTCTACACATCCATTTTGTTCAGGTGTATGTGGGCAACTGAACTGATGAGAAATTCCATGCAACTTAAGATAAGACTGAAAAGAAGCACTAGTGAATTCACCCCTTGAGTCAGAACGTATAGCCTTTATTTGATTACAAACAGAATTTTCCACATATGTCTTGAAAGTTACGAAGGTAGAATACACCTCAGATTTACTTCTCAAAGGAAAGAACCAGTTATATATGGTGTAATCATCTACTAACAACAGGTAATACTGAAAACCACTCACAGAAGTTACAGGGGCAGGTCCCCATACATCACAATGAAGTAAAGCTAGACTACGGGAAGTAGATGAACCAGCAGGGTGAAAAGGCAGTTCATGGTTTTTACCTATAGCACAATCCGAACAGAAGAAGTCAATTGAGGAGTTACCTTGCAGTGCAAGCTTATTACCAGAAATCACTTTTCGAAAGATATTGGAGGAGGGATGACCCAATCTACTATGCCAAATCTTCACTGGAGCTTTAATACTGACAAATGCTGATGAAGAAATTGAAGAAGAAGTACCATTTGAAGTAGAGCTTTGCAAAGGATAGGAGCCATCTCTAACTGGTCCACGCAAAAGCATCTTCCTCGTAGAACGATCCTTTACAAGGGATCCATCAGAATCAAGTGTCAATGAACATGAATTGTCTTTGAAAAATTGAAAAGCAGACAACAAGTTGTGCTTCATTTGAGGAACATGAAGTACAATTTTCAATTTAAAAGAAGTACTGGCAGTATGTAACAAAGAGGAACCAATATGGTTGATGGACAGACCTTTACCATCACCAATATAGACTTTGCCTTCACCGGTGTAAGGAGATGGAGAAGAGATGTTGGAGATGTCATTGGTAATGTGAGAAGTTGCGCCAGAGTCAATGAGCCATGAAGGAGGAGAGGGCTTTGATGTATAATGCGCACACATTGCAGCAAGCTTTGCTGGAGGGATTTTACCAGAAATTTCTGGATCCATGCGAACATAGCAGTATATGGCCTTATGACTTGCATTTCCACAGATCTGGCAAGTGTTGTGAATTAAAGACTAACTCACTGCCCTTTTAAGATCTTGTTGTTGATGGACTTTAGACAAAGAACTCAATGATGGATGAGTCTTACACACACACACACAGAAATTAACCAAGCACAAATGACACAAGTGTTTATAGAGGTTCAGCAAATTGCCTACATCCTCTTTGATGATCACCTTGAGAAATTTCACTAATGAAGATAGGTTACAACTTTGGTTTACAAAGGAAACCCCCTTAGAACACTACCCTCACAATCTGTTTCTCTCTCACCCTTGCTCAACACCTTGATACACTTAGAGAACTCTCTTGCTCTCACTCTTGGCTTTTCTGAAAACTCTCACAGGAAAAAACTATCACTTCTGCTGCAACCACTTCCTAATTATCCAACTTGTTTTCTCCTCTTGTGTTATCTTACTTCACCCCATTTCCTACACAAGCCAATAGACAAGAGATAAGATATCAGCTTGTCCTCCACGTTCTTCCCTTTAGTCACCACTTAGACTAAATGTCAAATCAAGTAGGTAAATAGAATCCAACTCAGCCACCTCCCACTTACACCAGAAAATGGAGAGTGATATCTTTGAAATAAGATAACCAACTAGCCATGAGTGCTCTCCCAACTTATCCAGCACGTAGTCAACATTCATTTAACTCAGAAGTGACCCACAAAGCCTCTGAAATCATGTGGAAAGCGATAGCCATTGATAACACAGTTGAAAACGCGTAAGGAAACGTCACAGCACGATTGGAGCGACCGGTCGTCAGGAATGGGCGACCGGTCGCCAGAAGTTTTCCCTCCAGACTTTGAATCTGCTTCTAAGAGACCGGTCGCAAATGTCCAGCGACCGGTCGCTCATGCTCCTGCGACCGGTCGCGAATAACTAGCGACCGGTCGCTCTTCAGTTTTGCTCCAGACTTCGAATCTGCTTCAAAACGACCGGTCGCAAATGTCCAGCGACCGGTCGCTTTTAGGCAGATTCAAAATCATCCTTTGAGCGGCAAAAACTTTGTATCCTTTTAGGTGAGCCATTTTTCCAACAATCTCCACCATGGCGAGCCTAAAACTCCTTGTGGACATCATTGCCTTCCAGGACATCTGTAATGTCTTGAGAATCGTCCTGATAACTCTCAAGAACTCCACCTCAATCTTTAGCATGTAACAAGATTGAGCAAGCTCAAACAATGCTTGAACTTTGCTGTTGTGACTGGCTTTGTTAGGCAATCTGAAGCGTTCTCATTTGTATGAACCTTCATTATTGTGATGTCTCCATCATTCACCCAATCCCTAATCCGGTGGTATCTCACATCAATGTGTTTGGACCTCCCATGGAACACTTGATTCTTCACTAAGCAAATAGCACTTTGACTGTCACTTAGAATCACCACCAAGTCTTGAGCTATCCCGAATTCCTTTGCCAATCTCTTCAGCCATACCGCTTCTTTTGAAGCTTCCGTTAAAGCCATATACTCCGCTTCCGTAGTAGACAAGGCACTAACCGATTGTAACACCGCTCTCCAACTAATCGGTCCTCCACCACAAGTGAAGACATATCCTGTGGTGGATCTCCTCTTGTCTAAATCTCCTGCATAATCAGAATCTACATACCCCGACACACATGCATTTCCTTGTTGTCTTTCAAACAATATCCCAAGCCTTTTGGTGCCCTTCAAGTACCTGAGAATCCATTTTGCTGCTGTCCAATGTTGCCTTCCAGGATTCGCCATATACCTTGACACCACACTAACGACTTGGGCTAAGTCGGGGCGTGTGCACACCATTGCATACATGAGACACCCTACCAAGCTTGCATATGGAACTTTACTCATTTCTTCCTTCTCCACATTCGTAGAAGGACATTCTTTTGCACTTAACTTAAAATGCTCCGCCAAAGGAGTAGACACCGGTTTGCAATCCATCATATTGAACCTTTCAAGTACCTTGGAAATGTACTTGCTTTGTGACAGCCACAACTTGCCTTCCTTTCTGTCTCTCCTTATCTCCATTCCTAGGATCTTTTGTGCAGCACCAAGATCCTTCATGTCAAACTCCTTTCCAAGCAATGTCTTCAAATTCTGGATTTTTGACATGTCTTTACATGCAATTAGCATGTCATCAACATAAAGAAGCAAAATGATGAAGTTACCATCCTTGAATGCATGAGAGTAAACACAACAATCAGATTCACATCTTCTATACCCAATCTTCATCATGTAGGAATCAAAGCACTTGTTCCACTGCCTTGGAGATTGCTTCAGCCCATACAAAGACTTCTTCAACCTGCAAACCAGATTTTCCTTCCCTGCTTCAATGAACCCTTGAGGTTGGCTCATGTAGATGTCTTCCTCCAATTCACCATGAAGGAAAGCAGTCTTCACATCCATTTGCTCCACCTCCATGTCCTCTTGTGCTACTATGGAGAGTAGTAGTCGTATAGAAGTATGTTTCACCACCGGAGAGAAGATTTCATCATAATCAACTCCCTCCTTTTGCAAGAATCCTTTTGCCACCAACCGAGCTTTGAATAAGGTGGCACCCTTCTCATGCATTTCTTCTTTCTTCCTAAACACCCATTTGCAGCCAATAACCTTGCGACCTTTGGGTTTAGGAACTAACTCCCAAACTGAGTTTTGGTGTAGAGATTCCATCTCTTGCATCATAGCTTCCATCCAACTTTCCCGTTCCTTGTTCTCAACAGCTTCTTGGAACGTGGTTGGTTCTTCTTCACTAGCATTTAGGGCATAGTGAACTGCATCCGTCTCCCATCCAAACCTTTGAGGTGGTTTGATGGTTCTCTTGGGTCTGGACCGAGCTATAGATGATGGCTCCACCTGTTCTTGAGCCTCTTCTTCTTCTTGAGTGTGTTGTTGAAGCTGCCCAGCTTCTTCCTCTTCAATGTCAGACTCCACCTCCTCCTGAACGTCTTCAGTTGGCTGTTTCCGTGAAGTCTTTCTTGACACCTTCTTGAGTGGAACTTCAATGGTTGTTTCTTTCTGAACAACATCCTCCTTTGCCTCTGAATTCTTGACTTTGTTCATAGGTATGGTCTTCTCATCAAACACAACATGTCTGCTGAGTATCTTCTTGTGGTTCACTGGATCCCACAGCTTGTAGCCCTTCACACCACTCTCAAATCCAATGAAAATACATTCAAGAGACTTTGGCTTCAACTTGGATCTTTCATCACTAGGAATAAGTGCAAATGCACTGCACCCAAACACCTTAAGATTCGAATAATCAATTGACTTATTAGACCATACCTCCTCTGCACACTTGAACTCAAGATTTCTTGAAGGCGATCGGTTAACCAAATAGGCAGCGTGATTAACCGTTTCTGCCCAAAAAGATTCGGGCAACCCTGCATGAATTCTCATACATCTCTCACGCTCCATGAGAGTTCGGTTCATCCTCTCCGCAGCTCCATTTTGTTGGGGTGTCTTCTTCACGGTAAAGTGCCTCTTAATGCCTTCACTTTTGCAAAACTCAAGGAACTTGCTGTCCTTATATTCACCACCATTGTCACTCTTTAGGATCTTGATCTTTCTTCCGGTTAGGTTCTCTACTTCCGCCTTCCACTCTTTGAATTTGGTGAAGACCTCAGATTTCTCCTTCATGAAGTAGACCCAAACTTTCCTGGAAAAATCATCCAAGAAAGTCACGAAATAGCGAGCTCCACCCTTTGATTTAACCGGTGATGGCCCCCATACATCCGTGTGAATATAATCTAGCACATCCGTGCTTTCTTCCTCTTTGTTTCGCTGCTTGAAAGCTATTTTTGATTGCTTTCCCTGCAGAACTCAAGCTTGCAACTTTGAACACCTTTCAACAATTTTCTGTTGTGTAGTTCCTGGATGCCCCTCTCACTCATGTGCCCTAGCCTCAAATGCCAAAGCTGAGTTTCATCTTCCGAGTCCTTGCTTGTAGATACAGTTGCTCCACCTATGATTGTTGTACCACACAACCTATATAGACAATTAGGTTGAATCTCTCCCTTCATAATCACAAGTGAACCTTTTGAGACTATGAGTTTCCCTCCATTTGCTTTGAATGAATAACCATTCTTATCAAGAGTTCCAAGGGAAATGAGATTCTTACGCAACTTTGGAATATGTCTTACCATTCCAAGCGTCCTAACAGCCCCATCATGCATCTTCACCTTGATTGTACCGGTTCCTTTGACTCTACACATTGAGCCATCCCCCATCATCACTTCACTGCTGTCTTCTTTCTCATACGTGTCAAACCACTCCTTGTTTGAGCACATATGATATAAGCATCCGGAATCCAAAATCCAATCGGAAGAGGAACACCTTGAAGAATTAGCCAATGCATTTGTTTTAACATTGCTATTAACACACAAAAGCTCACCATCACTTTCCGTGACATCTTCCGCTGTGTTTGCTGCATTCTTCCCTTTGTTCTTCTTCTCCTTCCATATGGGGCAATTCTTTTTCCAATGCTCCTTTGACCCACACTCGAAACAACCATCTTTCGCCTTGGATTTGGACCTTCCTCTATTGCCTTTCTTGCCTTCACGCCTCTTTGAACGACCTCTCTCTCCGGTCTTTGCAACTAGACCTTCACCTTGAGAGTTTTCTCCCGAACGTTGAGTCATCCTATGGTGTGTCATGATGTCTTGCACCACAGGCTCAAAATCAAGAGTAACCTTTCCGAACATAAGAGTGGTTCGAAAGTGTTTATAGGACGAAGGTAAGGATGTCAACAACATAAGAGCCTTATCCTCCGAACTATAATTCACTTTCATTCTTTGCAAGTCAGCAACACATCTATTGAAACTACTTAGATGTTCCATTAGATTTCCTCCCTCCTCCATCCGAAGATTTAGGAGTTCTTCCTTGAGGAAGAGTTTGTTGGACAACGATTTCCCTGCAAACATCTCTTCGAGCTTCTCCCATGTTTGCTTCGCTGTATCCTTTATCACGTTGATGAGCACCTCATCGGAGAGATAGTTTTCGATAGCTCCTCTGGCTAACTCGTCAAGAACTCCCCACTCATCATCCGTCATGCTTGCTGGCTTCTTCTCCTTGCCAACCAACACAACATGGAGTTGTTGTTGTGTAAGAGCTGATTTCATCCTTCGTTGCCAAAGAGTGAAGTTCTCCTTCCCTGTGAAAGGCTTTAACTCCACCTTCATGCTTGCTGCTTGTGGTTGCTTCATATGCTGTGAACTGCTACCACTCTCAGCTTCCATGTCACTTGCCATCTTCAACACACTAGCACTCCAAGAGAAGAACTAGCTCCAGCTGCCAAACACAGCTCTGATACCACTTGTTGTGAATTAAAGACTAACTCACTGCCCTTTTAAGATCTTGTTGTTGATGGACTTTAGACAAAGAACTCAATGATGGATGAGTCTTACACACACACACACAGAAATTAACCAAGCACAAATGACACAAGTGTTTATAGAGGTTCAGCAAATTGCCTACATCCTCTTTGATGATCACCTTGAGAAATTTCACTAATGAAGATAGGTTACAACTTTGGTTTACAAAGGAAACCCCCTTAGAACACTACCCTCACAATCTGTTTCTCTCTCACCCTTGCTCAACACCTTGATACACTTAGAGAACTCTCTTGCTCTCACTCTTGGCTTTTCTGAAAACTCTCACAGGAAAAAACTATCACTTCTGCTGCAACCACTTCCTAATTATCCAACTTGTTTTCTCCTCTTGTGTTATCTTACTTCACCCCATTTCCTACACAAGCCAATAGACAAGAGATAAGATATCAGCTTGTCCTCCACGTTCTTCCCTTTAGTCACCATTTAGACTAAATGTCAAATCAAGTAGGTAAATAGAATCCAACTCAGCCACCTCCCACTTACACCAGAAAATGGAGAGTGATATCTTTGAAATAAGATAACCAACTAGCCATGAGTGCTCTCCCAACTTATCCAGCACGTAGTCAACATTCATTTAACTCAGAAGTGACCCACAAAGCCTCTGAAATCATGTGGAAAGCGATAGCCATTGATAACACAGTTGAAAACGCGTAAGGAAACGTCACAGCACGACTGGAGCGACCGGTCGTCAGGAATGGGCGACCGGTCGCCAGAAGTTTTCCCTCCAGACTTTGAATCTGCTTCTAAGAGACCGGTCGCAAATGTCCAGCGACCGGTCGCTCATGCTCCTGCGACCGGTCGCGAATAACTAGCGACCGGTCGCTCTTCAGTTTTGCTCCAGACTTCGAATCTGCTTCAAAACGACCGGTCGCAAATGTCCAGCGACCGGTCGCTTTTAGGCAGATTCAAAATCATCCTTTGAGCGCCAAAAACTTTGTATCCTTTTAGGTGAGCCATTTTTCCAACAGCAAGGAATACGAATACCAGAGGAAAAAGAACCACGAGAGTTGGAATTACAACCACGATTGAAACCAGAAGTGAAGCCAGAATTGTAGTTGCCCCGATTGGAATTATATTGAAAAGAGTTTTTAAGTGGTGGATGTTGAGCAGCAAATGCCTGAGGTGGTGTAGGAAGAAGAGGTGGTGAGGCTTGGGCTGAGAAAGCATGAAACGGTTCAGTGGTTGCAAAAGAGACAATTTTCTTCCTTCGAGTCATGGAAAGCTCCTTTGTGAGTAATAATCCATGTAATTCATCAAGAGATGTTGAAGAGAGACGGAGCATGATAGAATCAATGAATGATTCGAACTCATCAGGAAGCCCAGCTAGTGTAGGAGCAATAAGATCACGGTATGAAACCGAAGCTCCGGCTGCAGTAAGGGAATTAGAAATTTCCTTGATCTGTTGCAAATAATCAGCCGTTGATTGGGAGCCTTTCTGAATACATCGAAGACGAGAATGAAGCTGATGAATATGAGCATCAGAAACACCACCAAAACGCTGCTCAAGTTTGAGCCACAGATCTCTGGACGAAGAAACACCAACAGTAAACGGAATGACTTCCTCAGAGAGTGTTGAATTGAGCCAGATGAGAAGATTCTGATCCGGATGGGAAAAATGGCTCCGGACAAGGCTCAGTTCCATCAATGAGTCCAAGAAGCTTGTAGCGACAAAGAATTGGGGCAAAAAGAGCACACCATGGCAGATAATTCAAATGCTTGAGCTTGATCAGCACCATGCTACCGATGTTTTGAATCGTAAGAGAAGTGTAGGATTGGGACGAATTAGGGTTTGAAGAGGAAGAATGGGGATTCTGAGTGGGAATTGACGGAATCGGAGAAGAGGATTCAGTAGGTGACGCCATCAGAGATCAAGATTAAGGACACAAAAATCAAGATCGAAGAACAGCAACAGTCAATGGCTTACAGATCGGAGAAGAAAGCACAGCGGAAGAGACTAGGATTGAAGAGTGCCGTGAGGCGGTGGCATTGGATACCATGAAGAAACCAAAGGAAAACAGAAGAATGGTTTTATTGAATAATCCTCTTCTCATTTACTAACCTGATTAATTACACTTACATTTGAGGTATATATATAGCCAAAGCTATGTACAAAACTTTCTCTAACAACCTGTAACAAACATAACTTAACCAAAAGTATACAGGTGTAACAAGAATAATTGGCTGCCAAAACTAAATGAACTGTCATGACTTGGCATCGTTATCTTTAAAAGGGTTATCGTATTTCAGTAGCTGAATCGTAAGCTGCAAAAGGAGAATGATAAGCTATCGAGAATGGTAGTAGGATACTCCAAGGAGATATAGGTAAAGCTGGATGGTCTGGAGAGTTGAAATAAGAGGGTTCGGGAGGACGATGAGAAGATTTTTAAAGATGCCAATAGAGCGTTGTTTGGGAAGCTGTTCGGGGAACCAAGTGTCGAGACCAGTGGTTGGAACCTATAGTGGCAGAGGGACAAAATTCGAGGCATGCTGAGGCCACCGTTGAGGCTCAGAGTTCTAAGCATGTAGTGCTTGAGGTTGAGGCTGAGAGTTCGAAGTCCGCTGAACCCAATGTAGAGTTTGGGCATTCGAAGTCTTTTTGAACTGAAGTCTTTTGGTGGGAGACGAAATTGATGTGGTGGAGTTTTTGTGAGAGTTGCTTTTGGAATTTTGTATTGTTTTTTCTATTGTACAAAAATTGAAATGACATGAAGTGTTTGGTTTTGGATTTCCCCCCTTTCTTGGCTTTGGTTTGCTTGATCAGTTAGCTTGGTATGTTCTGAATTAAATTGCTTGGCAAGTTGTAAAATGAATTGATGATGCTTATTGCTTGGCATGATATGGATCATTGCATTATTGAGGGGTTCGTTGCATTATTCTTTCTCAAACATATCTTTGCTTGTGAATAGTGTGATTAAAAAATTGGCATGATATCGGTCCTTCAGTGATTACTTAAGTAACTGCTTGCTTGATTTGTCTGTAATTGGAGTGAGGATTTGATGTAGCAGTTGCATAAGCGAGAGATGAATAACTTATAGACAGCTTGGTACTAAAACATCTTTGCTTAGCTAAAACAATTTGATTAGATTGTCTTAGCAGGGCTTTGAGATAGATCTGCATACTCATTGGTGACTCGGGGAACTTTATTTTTTTTCTTCTTTCCGTAGCTACTAGCTTGGTCATATACGTTTAAGTGTAACGATAAGCATTGGAAAACATATTTGAAGCCCATTCAGCTCTCTCTCTCTCTCTCTCTCTCTCTCTCTCTCTCTCTCTCTCTCTCTCTTTCTCTCTCTCGGGTTTGCTTTTCACTCTAACCCTCTCAACTACCCATTCCACTTCCTTACTGTCTCTCTGTTTCTGAGAAACCCAAGTGAAGGTAGCTTATGTAAGTCCCCCCCTCTAATCTTCTCTACTGTGGTTAACAATAGTTAGAAGTTTCACCCTCCTAGGTTTCAAGATTTAGAGTTTAAAGGTGACCTTATAAATTTCTGTTTAGGATTTGGGCATCCACAATTCCTTGGATCGATTTAGGGCTGAAAGTGTTTTTCCCTTTCTTAGGCATATTTGATTGTGTTGGTTGGGTCGAAGACCAACTCCAGCAACATCCTTCGCATGGTCGAGGAATCACGTACAAATTTTGTTGGATATTTGTTTTCTTCTTTCAGTCTCTTTTCATTTTCTTATTGCTGGTTTCAATTATCGACTGTTTGGTATTTGTTATGATGAAAGCAAGGGACTTCGTTTCGCAAAGATGCTTTGATTGGCTTAGAAAGAGCATAGATGAAAGGTAGGAAGTTGGTTATTAGATTCCCTTCAACATACAAGTTTGAAAGGCACAAAGAAGGGATGTGTACTCATTGGATTATAACAGTCAATTTCTGTACATGTGTTAGCATATGTGCCCTTGGTTTTTTCCTTTGTTTTGTTTTGTTTTCTTTGTTTTTCCAGTTTTTCTTATGTCTTTCTCATCGTTTTCTCTTTCTTTTTCCTTTACAGAGAAGTGCAGAATCTCTGGACTTCAGGGAGGGCTTATTTATGTGAACAATTCCTAAATGTTTTGCCTACTTGGTATATATTTGCTACCTTACACCTTTAACTCATCTCACTTTTCTAAACAGCCACCTAATTTTCAAAATTAATTCTTAACAAAATACGTGTCCCTTGTATAATTGTACATACTTTGACATTTGATCAGCCTCACTAAGATAGAAATTCCAATTCACTAATGAGGTTTTGTTTTGAGTATGTATACTTGTGTGTATATTGTGACCAGACCTATGTTAATTGATTAAACCGTGTGTATCTTGCCAAAACTTAAGAAGTAATTAGAGAATTGTGTTTACTTGTTTTATTTTTTATTTATAGAAAAGATGGTATTTCATTAAACCTAATGGAACATTATATGGTAAGAACTAGCATGTTAATGGCGGTCTCGTTAAAACCTTCCCAAAGAAAACAAAAACCCGGAGTAGGAAAGAGTACCACCCATGCTATTGACTAAGCAGAATAGTCAAACAACCTATACGAAACAGACATACCTAGAACTCAACTACAAAACCCTTAAAACAACATCCAATCATTACGTAGGTACAATAAAAGAAGTCCTCCTATGATCTAGAGAAAGCATCATAGTTCTTCATACAGAGTCCAAAACGTACTATGCGTTTCAGGACAGATCTAGCCAATCACCCAACCAAAAAACTATTGAAACACATCACATCACTACGCATGTACTGTCAAAGAAAGCCTCCTATGATCTAAAGAAAGCATCATAGTTCTTCGTACAGAGTCAAAAACGTAGATCCAGCCAAACACCAACCGCCACCTCCAATTTTCTTGATCCAGAACCCCAGCTGGCAAGCAAGGGAGACCAAGATTGGCCTCTTAGCCTAAAGAAATTTCCAAAGAAAGATCTTCATAGTTAGAATGTTCATTGGTTGCCAAGCCCATGAACGTTCCTTAGGAGAATTATCAGGGAGACATTGGAGACCCCTCGAGGCTGGTCTTCTCTACCTTGTCAACTAAATCCTCGATATAAAAACTATGCTTACCAGAAAAAGCTATGCCACTAACAATCAGATGCCCAACACCAGTTTTCGCATGCTTTTGATTCCCGCTTGGTGCCACATACTTGTCACCCCCTTGAGCAGAAGAGGCGGTAACCACCCCCATAGTGTTAAGATAGAGATCCCTCACTGGCGACTGTCTCCATGGGAACCCAGAAAGGAAGTCGACGCAGCCACCCCATGGAGAACAAAAGAGCAAAAAACCGTCGTATCCAATACACCAAGAAGAACCCATAGAGACAATTAGAGAAGACTGAGATAGGGCGCAGAGAATGAGTAAAGAAAACTAGAAAAGCCAAAACCCTAGCTGTCAAGGCTCTCCTTGCATGAACTATAGAGCGACCCACTAACCCATTTTCCTGAGAATGGTGTTTACTTATATTGCCATTATTATTATAGTTATTAATTGGGTTAATTACAGTTTGGTACCCTGAAGTTGTACACTTAAGGCATGTTAGTCCCTATCTTTTCAATTTTAACAATCACGTACCCTTAGTTTGTAAATTTTTTGCAATGTGGTTCTGCCGTTAGGGTTTCTGTTAGATCTCTCTGTTAACTACCTACGTGGCATTGTGGGTCCCATATTTTTTAATTTTTTAAATTGATTAAAATATGAATAAAATATTAAAAATCAAAAAATCAAAAAATTTCTCTCTCTCTCTCTCTCTCTCTGCATTCTCTCTCTGCAACGAACTCAGAACCCAGCTCTCTCTCTCTCTTCTCTTTGCTCTCTACCCCATGACACCACCACCTGCAAACTATCAACACCCCAGCCTGCAACCACATCCCCACGAACCCAGAAACCCAGACCCGATTTCTTCCCCCCAACCCAGATTTCTTCTCCCTCCCCCAATTTCTTCCCCCCACCCAGATTTATTCTCTTCCCCCTACCCCTCCTCCCCCCAAATTTCTTACCTCCACACAGATCTAGAAATGGTTTTACCAATAAACTCAGATGCGTTTAGCATTACCAAGTGACTCTTCAACTGATACGTAAGTATACAGGACAATTTACTATACAAAATCCAAATGATCTTGTGCAAAAAGCACACCATCTATGCACAAAATCAGCACATCTAGCTGCACAAGACGAAATCCAATTACGAAATCCAATTCGTAGATAGACTGAAATCCAATATCTATGAATCCCAAAATGAAATTGTAATCCAGAAGCAAATCACGAAAAACCAATTGCAGAAAATGAACATATCAAGCAACACAGATGAGCAATGAGGATATAAAATCTCAAGTAACATAGTAAAGCAAGAAATGCCAAATTTAACATTTTAGAAATAACAAATCTAATTGTTTAACTAAGCATTAATGCATAAATCCATAAAAAGTCTCATCCACACAGATCCTAAACTATTTTCAATCCAAAATTAACTTGAAAAAACAGAAGACAAAATCAGACCCATTTCCAGCACGACGCCGTTCGAGCTCCCTCAGAACCTGAGCTTGGTGAAGAACCACCTGTTCTTCCCGGTCTTGAACCGCTCCTCGAAGCGCTTCTTGGTCTCCTTCAATGCAGTCACCTTTTTGTCCTTGGTCGCAAAAGCTTCAACGTTGACGACGTCCTTGAGATCCACATCCAGGGTGTAGCGAGTGGGCATGAGGTGCTGGTAGTTCACAAGCTTGACGAAGGGCTTTACCAAGTCCTTGCGGATAACCTTGCTGGGAAGAAATCGGGTCTGGGTTTCTGGGTTCGTGGGGATGTGGTTGCAGGCTGGGGTGTGGATAGTTGCAGGTGGTGGTGTCATGGGGTAGGGAGCAGAGAGAAGAGAGAGAGAGAGAGAGAGCTGAGTTCTGGGTTCGTTGCAGAGAGTGAGAGAGAAATTTTTTGAATTTTTTGATTTTTAATATTTTATTCATATTTTAATCAATTTAAAAATAAAAAAAATAAAAAATATGGGACCCACAATGCCACGTAGGCAATTAACAGAGAGATCTAACAGAAACCCTAATGGCGGAATCACATTGCAAAAAATTTACAAACTAAGGGTACGTGATTGTTAAAATTGAAAAGATAGAGACTAACATGCCTTAAGGGTACAACTTCAGGATACCAAACTGTAATTAACCTTTATTAATTTGATGGTTTGATTATTTTAATAATGCATTTTGCAGATTGCTATTGCTGATCACTCTGCTCCAGCTCGCCTTCTTGGGCAGGGCAACATTGGATGTGTCTATAGGGCTAAATATGATGATGGGAATGCATAGTGAGTATTAATCTTTATCCTTTCCGGACTTCATATTTATAAGGCTTAATTACTGTAGCACCCCCTGAAACTTCGGTCAAATCTCACTTAACCCCCCCAAAGTTAAAATGGCCCACTTTACCCCCTTGACCGTGGTTTTGTGTTCCACTTAACCCCCCACCGTCAACGCCATCCAAACAACCGTCAAAAAAGCTGACGTGGCAGGGGCATTATGGTCCAATCATCCACGGTGCCCAATTGCTAACCCTATTCAGCATCCTACGTGGCATAGTGGACCCCACATGCGTTGAAAATCCTAATCTAAGGTGGAGACTTAAGGAGCGGACCCCAAATAACAATCTCCCCTCTTCTTCTTCGATAATAGGGTTGGTAAACCCAGAAAAATTACTTGCCACCATTTTAAGGATTTAGGGTTCCCCAGAGAAAAATCTCTCCATCTTTCTTCGATTAGAGGGTGTGAAGATGAGGAAAGAACCTCCAGGAGGAGAAGAGCTGGCCGTTGCAGCACCTCATTGCTATTGTGGGAGGCTTGCTCGGCTGCAGACTTCTTGGACAGAGTCCAACCCACTTCGGAGGTTCTTTGTGTGTCCAAAGTCAGAGGTAGGTTTTGGATTTGCTAGTTTATCGAAAAGTGGACAATTTTTTTTTGAGAATGTGATGGAATTGTTGTTTGAATGCAGAGGGGGAAAAACAGTTGTGGGTTTTTTGTATGGGTTGATATTGAAATGCCTCGCCGTGAGAGAGCTCTGATGGCTTGGCTGCTGAGGACAAAGAGAGAAGTTGAAGATCAGATTGTGCGTGCGAGAGCAAGAGAGAAGAAGTTGTGGATTGCTCTGTTTATTTCTTGGGCCTTTGTGTTTATGGTTTGGTTTGGCAATGTTGGGTAATGTAAGTTAGGCAATTAGTATGTTTGAAAGTTAGGCAATGTGGTATGTTTGAAAGTTAGGTAAGGTTGTGTAATGTACGTAGTTGAATGGCAAGTTGGAGATGAGAGCCTTATGTAATGGCTGTAGCATTTTGCAAATGTAATGGTTTCAAAGCCCTTTTGTAATGGTTAAGACTAGAGACTTTTGTAAGCACCACTAATTCTGCAAACATTTAAGAGCTTTTAAAGTGCCATTGATTAATACATAAATTGTACAGAGTCTTGAACATATATTTTAGGCACATAACTCAAAATACTTTCTAAGCACATGTTACAAAAGACCTCATATGCACCTGTTTAATCCATGGAAATGCCAAATAGTTTGAACCCAAAAAAAGAGTAGACAATAAAATACCAAACAGACATTTCTACCCAATAACATATGCGTCTACCAACACACAGCAAAACATCAAAACAAAGGTGAGTTTTTCAATATCTCCATGGCTTAAACCTTCCCAGGAAGGCTTTCCTCTGAGCTGGTTGAGGAGATGGTTGTTGAGCTTGGTTAGACTGAGATGGTTGAGATGGTTGAGCTGGTTGGTGAGATGGTTGAGGTGGTTGATGAGATGGTTGAGGAGCTTGGTCATGATTGGTCCTTTTTTTAGCCTTTGATATGAACTGAAAACATAACAGAGTTAGATTAACATGGCCGCTTTTGGATTAATATGTACAAATGAAGAGTTCCATAATGTTAATTGAATAAAAGTATCCCAACTTACTGGTTGTTTCTGCCTTGATTGTCTTGTAACTCTTTGACTTGATCTCTTGCCTTGATGTGCTATCTTCTTTTGCCTTTGTGATGGTACCTGGCAAACAAACATCACTGGGAAATCCATATCAGAATGCCAAACATACAAAACTTTTAAAATCACATGCTGTTGAATATACCTGGCTGCTACTCCCTGCTTCATTTACCCTTGGACATTTCCTCTTATTATGCCCTGCTTGCTTACATATGGAACATTTGATTTCCAAATTATACCTTGGCAAGTGTTTAGCTTTAGGATTAGAGCTTGAAGATGGTTCACCGGCTGAGCTTATCCTAGATTTCTTTGGCCTCCCTGGCTGCTTATGAAATTTAGGTGGCAGCAAAGGTGGGAAATTTGTTTTAGGCCACAAGTCTTGGCTTGGCATTGGATGAACCATGGGTTTGTAGGCTTTCATGAAGGCCTCCTTTTTGTAATAATCATGGACATAGCTAATGTGATTGCCATTTAACTGCCCAATGGCAGCACAAGCATGCTTACATGGGATCCCAGTTAGATCCCATTGCCTACATGAACAACTTCTGTTCCTCAAATCAACAACCACCTGAGTGCCTCCAAAACACTTGACCTCATATTTGCTCTCCCCAGCAAGCCTTGGAATGCACCAGGCTGACTGCTTCTTAAGCTTCTCCAGAGTTGCAAACACTCTTGGCCCCATATCATGATGCCATTTCTCCATAGCTTCTCGTCTAGTTGCCATCAACAACATGATGTAATACCTGATCCTCTCAAGCAATGTTATAATAGGCTTGTCTCTAGCATCAAGGATAGAACCGTTGAATGCCTCACACATGTTATTCAAGAGAATGTCACACTTTGAGTGTGTTCTGAAGTGAGATCTACACCATTGCATTGGATCAAGCCGTGACAACCAATCAAAAGCTGGTCCTGACAAATCTTGGAGCTTTTTCATCTCAGCTTGAAACCAAGGTATAGTTGTACTTCTTGCAGCACCCTCCATGTGTTGTTTCAAAACTAATCCTCTATACCCAGCAAGTATAAAATTGGCATGCAGATGTTTAAGGCAATACCTATGCTCAGAGTTTGGGAACATGTCACCCACTGCATCAATTAAGCCCTTTTGTCTATCTGTAATGAACACATATCCATTGCTATTTTCAATGCCAAGATCAACAGCTAAAAGTTCTAAAAACCAAGTCCAAGTTGCATAATTCTCAGCCTCTGCCACTGCATAAGCTATTGGATACATGCCGTTGTTAGGATCAACACCAACAACAGATAGTAATTGCCCAGGGTGTTGCCCTTTGATGTGACAAGCATCCAAACCAACAACTGGCCTCAAAGCATCAATAAATCCTTGCTTTGTAGCTGCCAAGCATATATAAATCCTTTCAAATCTGGATTTGTCACCCTCCAAATTGGACTTAATCTTGACAGTAGTTCCCACATTTGTCCTTTTTAGCTCCTCAACATAATCCCAAAGACTCTCAAACTGTTTTGTGTAAGTGCCCTCACTTACAGCAGTTGCCTTTTGCCTTGCTCTGTATATTTGTGATCTTGAAGCTATGACACATAGATCTTCATTCACCCTTTCCTTAAAAGCTCCTATATCCCAATTGATTATTCTAGACAACTGTGTAGCATATCGCTCTGCTAACCATGATGAGTTAGCATGGACATTGCGTTCAACAGTCCCATAAGTGTGCTCCTCTTCATAACTCTTAATTTGAACCATGCTACTTCCATTTACAGCTGAAGCATAAACAAACCATGGACATTTTCCATTCTTGATCCCATCACAAACTGCTCTAACCTTATCTTTATCATTCTTGGAGAACTTAATCTTCCTTCTGTTGAACACTGAATAGTTTCTCACTGCTTTCCTAAATACATAGACACTGGGAAATCTAAGACCAAGCTTAAATATTGGGTTATTCAAATCTGTTTCAGGCCTAAAATCTTCAAACTTGGGCAGTTTCCTCTTCCTTTTTCTCATACGCAAATCAACCTCATCACATGAGCTACTATCCAAGCTATTAACATCACTTACAGCCATATCATCTGACTTCTCTCCTTCATCTGCAGCTGGATCAATATCTAGAGCGTTGTGGTCAACATAGTTGTCAAATGCTCTATCATCCTTCTCCAGCAAGCGATGTTCATCTTCACTCTGCTCATACGCACTATCATAAAATTCACTGTCTTCACTGGCTTCACTGTGTTCACTGTCGTCACTGTCTTCACTGTGTTCACTGTCTTCACTCTCATTTTCAGCCCGGTTGTCATTCTCTCCCTCTTCATATATAGTCTCATCCTCCACGTTGATCCCATCTGGAACAGTACCTTCATCACCATCCTCATCCACATTTATACCCTCAGGAACGGTGCCTTCATGCCTATCCTCAGCCACATTTGTACCCACGGGAATAATACCTTCATCACCCTCTTCCTCCTCATCAACAGCAATGCCATCCTCCTCATCCTCCTCATACATACCCTCATAACCAGGCTGTTCAAATTCAGCAGTTAGGTTTCTTGCAATAGGATCCCTTTCCCTCCAAGCCACTGCAGATTCGTCCACATTAATAACAGTGGGGTGTTCCAAGTAAATGACAATGACTCTTTGAAAGCTAGGAGGCACCAAATGACACCAATCAAGTAGCTGAGCATCACTATCTATACACACCTTTTTACCATTTTGTATCCCTGTCACAACCACTTGGTCATGGTGCCCAAGCTCTTTTGCATACTCATATATCTCTAGCAAATTTATGTAGTCCAGAAGACACCAGTCCAAATAATCAACAGACCCCCCCACATAAAACCACCATTCATTGACATTTGGGGATTTTACCATTCTACCTCCATGGTGTACTTCAAAGGTGACTATTGCTTTGTCATCTGCACAACATAACATAAAAAAACACACTTTAACCACTGCCTAGTCATATGTATAGTTCAACCATTGCCTACTCATATGTATACTTTAACCACTGCCTACTCATGCTTGGAATATACTTTAACCACTGCCTAGTCATATGTATAGTTTAAAAAGGACAACACAACCACCAAACTAACAGTAAACAGACATGGAACAAGATTCAATCGCACCTAACATGTTTAAAGCACTAAAACAACCTTTAAACTACTAGTAAACAACAAAACATAACAGCAACGCATAGGGGACCACAACACTTTTTTATTCCAGGCTAATCAAACCCAACAAAGCAAGCAGACAATAAAGAAGTTTCAACCTGGACCACACAATCTATCGCTTTCGTCGAATCCATTTCAAAAGCAAAGGGCCACTTACCATACTCGGGTTGAGAACCTCCTTTCTCTCTCGGCACCGTCATTGTCCTTTACCAATATTCGCGCAGTACCCAAGATGTCGATTGTTCTGATTTCACTCTTCTGCAATTATTGCGTAGATTCAGCTGCACCAAAATGGATTCAGTTGCATCCTCAACTTGTGATACTCGCAAGTGCACGAGCCGTTCGGTAGTATAGCGTATGCAAGTGCGAGGTCGATCCCACGAGGATTGGTGATTGAATGATCCAATTTAGTTTCCCTACACAAAACAGAAATGAAAAAGAAAGGAAATAAATAAAACAAGGAAGAAAGAAATAACTAACTCAAGCAAATAAGTTCCCAAGTTCAATTAGATTAACGGATTGATTCTAGCTAAAGTATGATTAAGCCATGGTGTTTGGTCATAACCTTGTGTTCCTAATTCCCTAATTTGATCATTTGTTGTCTAACCTAAAATTAAGCATTAGGAACCCATTAAGCATAGAAGAACAATTTAAACAACCAAGCATGTATCTAATCCCTGTTGTCGAATGTCCATACATACTCTTCCTATTCATAGTTCAATTCGAATTAAAGCATGGTGTATACTCTTAATTCAAACCAAGATAGATAACATGCAAGCCTAAATGGTGATCAATCATTCAAACTAGCATATTAACTTATAAGCATAATGAATAAGAACAAAAACCATAATTGAAACTTGGAAACTAATCAAACTTGAAACTAAAGAAAAGAATTTACATAACAATGAAAATTAAAGTAGAACTTGGAAAGACTTAAAGGAAAATTTAGTAAAAGGATTTTTGTTACAATCAATTGAGAACTAGAAAGGAAAACTAAGAGAATTTGAGGGAGAGAAGGGAAGGGAGCTCTTAGAGAAGTGTTTGAGAGCTCCCCCCCTTGGGGTGTGTTTACAAGCTTAGAGAACCTCCCTATTTATAGGCCTAGGGGAAGTGAAAATCTGAATTCAATATGGCTAATGCATACAACACTTGTTTTATAAAATCTGAAATGGTTGATGCACTTGTATTAGAAAATCTAAATTGGGTGATGCACTTGTATTAGAAAATCTTGAATTGGTTGATGCACTTCACCAATAGATCCCACCAGCAGCCCTAGCTCATCTTCATGTCACCATGACCAAGCTTCCAACCAGAAATGATAGCTCATACCTAGCTCACCATGACCAAGCATCCAACCAGCACATGCTGAGGTCAGCATGACCAGAAACTTCAAGGGCTTACAACTTGGGCTTCTCTTAATCAAATTAGGACTTTAAGCACTCGAAATTGAAGTTCAGAATGTCTTCTTTCCAGACATATATCATTTGGGCCAATCCAAGGTCGGAGGAGGAAGTTAAGGCCAAAACAAATTGCTAACTCATTTTGCGCGCTGATAAAATCCATCCTGAGCATGGCTCTGTGTTTGCTAGGTAACAGACTCCATATTTATCCAATGGGGCTGAATTTTGGATATGTTATAGTACACACCCATTGGAACAACTTTCATGAAGAATGCTGCCTCATCCGAGCTGTGTAGGTTGCTGAAACAAAGCTTGCAATATGACCTACGGAACTGGACTGGCAGGGGGCTGTAGCCAAAATGAGTTTGTCTTTTAAGCTCTTCATCCATTCATCCAAATTAGGCCTTAACATGCTTGAATTGCATGAATTATGCTCTCTTGCTCTATTTGCCTACAAAACACACAAAGGGAGGCAAATAACTTAGAAATCTAAGAAACTAAGCAAAAGAAGTAAGTAATTAGGGCATGTATATGTATGAAATTATGAGCTTAACAGCAATCTCAGATGTTCGAATCTCTCTCTCTCTCTCTTCGATTATACAGTCCAAACCCTAATGCCCAAATTATATCGACTGATAAGAGATTTCACTCACCTACAATATTCGCTTCTTCTTAGATTTTCGAATCTCTCTCTCTCTCTCTTCGATTATACGTTCCTAACCCTAATCCCCAAATTATATCGACTGAGAAGGGGGTTCTTTTGCCAAACTCGATTTGTTTTTTTTTTTTTGGGTCAATAGACTATACAAACTCAGTCGCTTAGATTAGGATTTTCAATGCATGTGGGGTCCACTATGCCACATAGGATGCTGAATAGGGTCAGCAATTGGGCACCGTGGGTGATTGGACCATAATGCCCCTGCCACGTCAGCTTTTTTGACGGTCGTTTGGATGGCGTTGACGGTGGGGGGTTAAATGGAACACAAAACCACGGTCAAGGGGGTAAAGTGGGCCATTTTAACTTTGGGGGGGTTAAGTGAGATTTGACCGAAGTTTCAGGGGGTGCTACAGTAATTAAGCCTATTTATAACAATCAATCAACTTTGTCTTTTAACTTCTTGCTGCTTATTCCTTACGCTATCTTACCTTACTCCCAAGCATTGGAGAAGTTTACCACGCATATTTAGCAGGCAAGGTTATACTATTTTTTATCTGAATTTTTACATATGAGAGATTCACTATTATACCCAATATAAGAACTCAAATTATAAAAAACCATATATGAAATGGGCTTTAGAAACACACCCAAAGCTCATTTACAATATAACAAAAAGGCTTTTAACTTCTTTTAAATTACAAAACTGCCATTGATTTCTCAGAACAAATCCAATCCCAAAATATAATAAAAAAGCTCAAAACACTCAATAGGGCATCAAAGTAATTTAATAATCAAAATTAAATTCAATAGGGCCAACTATCATTTTTTGAGTTTGTTTATAGAAATTAAATGGTGTAGGATTTATTTATAATTTTAGTGCTAAGAATGGGTATATGACTAAATATCTTTTTTTGTATTAATTGCTCTTATGCCTTCCAATTTTTTTTGCAATGTAGGTTAGCATTGAAAATAACGGCAAGGGTGTATCAATTGATGTTGTGTAATACTTCCCTCTGAGTATGGATAAATTGACTTTGGTGAACCTGGAACAAATGGTCAGCACTTACCAACCAAGGTGATCTAAAGATGGCCACCTGATGAACTCTGGGTATTCATCCACTCTATGTCTTTATAGTATTTTTGTACTTCAAAATGATTCAATTGTCAATATTATTATGTTTTTAATGTCAATATTATTTGTTTTAATGTGTAACATTCATTGTATGTTAAATTACTCTATCGAATTATATTATTAGAGTGGATGTACAATTTCCTATTTTTTATTATATGTATATATATATTGGGTTATCTAATAGTTTTCTTTAATATTACACTTTTGTTTCTTGACGGCTAAAATCCGTCAAGAAAATAGCTCATAAATGTCAACAAAAGGTTTAAAAGCGTCAAAGTTGACTATATAAGTTGACAGTTTTCACAGAAACGTGACCCTTTTTAGCCGTCAAAAGAATCCTTTACTTGACGCTTAAAAAGCGTCAAGGAATAGGGTACCCTCCGGCACTCTTGACGGCTCCTTAGCCGTCACTTATTATGTTTCCTGACACTTTTTAGCCGTCAGTAAGCACTGTTTTTCTTGTAGAACTTGATTTCATGAGAATTTCAGATGCTTGAGGGTGTTTTGACTGGTATTGTGGACTTTTGTATTATAAAAGCTAATATGATGCAGTACACAATTGATGCATGCTTCATTTTTTATGTCAAATAGTTTAAGGTGTGCAATGCATGTTAAAGATTTTTCACTGGCTTGAAAACGTTGAATCCCATTGGTTTCAAGTAGTCACTACTACAAAAAGTGAAAAAAAACGACCAGAAAAAGATGACGGCATAACATAAAACCGTCGTTGTATTTAAAACGACGACGGTAACAAAAAAACCGTCGTGGATAAGTGCCTTAAACAACTAAAAAATGGAGGTACTGTTGAATATTTTTAAAAGACGACGCACACAAATAAAAAAGCGCCGTCTTTTTAAAAAGGTTTTCTTCAGAGTTAAAATCTGACCAAAAAACAACGACAGCAGGTATGAATCCACCGACGTAGAACATAAAGACGATAGTTCACCAAAAAACCTGCCGTGTTAACTCCTAACTAAACACGACCAACTGTTCTTAGTCCGCGTCGTATAATATAATGGAATCTACGGCTGTATACTACAACGGTGCCTTCTCTGTAAACCACCGTCTTAATTTATTTTCTTTTTAAGATTTAATTATTTTTTAATTTTGGTGGCCTACGAAAATTAAAATGAGATCCCAAGAGGTATGATATCTTACCATTGAGATCTTTGGATCCTGAGATCATAATCGAACCACCAAAGTGAGAAAGACAATATTTTAAATACACAAAATCCAAAAAGAAACCAGAACTGAACTGACCACTGCAAACTTTGAGAAAGACAATGTTTTGAAAGTTAATGATGTGTGCGTTTTGGTGTCTTTGAGATACACCAAAACGCATACATCATTAACATCCAAATTATTGTCTTTGAGATGTGAGAGAGAGTGATGATGTATGTGTGATCAGAAGAACTTGGAACCCTAAATGAAAACTGAAACTGAAAGAAAGAGTCAAATTTATAAAATAAATCTTTTAAAATCACGGCGGTCCTTATAGACATACCGCCGTGTAATTGTAAAAAACCACGTCGGTTATTCTTTAATGGAATCCATGTCGTATAATTTTATGGAATCCACGTCGTATAATGTAATGTAATCCACGTCGGTATATTACAAAAAAAAGACATGTTAAATAATATACCATGACGCGAGAGATTAATTTATCGACTTATTATTTTGGAGTGTACTACGACGGTACCTACAACACTACTGTCGTATTTATTTACCACGTCCTAAGTTCAAATTACCGTCGTATTTTTTCTATTTATACGTCTGCCATCTCTGTAAACCGCCATCTTATTTTTATAGCTTTTTAAAATTAATTAATTATTCTTTTATTTTGGTAATATCTTTCTTAACACTAAACAAAATTTAATTCTCAATCCTCAACAACATTTTCATCTTAAAAGGCAAATCTCTTCGTGTTAAATATTGATCAATATTTAGACAATATATGTACACAAATTAGGCAAATACATCGTGGTTTCTTTTCTGCCTTCACCCTCAGCTTGTTCAACTGTTTCTTCCTCTCATATGCAAGCTGGGCCCTCTCCTTCCTCTTGTTCTCAAGCTCCTGCACAGCCATAGATCAATATCTAATAATTTCAGAAAATCAAAATCAACAAAGTGTGAAAAGCTCACTTTAGAGCATCAGGAATGACCATCCTCTTTATCTTATCATAAGGAGCATCAGGAACACCCTCGTATGCCTTCAAACGGGCAAGTGCGGCTGCATACCCATGCTTGGTCTTGTGAGGAATCATTCTGCAAACCCATTTGCTTTCAGAAAGACAATTTTTTAGAATTTGATGGGATAGAGCAAAGGACAAGAAGAAGTTGGAACCCTAATTGAAAACTGAGAGTTAAAAAACGCGTGAAAAAATCATATTTAAACAAATTATCGTAAATATCCACGTCGATTCTAATCATGGTATTAAATATCGATAATATCCCCGATATTATCCCGATAATATCTGATTTTTGGGAGTTCGATATTTTAACAACTAACCATAGTGTTATCGTCAATATATCGATATTATCCCGATAATATCGGGAAGATATTTTCAACATTTTTATGAATGATTTGGGCAATATATCGAGATATTATCGATAATATCCCGATAATATCCCGATATAAAACCCAAAAAATGTAGAGAACTAAAAAACCCACAACAGCAAACTCACAAACAAACAAACCAAACAACACAACAAGCACGCAGATTCTCAATGCTCAAGCAGCAAAATATTCTCACACAGACACAGAAGAAAAATAGAAGGAAGAAGACTGAAGCTAAAACTGATAAGCTTCATTCAATTAATTCAAATGGGTGGCATATGGGTGGCATGTTAACAATTACATGCAAAACTATTTTGGGGATTTATCATTTGATGACTACTCTTCAAAATATACTTACTCTACACATAGAGATGATGAAGATAGTGAAAATTTTGAACCTCATAGGAACTCTATGTGGTACTAAGTCACTCATGTATCTTACCATGCAATGTATAAAGTGTAAAATATTGTAGTAATTCATTATATATAAATGATTATGGTGTGTTTAATCTTCTTTCATTAATTACTACATATTTTCTACACTTACGGTGTTTGCCAGTTCGCTATATAATCAACTTAAATCAGTTAAATCCATCATGCAATGCATTTCCTTCCAATTTTTTGTGATAAACTAATAGATAATTGACTAAATAAACATTCTGCAAAGTTTCAATAAAAATTTCCAAGTTTTTCTTACAATTTCCGTGGTTTTTATTCAATTTTTTCCGATACCGATAATATCCCGATATTTCCAGCGATATTTTCGTATTTTTTGACTTCCGATATTTCCGATACCTTCGATATTTAAGACCATGGTTCTAATATACATAGCGACGTCATATTTGAATAATCAACGTCATTTTAGATAAACAAGCGCCGTCATAACTACATCGGAAATCCAAAAGTCATTTGGCGCGTATTAAAAAGAGAACGACGTCGTTTTCAGAACCCCAAAGTAACCACATCGGTTTATTAAAATACATGGTCGTTGAATTTCGAAGTACAACGTCAGTTTAGATCACTAAAAGAAAATAGGCCTTAGTTGACACTTCATAGTTGACGCTTTTTGAAAAACCATCAACTATTCTGCTAATACTTGACACTTTTTAATAAATGTCAACTATATACCAATGTTTTGTGACATTTTATAAAAAACGTCAATTAAAGCCCTTTATACTTAACACTTCTTAAAAACCGTCAAGGTGATCTTGTTATACTTGACGCTTATTTAAAAGAAAAAAAAGGCAATACTTATTCTGTGGTTCGCAATATTTCGTTCCAAGTGTTCTCCGCCCTAATCGCTCTTATCTTTTGTTTTTGGCGGAACTCGTTCTTTTTATATTGGTCACCACCTTATCCTACGTTACAAAACCCAAAATCACAAGCCCTAGGTTTTCCATTGTTTCTTCAGGTGTGAAATTGGAAATACAAATGAAAAGAGCAAAAAGTTCTGAAATCGGAAATACAACCTGTAGGTTTATATTGATCTATCTCTCTTCTCTCTTCTTCATCTCTGCAACACCAGCTTCTAAGTTCTAACTCATCCATCTCTGCAACGATGGCGCTACACCAAACCCAAAAAGAAATCAAACACATTGAGCCTCTCTCCCCACTCGCTCCTCTTCTCTCCTGCTCTTCCATTCTTGTCTCTAGCGCGCTCGCACGATGACTCCTCTCACCGTTGGCACAGTCGCTCTTCCTCGTCACTAGCCAAGCTCGATCTTCTCTGGAATCTCTTCGCCGCCACTGTGACAGTCTGACAGGTAAACTCTTTTATTCTCTTCCTCTTCCGCTTTAAATCTATTCCTAAATCTGTGACAATTAGGGTTATGGTAACTGTTGTTGGTTATTTTTCTTCATAAAGAACTCCCATTTTTTCAATTTTATTTTAGGATTTTGTTTGGGTATTTGATTATTGTCGCTGATTTTATTTCCTTGTAAAGAAATTTGACTTCTTCTATTTGATTTTAGGGTTACGTTTGAGTATTTGATTATTTTATTTTGGATGTGATGAAATTGAAGCAATCTTTTTTTAGAATTTAATCCCATGGTTTTTGTTCGAAGTGATGCCCTGCTCTAATTTAAGGTTTTATTGTTTGAATATTTGTTGGCAAGACAGAGTGTGACAGAGGTAATAGTCCAGCCTTGTCATCTTTCTTCATAATCTTTGTGACACTTGGTTTAGCCTTTGGTTCTGCTTCCCCTGCACTATTGGTGTTGGTTATGTTTGTATTTTGTTGCTATTGTCTTTTCTGTTGTTTCTCTTGCTCTAAAATCTTTGGTTCTTGAACAATTATTGATGATATGTGCTCCTATCTCTTGCTTCATTGTAATTAGTGATTTTTATTGAAATCAGTGCCTAATGCATAAAGCCTTTAGTTTTAATTCATTTCTCTACTTTAGTTTTGGTTTCCTAAAGTAATAAGAACCTGTGCTCTGTGTTCTGGTTTCTACACATTTTAGAATTTAAGTTCAGGTGGTAGTTCGCTCTAAGTTGATTATATGTCATGCACAACACTAGAATAAGATTCATCTATGCCAATGATGATGCTCTGTTTGGTTACTAGAATAAGAGTTTTACTTTCTAAATCTTTTACTGACAATTATTAAGAGGTTCTTTCTGTATCTTAATTTGAATATCATTTGGGTCTTTGCTCCCTCAAAACAATTGATTGTATATTACAATGAGTGTGCTGACTTGGTAGATGTTTCGAATAATGACATCAAGAAGTCGTCTTCTTCTACCTCCCCGGTATTTCCTAGCTCAAAGAACCTCCAATCGCTTCCTCAACATTTACATGCTGCCCCGTCTTTCATTTCATCCCACTGGGTCTCGACCCATATTGTCAAATATGGGCTGTGCTTTTTGCAGTTTGAGATTTTAATCTTTAGGCTGTGATTTTTGCAGATTTTCAGTTTGTCATTTTTTTATTTGGACAAAGCATATGTAGAAAAAGGTAAGCATTTTGTAATACTTTTGGATAGTTGTTGATTTGGTTTAATAATCAGATTTGTTGTTGCACTTATTAGGCTAGCTTGAATAGTTTGGATCATAGATGTTCTTGGAACTTTGCAGGTGAATATTTTCCCAGAGCCTACATTGAAACAATAAAGATTTTATTATTTTAGTTTTTTACATGTTTTAGATGATGAGGATGATGATGCTTACATTAATGCAGACGATGTTTTGAGTATCACTCAAGTGCTGCTTTATATTTAAATGCTTAGGAAGGATCTTATATGCTGGTTTTAGGGATTTTCTTATTGTGCTGGTCAGAAGGTAGTCTTTAAGAAAACAGGTCTTGGAATTGGATTTTATGCTTTTTGCTAATTGTGGTGATAATTTTTCTCACTGATTAGACTTTTGAGTTTCCTCTCTTTAAAGAATTCCAAATAACTTTCTAAACAACACAGATTGGGTAGAAATTGGTTAATCTGTTATTTATATGGCAAGTTTTGGCTTCAAAGATTTGTTTGGATCTCCTCTTCTTTTAACGAAGGCAGTGGGCTCTGTAAAAGAGAGATTTGATAAATTGAGGAGATGTGATTGTTTCTTGTAAAGTTGAAATGTGATTGTCTCTAGTCATATTTTGTGCATAGTTGACTTCAAGTTATTCTCTGCATTTGAATCAAAAGAAGTGGGCATTTGTATTTGGTAATGAATATGTGCATGATATGAGACTCTATTGGTCATTGGTTGTATCTCTTAATTCTTTAAATTCATGTCTTACCTTTATTGGCAGATTGATGAGTTCATGGAGGCTTAAACTACAAAGACAAGTGCTACGGAAAGTCAAGCTTCTAAGTTAGAAGTTTTACGTTTTACCGTACTAGATAGCTTGGTTTATTTCAGCATTTATTGTTTTCAATGTAATTTTTTTAATGTTTTTTTAATATTATTTCTCAAGATAGTTAACATTATTACGAGTTTTTGAATGTTTGTATCTAAATATTCTATTTTAGTGGATATTAAATTTCAGCTTGTTATTTTTTTAATATATTCATTTAGCTACTATAAATTCTTTGAAACTTTAGTTGTCTAAGAAGCTCTTTGTTTTTGTTTTTTGTTTTCTAAAATTTTAGTTATACATCTCTTGATGGCTAAAAACCGTCAAGAAAGATTTATTAAATGTCAGGAAATATACCTATTAAGTGACAAGAGAAGCTTTCATTGACGCTTTTTCACTAATCCGTGACGCTTTTTACCCGTCAGGAAACACTATTTCTTGACGGATAATAAGTGTCAAGTATGGTGGTACCCTTTCCTGAAAGTGGCATCCCTGAAGCTTTTGGAACCGTCATCTAATGGCTATAGTGACGCTTTTTAACCGTCAGTAAATGGTGTTTTTCTTGTAGTGGATAAACAAGCGCCGTCATAACCACATCGGAATTCCAAAAGTCATTCGGCAATTGTGATAACCACGTCAGGTATGAATTATTTTCCGTAGTTATAACTAAATAATACGGCGGTTTAGTAATAAAAACGTCGTTATATTGAACTATGGGAAAATATATAAACTTTTCGTCACCTGACCTAATGTTCTACGATTCTCTCACTGATAAAATATCGCAGTTTCCCTCTCATTTCCCAAAAGCAGCATCATCGTCTTCATGTCCAAATCACCATCTTCGTCTTCGTCTTCGTCGGAAGGAAACTTTCTTTGCATGCCAAAGGTTTTTTCTCACTCTCTTCACTTTTTTTACATTTCATTTGAATGCCGTCGTTGTCTGGAAACAAGATTCTGTCAAATTGAGGAAATCTTTCACTGGTTTTGATTAAATTCATAAGTCCATATTCTCACGACGCCAAAAGACGACAGTTCTATCTTGTTTGGGACGATAGAATGGACACACCACGACGGCCGTTAAATTCTACCGAATGCAAACTGCACGACAGTGTTTAAAAACCGTCATGGTGTGACAATTAATACGTCGGAAACAAGATAAAACCGTCGTCTTGTGGGAGAAGAACAGTCGTTTTGTGTTTGATGTTGTAAATTTTAAACCACGTCGGTTCTTAGGATGAGTAACCGACGTAGTGTATACAAATTTACGTCATGAAATATATAAAACCGTCGTCTTATTTCCATACATGGTCTCAGAGACTGTTTAATAGGACGTCGCTGTTTTAGTGTTACTGTCGTGGTGTTCTATTTACGACGACGGTGTTGTTTTACAACCGTCGTCGTAATGAGATATCACGGCTGTATTTTTAGGACGTTGTTTCTTTATTATTACGTCGTTTCTTTTTAATAACCGACGTTGTTTTCCTTGCAGATTAATTAAAAATGGTTTCGAAATCTCAAAACAAGGAAGCTCAAGCGTCAAAGGCCAAATCAGTTTCAAAGGCATAAGGGGATAAAGCCAAATCAGTTTCAAAGGCTCAAGTGGAAGAAGAAAAATCAACTCAAAGCAAACCCTCGAAGAGGATGAGATTTTCCTTAACCTCGGAGAAAGACTAGAGCACAGCCACTTTTGTTGAGGAGCCAAAATCCGGTCGCGGTATCAGCACAATGAGCCATGTTGTGAAGAGGAAAATTGAGAAGGTTAAGCCTGTGATTGAGTTCAATAAAAAGGGCAGACCATATGGCAAGGCTGCTAGTGAGATGCAGTCTTACATTGGTGTTTTGGCACGCACTAGAGTCCCTCTTGTGGACAAGAAATGGGTTCAATTGCCCAAGGACGTGAAGGAGCAGATTTGGGAGGCTGTTCAAATGGCCTATGTTATTGGGGATGTGTGGAAGAAGATGGTCCTGTCGTCTGCCGCCAAAAAATGGAAGGATTTCAAGTATAACGTAATTAGGCAGTATATCCTTCCATTCGCACATGACAAGGAGAAGTTAAAAGAAACCCCTACGCTTTATAAGTTCATAGAGAAATCGCAATGGGATGCCTTTGTAGCTTCAAGGTTAACCCCAGATTTTTTGGTTAAGCATACTGAGCAGAAACAGAGGAGGGAGAAATTGGAGTACAACCATAGGTTGTCTAGAAAAGGGTATATTGGTTTGGAGGACCAATTGGTAGAAACCATGCCCGATATTGAAGAAATCGATCGAGCTGTTCTATGGAAAAAGGCAAGAGAAGATAAAACAGGAAACATCCCTGATCCAAAGGTTGCAGAGAAGGCAAAAATAATCGTAAGTCTCACTAACTCTGTTCTAAATTTGAAAAACAGAGTGTTTTATTTTGGTATGGATGTCGTACGTTTAAATAAGCGACGTTATAAAATAAACACCACGACGGGCTTAATTTACCGACGTTTAAAAATGAATAGGACGTCGGTTTTTGAATAAAGTAGACGTCTGGATAGAATTAATACGACGGATTAAATTCCTCTAGGAACTGCATTTTTGTTTTAAGTTTACTCACGCACACACTCTCCCTCTCTCTGTCTATTTCACTGAAATTTGTGGTGCACAATTTCTGGAAAAGAATGCATATTTCAATCGAGTTTTTTCACTTCTTCATTAAACTTTACGACGGTTTTATCTTATCTAGACGTTAGAATGTTTATACAAGGACGGTAATTTTGTGCAGCCGTATGAAATTAAGTCCTACGTCTGTTTGTTCAATAGTCCGTCGTCTTACTTTAAATACTACGACGATTTTTTATTTATGTTTTAATCTGTTTTATTTTGAATATACGACGTTTTTTTATCTACCGACGTTTAAATTATAAACAACGATGGTATTTAAATACCGACGTGTTAAATTAATACTACGTCAGTAATTTAATAAAACCGTCGTTGTTTATAATTTACAACGTCGGTTTATTTATCTATTTTACACCCTGCTCAGTTTCTAACAATCTCTCTTTCTCTCTTTTAGGATGATTTGCAAAAGCAAGTCTCCGAAGGCACTCTGACTGTCTCCGGGACCAATGATGTCTTGACTCTTGCTTTGGGAACCCCGGAGCATGGTGGGAGAGTCAGAGGAGTTGGTGCTGGCGTTTCCCCAACTCAGTTCTTCAATTTGCCGAAACAGCAGAGTGAAATTTGGTGACAAATTGAAGGAAAGTGTGAGGGAGGCAGTCAGAGAAGAGACCTTGAGGATTGAGGCGAAGTCAAGGGAAACTATAATGGAAGCAGTAAGAGCAGAGAGGGAGGCTATGTTGGCATATTTCCGTACACTAGTTCCTAATTTTGATCCCAGCCAGATGCTCAAAACCCCAATTTCTCCAATTACTCCAATTACTTTACCCCCTTAAGATCAAAGCCCAAAAAATCCAATGTCTGATAAGGCAAGCTGCTCTGGGGCCACTGGTATCAGACCCCTAGCTTTGGAATTAGAAGATCCAAAGCCTGAAGCTGATACTGCTGGAAAACAGAAAGAGGACACGGTAAAATCTCTGCTATTTTCTATTTCTGCCTTTTAAATTTTAAATAGACGTCGCTCTTTTTAATATATGACGTTAAATGTTAAAATAACGACGGTATATACGTCTGTTTCTTACAAGAAGCGTCGTGTTTAGTTAAATACCACGACGCTTTTACTTGTTTTGCAAATTATTTTTACATTAAAAATAACGACTGTGTTTTTTGCCGTCGTCTAACTCTTTATAAACCGTCGTCTATTTCATGATGTCATTAACTGCATTTTAATTAGACGACCTTTATTTAGTATAGCGACGTTATAAATTTCACACAACGACGGTTATGTATTTACCGACGTCTATAACCTTTCCTCCGTCAGTATTTACTAGAAACCGTCATTTATATTATATACCACGTCTGTTTTTTGGGTTTAGTTAGAGTCGTTTATCTTAGTTCACACACAAACTAACTTATATTTCTTTATTTATTTCTTGTAACAGGATCTCTCAAAGCTAGACATGCCACCTCCTCTGTTAGCCTTATGCCAACATGTCCAGACCAAGTTGTTGCCTACTAAGGAGGCTGTGACAGTTCACATGCCCAAGGAAGTGTTTGGCATTGAGCATGAGACCTTCCTCTTACCTGAAGATATTTTGCAATTTGGTTCCATGGTTGAGATTGGAACCACAATGATATCAGTATACACGAGGTAATTCTAGAAATCCCATTTTGTTTTACATTTCCCTTTCTTTTAAATTAAAATCTCATTTAATTGACTTTCATATATTTAGGTTCCTATTTGACTATTTAAAAATGGCAAATATGGTAAACCTTGTTGGCCTGGTGGACCCTGGGCTAGTGAGCTCTCAATCTGGATCAATATCAGACCGAATAAAAAACCAGTCAAACCGCTTGAAAACAGCAGATGGGAATCAATTTTTCTTGGTCCCTTATAATCCAGGGTTAGTACCATTTAAAGTATTTTCCTAAGCTTGTAATATTTTTCTTTGTAGTACTATTTAACCTATATGAATCATTATGTGCAGGGGTCATTGGGTGATGGTAATTGTGAGACCAGCAACGGAGACTGCCTATTACATGAATTCACTGCCAAAACACATGGTTGACGACGACATGAAAAATATAGTGAATACGTAAGTTGATTTCTTCTGATCTAAGATTTTTTTTCCTTTAAAGTATTTAAATATACGACGGTTTTTAATAATACTGACGTTATAATGAACATATAACGACGGTAAGTTATTACCGACGTTTTAAATAATTTATTACGTCAGTATTTTCTTAAAAACGTCGTGTTAATTTAACTACCACGTCGTGTTATAATGTTACACAACGACGGTAAGTTTTTACCGCTGTTTGAAACAAAATATCACGTCTTTTTTTTTTTTTTAAAACTCCGTCATTTTGACTGATTTACCACGACGGTTACTATTTGTATTTAAATTTTTTGTTTTGTCATTAACAACCTTTGTTTTCTTGTAACAGGTCAATCAAAATGTTTAACATTCATATAAACAAAAATTCACGTAAACAGCAGGCCATTTGGAAAAATCTACACGGCACTCCTGAACAACCAACAAGTGTAGAGTGTGGCTATTACGTGATGCGATTCATGAGAGATATAATTCATGATCCAAAACTAAATTTCGAGAAGAAGGTAAAACGCAAAATTTTAGATATACTTTCTTTATTTTACTACGTCAGATTTTTGTTTAAAACCGTCGTTTGTATCTTTATAACACGTCAGTTTTTTGGTTTATTTTGCAGTTTGAGAAGAAAAAAGATAAAGTTCAATATAAACAAGAGGATATTGATGAAGTTAGGCATGAATGGGCAGAATTCGTGAACAACTTATTACCGAAGGATAATTGATGTACATAAATATTTATGAACAATGTTTAGGTTTATTTTAGTTTATTTAAAATGTACATAAATATTTTGTTGTAATCAAGCGAACAAACATCAAAAAAATTAAATTTTTTTTTAAAACTTATTTAGTTCCCAAACACCGACGTCTGATTCTAATTTACACGTCTCATATGTGTACACAAAGGTCGTCTTGCTGTAACTGGAAATATAACATCGACGACAATTCTTAAAAACGACATGTAATAGTCATAAACACGACAGTTTATAATTAATTCATCTTGTATAGATGAATTTTGTACTGATATACTACGTCGGTTAGTATAACCTTATCGACGTCTTAATAATATACAAAGGCGGATATTATTAAACATCCACCTTTGTATATATAAACAACGTCAGTTATCTACACTAAAAGGACGTGGTAATACAATAATCCACGTCGGTTATCCAAAAAAAGACGTCGTTTTCTATTCGTTTCGACGTCTAATAATTTTATGACGTTAGTTTGTGATGTTTAACGTCGTTGTAAAAGGATACAACGTCGGATAGGTCATTTTTCATTTAATTTTTAATGACTTTTATATTTTATTTAATTCCATATTAAATTCAAAACTAAATCCAAAAATTAAACTGAAAACTACCAAGCACTCATTGAAATATTGTCTCTATCCTAAAGCTTTAAAAAAATATAATTTTAGAAATATTTTTTTATTGTATTTAATTACTAATATTAATAATATATTCAAAACAAAATCCGAAAAATATACCGGCAAATTCTATGCACTGATTGAGACAATATCTTGCCCGTTAAGGCCTGAAAAATGTAATTTTAGTTTTCAAAGTTCAAATGATAACAAAATTCAAACAAATTTAGAGACAAAGCACGGTACTCCTTATACTTTACATAACATAACCCTAAAGTTTATGTGATCCATTGGTGCCCATAAATTCAAAATTATGAAATCCATATTTTAGCCTACTATTGTAGAAGGCATTGTTGTAAGGAGTCCATAGAAATTTTCGGTTCATTTTTCTCATACTTGTGTATTTTTTTAAAATTATTGTAAAATTTAGGGTTTAGGGTTTTTTGAAACGACGCCGGTTTTCTCCCGCTGTTTTTGGTCAACTACATAAACCAAGACTAATTGAATTCGGTCTACGACGTCGGTTATTAAATAGCGACGTCCGTTATGTTTACAACGTCGGTCTTGTGTAGAAACCACCGTTGTAAGTAAGAATTAGACGTCCATATAAGTATTGACCGTCGTCGTTGAAAAACGCGGTACTTTAAAATTTTTGACCGCGACCTAAAATTTTCAGAATTTCCCTTTAACCCTCAAATAGTTCATTCTCTCTCTTCAACATAAATTTGTCTGAAAGTTTTCGCTCTCTCTCAAGCAGTTGTTATGTTCTCCCAGCTCTCTCTAAATATCCATGTAAGTACAACTCTAGTCCCTTTAACCCTAATTCTCTCAGCTCTCTCTCAAGCTTTTATTATATTCTCTCAGCTCTCTCTCAAAGCATTGGGTACGTAGATTCTCCAAGCTATCTCTCAAGCAGTTGTTATATTCTCGCAGCTCTCTCTCAATATCCATGTAAGTACAACTCTAGTCCCTTTAACCCTAATCTCTTCTTAAATCCATAAATGTTTTCGTCGATAGCTATGGGTTCTTAATTGGTAGCTATATTAGGGTTCTTTTATGTTTTGGTGTTTGCATTCTTGTAATAATTACTCTATGTTTGGGTTCTTTTATGTTTGTTTGGCCATGGGTTCTTGGAAAAGGAATGGGGATGGGAGATTTAAGCTGTTTTTTTTTTTTTTAACTACGACGACGGTTGACGGATCAAACCGTCGTCCAAATGTTTATTATACGTCGGTTGTTCATTTTACTCTCGTCGTCTGAGTTTTAAGCCGCAACTGGTAGCCTAAAGACGACTATTTCTCCATTAAACGTCGTCTTTAGGCTACCAGAACCCCATACAAATTTCTGGGTTTGGGTATCTTAATGACGATGGTGACTATAGATGTCGTCGTCTGAATTTATATTAAACAACGATTATTTTGTTCAAACCGTCGTCTTGTCCATGTTTTATATTTAATTTTCATTTTGTTCTCTACTATTTGAATGAGGTAGTGTTTCATTGCTGGTCTTTCCACTTTAATATATATATATATTTATATTTATATGAATTTTATAGAGTGTGAGATGGATAAGTCATGGATGCATGTGGATAGAAGATCAAAGGCATATGAGTTAGGGGTGGAAGGATTTTTGAATTTTGCGTCAGAAAATCTTGGAAATACAACTGAGATTCGTTATCCATGTGTTAAATGTGGGAATATTCGATTGTTTGGGGTTGGAATTATAAGGGAACACTTATACTTTAATGGAATTGACCAAAGCTATAAGATTTGGACATGGCACGGAGAACCTTGGGAATGGACTACCAATGCTAGTAGAAATGTGGAAGAAGATGAGCAAAGTAGGTTCAGTTATGTTTCTGAAGAATTAGGGATGGATGATAATGATTTTGCTAATATTGGATCTGATCCTTATGAGTTTGCCAATGTGATTGGGGATGGCGATGAACCCTTGTACCCTAGTTGCAGTAAGTACACGAAGTTGTCGGCTTTGGTGAAGTTATATAATTTGAAAGCAAAACATGGGATGAGTGATGTTTGCTTTACAGAATTATTGATACTTCAAGGAGAATTTCTTCCAGAAGGAAATACACTACCTTCCTCTATGTATGAGGCAAAAAAGACTTTGTTTGCTTTAGGGATGAGTTATGAGAAAATCCACGCATGTCCCAATGACTGCATTTTGTATCGGAAGGAGTATGGGGATGCAACTAATTGTCCTACTTGTGGTATCTCAAGGTGGAAAGAAACCAAAGATGGGTTCTTGAAAGAGGGTGTGGCAGCGAAGGTGGTGTGGTATTTTCCTCCAATTCCAAGGTTTAAAAGGATGTTTCAATCACATAAGACAGCTAGATAAGTTGGAAAAAGATGTAGTAGTTACTTTGTGTTTGCTTGAGAAGTACTTTCCCCCTTCATTCTTTGATATCATGGTTCATCTAGTAGTACATCTTGTCAAAGAAGTTCGTCTATGTGGGCCAGTATATTTTAGATGGATGTATCCGTTTGAAAGATATATGAAAGTGCTAAAGGGGTATGTTCAGAATCGTACTCGTCCTAAAGGTTGCATTGCTGAGCGGTATATAGCTGAAGAAGCTATAGAGTTTTGTACCGAGCATTTATCTGATGTTAGTACAGTTGGAGTGCCTTCAAGCCAGAATATGGGAGTTTCAAAGCCATTATCAGGTTGCACAGTGAGCTTAGTTGATCTGGACTTGTTGAACCAGGCACATCTATATGTCTTGGAGAATACGGAGGAAGTCCTACCTTATATCGAGTACGTATGAGTTTAATTTTTCATATGCAGCCATTTTAAATATTATTACTCCTTATGTTTATCTTATATACAAGGGACCGTAATGCATGATTTTTTCGTGTCAATTGTAGGGAACATATGATCCACATCAAGACCACTTATCCAAAATTTAGAAAGAGAACAAAGTGGCTACAAGATAAGCACAATAACACTTTCATTCAATGGCTACGCTTTAAGGTATATATGTTATTGAATGACATATTGAACTTTTAATTTTCTTTCTTTCTATATATTTGTTAGATTGAATTAAGATATATGTTTAATTTGCAGGTTCAAAGTGAACTTAATGGGGAAGACAGTAATGGCGTATCAGAAAATTTGAGGTGGTTAGCAGCTGGTCCAAGCATGGCAGTGCCATCATATAGGAGCTATCTTATTAATGGTGTCAAATTTAACACCAAGGCACAAGATGATGTGCGAACTGTCCAAAATAGTGGAGTTTATTTACTTGCACATACTATGCAAGTTGCTAGTGCCAAGGATAAAAACCCTATTGTCTCCAATATGGGTTTTTATGGGGTTAATGTATGCATTTTGAGTATTTCTTTTGGCTTCCCTTGACAATTTTGTAATAGGATTTTTATTGTTTTTCTCAAGCTCAAGTTTAGATTAAGAATAGTTTCTCTAGGTGTTCTTAACTAACATCTATCCTATGGAGGCTCATGCAATTTGACAAAGGTAAATTGTGCATTGCATCATTGCATTAAATTGATTTAATAAAATGATGACTAGTCATCTGTTTCTCGTATGACTAGTCATCCTTACTCTGTAGGATTTCCAGCTGGATAACCAACCTTTTTGTCCTATTCTCTCTTCTCTCTTCTCTCTTCTCTCTTTGCTGCCATGTGTCGATTTTGACCTAGGGAAATTTTGTGTGTAAAGGCCAAGTAATTCCTCATTTGGCAGCCGTCTCTTTCGTGTGGAAGATTTGGCAGCCGTCTCTTTCGTGTGGAAGTTTTGGAAAGTTTTAGTTGCTCTTTCTCTTCTTCTTCCTCATGAGAGAACCATTTCATTTTCATCTATGAGTTTTTCCAAATTGATTTCTTTTTGAAAAACTGCATTTGAAATTCGAATCTACATCTAGCTCATTAAAACACTCTATCATTTATATCTAGGTTAGATTCAAGACCGATTTCTTCAAGAGTATGGTTTCTTGAAGAAATTGCTCATTCTCCTTTGAATCCAAATTATGGTTTCGGTTTGAGTTGGAGCTTGCAAGCTAGTGCCATGGAATGAACGAGCTGGAGAAGGAGCTGCCATTGCCATGAAGAACTGAGCTTCAAGCTTTGCTAAGTTGGAGAAGAAGATTGCACAAAAGAGGTATAGCTCATCTTCCTAAATAGATCTAGGTTTTGCTTGAGCTTGCTTGTATTCCTTTGTAAGAATCTTTTTCTACTCAGTGGATTGCCTGATCGGTTGATGACCCCCAGTTTTTTTCCCAATGGTGGGTTTCTGGGTGAACAAAATCTGGTTTGCATATCTGTAATTTTTCTGGGTTTGTGTTCTTGGTGGTTGACTAGTCATCGTATGAATTCTGGGTTTGTGTTCTTGGTGGTTGACTAGTCATTATTATCTGTTGTTTGGTGTTTACTTGATTATGATGATTTCACACACTTCCACCATAGTTGTTGTTAGCACAGGGGATGCCTAGATTGACGGGTCCTTCTGAGTGCTTAGGTTGTCACTAGTAATTCTCTAGGCTTGCAGGTACATATTGATATGCCATGTGTGTGTGCTTGTTGCTAGTTTTTATGACTAGGAGTTGACTAGTCATATTTGTCTCTGGTGAAGTTAAAAGTGTGTGAATATTGTTGAGTCCGATAGATTGGTGTTTAATTTACCCCTCTTCACCTAAGTACCAATTTCAGTTTAGAATCCCAGTCTTGAGGTGTGATTGGATGGATAACACTTCGAGCCTTGTAGTCGACGAACTTGGATTTACCCTTGTAGATCTGAGTAAAATTGGACATAGGAATGACCAATTTGTTATGGCTTCTCAAGTCAAACAAGTATTTTATGTTGACGACCCAATGCATCGTGGTTGGTCGGTAGTGTTATCAATGCCTAATAGAGAATATAATGATGTTATTGGTGATGATGTGCTAGGTGATATTAGAATTGAGTGTGAGCCATTTACTAGAGGGATACCAAATGTTGACACATTTGATGACCTAGTGGGTGAGTTTGGGAGTGAGAATATTAGAGATGGGTGTGAAGATATATGGATTGATTGATTGTTGTAATGTATGACATTAGTTATGCAGTTAATTGTATGACATTAATTAATAGCTCTGTATATCATTTTAATTCCGATCACATTTTCATTCTGCAGGCTTTGGGCACGACAAATCAAAAATTAAAAATAATGGGTTAAAGCTGAAAATACGATGGTCAAGTTACAAAAATCGCAAAAAGAGACGTCTAAAAAATAACCAACGTCGGATTTTCAAAAACGACGTGGAATGCCAATGCAAAAATTAAATAAAAACCGCCATTTGAAAAAGAAAACACGTCGGTTAATTAAAATTAAATTGAGCACGGTTAATAAATATCAATAACTACGACGGTAAAGAAAATAATCAACGACGTACAATAAAGAATAACATGACGGAAGAGCTCAAACCGACGAATTTAAGGATAGCATCGATTGATGATTACCGTCGTAAAAACAATGTTGCACGTCAGTTATAATAAAACAATTGACGTCTCGAAGAATACACACGTCCAAAAAGGTTATAAAAGAGACTTAACAAAGACTAGCCACGTCATGGAATAAACAAATCACCAACGTAGTAAGTTACATAACAACATCGATTAATTGGATTCTTGGGACATAGTAAAGCTCTAACCACGACCTTTATTTTACAATAACCGACGTCAAATCCATAATTCAAGGCGTTTCCTTACTTCTTAACGACGGTTAGGCTAAAAGCAATGACGTCTCAGAGATTACACATGTCTAAGTGGATCACAAAAGAGACTTTTAAAATGCCAACCATGTCAAAGCCTATACAAACCGACATTGTAAATAATTAACCACGTCCTACAATGTGACTCTTAGGCCATAGTAAATGGATTAAACATGACAGATATTTTAATTAACCGATGTGCAATATTAAATCCACGTCGTTTATTTCTCTGTTCAAGCCGTCAAAATCATTTTCAACGTCTGTGGTGACCTAAAGGGTCGTGGTTTTTTTTTTTTTTATGTCGGTCCAAGTAAATATATGTGCCATGTTAAAGCTTTCAAACGTCACTTTTTTTGATAAAAGTGACGTCTAATTTATCATGTTATATGTTTTAGACGTCAGTTTTTTTATTTGGTGAACGTAGTATATATTAACTACGACGGTTTCTATGTTTTATACGTCGGTTTTATTTATATTACAGACGTTGATAATCATTTTTACGACGGGTTTGTAGTTGTTCTTGACATTTAACATTATTTAAACGTCTGTGTTTTACTAAAACCGTCGTCTAATATAGTCGAAGTTGTCTTTTTAAGCTATTTATGTATGAATTAGACGTCGATTTTAGTATTTTTTATGACGTGTAATATATTAACGACGTCGGTTAATTTCCGTCGTTATTTTATGTGTTAAAAGATGGCGGTCGATTTCACGTCGGTTTTAAAACATGCTACACGACGGTGAATTCCCGTCGTCTATTTCAATTTCTGTAGTAGTGATAAAATAGTTGGACCATCAATATGAGATGATGCATATTGATCTGTATTAGTTCATCATTATACAATTGCATACTGATATATCACGATGCGTCCCTAATAAGGTAGACACCATTTCAAATATCAATAGGCAAGCCTTGGAGCCATTCAACATGGCTTGACTTAATTGAAATGGCTTGGAAATTAGGTATTTGTTTAAGGGAAAATAGAGAAGGACTGACTCCCTAAATGGTACACTATAAGCAATAGCCACACCAAACTAGGAAACTGATAAAACAATGGTGGCTGCATAGTCTCTATTGTTAGTGGAGACAATTTATTGTCCCAAAATTCAATTGAGGGAACAAATAAAAATTAGTACCTAGTGTGAGATTTTTTTAGTAGTGAAGCAAATAAATACTTTAGGCACTCTTACAAATTAGTTATTTCAACATATCAGTTTTTTCAATTTGTCTAATCATCAGAAAGAAAATTCTGAGTAGATAAAGATTGGTGCAGCGTATATATGGGCTTTTGGAAAATAAAAATAAAAATTTAACCCCCTCTCTACCTTTTTGTGTTGAAAGACATAGAAAGAATCTGAATCTACTTTCTTTTTTCCTATATAGCAAATTTGTCTAATCATCGGAAAGAAAATTCTGAGTAGATAAAGATTGGTGCAGCATATCCCCCTCCCCACCCACCCACCCACCACCACCACCCCCACCCCCTCCCTCTCTCTTTAGGTTTTTTTAAGTCACACAGGGTAGAATCACATTCTCTCTTTATGCTTGGGGTTGGGTGGATAGGTGGGGGCATAGGCGGATGCGGGGCATGTGAGAATGTGAATGTAACAGTATCCTAATTAAATTGGAAAACTATCAAACCTTGAAAGGACTTATTGCTTATGGACGAAGTCATTTTCTTTCTTTTCATGGAAAATATATAACAGTATCAACTAAGTCACTTGTAATTTCCAAACAGCTGCTTAAGTAGGACAGAGATTGGAGTGGAATGACATAACCACATGGTAACAACACAACGGAGAATAATACCAAAACCCTTCTCCTAATCCTGAGAGTTAGTTATATAGAAAGATATAACGACGTCATCTTTTATTATATATGAAAGCTTTATAGAAGGTATAGTAATTAATGGTTCAACAAAGAACAAAAAAACACGGGTGTCCGATTTAGAAAGACATAGACCTTGTTTGTTAGGGAGGACTAGACTAGACTAGCAAAATGCCTATATTTTATGTGCAATCAAGGCATATATAACATGGATATTGTTGTCTAACTTGGTGTATGAAGGAGAAATATTCATAAGAGGTTGATGACCAAAACTTATCCCTCATAATCCCACCAATTTCAAGGGGGGATTAAGGGGTAAAGTTTTAGTCACCAACCTCTTATAGGTAGTCCCCATTCTTTCTCTAAGTTAGGGAACATATCCATATTATGCCTTGAATGCACATGAAATGTAGGCATTTTTCTAGTCTAGTCTTGTCTAGTCCTCCCTATCAAACAAACCCTTAATACCTTGATGTATTTATCCTTTTAGTCCACAATCTTTCTTAGACTATTATGTACTTGTGTTAATTTACAAAGATGATTGCTGATTTCCTCACACTTTAGAAGAATAATAATAATATTTAATAATATATTTTTTTATACAAGCGATATTGAGAGAGGAGAGTTTTCTCTCACACACTGCCAAGGTACCATGTAAGTTTATACCTGAGACCACTACAAGTCAATGTCCTTTTTCACTTTGGAATTGTGAAGCAAAGTGTTATTGTTATTTTTTTAATATTTAAATTGCGATGTGTGAACTCTGAAGCTCTCAAATTTAATTTAATTGAGGTGTGATGTACAGAGCATAAGTCAACTAGAGATTCAAGGGGAGGATAGTCATGGTCACTGGCGGATCCACAGAGGCGCAAGGAGGTGCAGCTGCACCTCCCCTCGCCGGAAACTTCCTTGGGGATGCCGGAATTTGCCCCTTTGCTAGTGCCCACCAATTGTTCGACTAAATGCCTCAAAGACGTTGTATTGTTTGCTGCTGTGTGAGACCCTGAATATTTACCTTATATTGTTGGGCTCGATCTCACGAGCATGTAGGAGAAAACGGTTCATCAATCGGAGCTCTACAGCCAAAGTTATGAATTTTCGAAATTTTTCTAGAATATTTGAAGTTAAGTTGCAGAGGCAGTTCAAGGAAGAAGAAGACTCCTCCGCGTCAGCGCTTCTGATTGTGATTCTTTTTTAAATCGTCCAATAGCAAGCCGACACATGTCTATTTCTAATTGGCCTAACTTAAAAAATTCATTAAAAACTCATGTGTGCCAAAAAATTCACCAAAAATTACCCCAAACTTTTAATTACGCATACTTTTATTTCATGACCTCCAATTTACATATGCTTTTGGTTAGATTAATTGGTAAATTTTTATTAGATTAATTGGTATTGACTTTTGTTAGATTAATTAATTATGTAATTGACGTGAATTTTGTTCATATTTTATATGAATTTTGGTAAACTAATTGTGTCAATGACAAGAATTTTGTTCATATTAATTGATATCCATATAGACTATAATTAGTTAGTTGTAGATGTAAAACTCTTATTTGTTTTAATTATGAGTGCCATTAGTATTGTTTAAATTCTAAGGGCATTTGGTTGTATAATTTTTTTTTTGAATTTTTAGTCTTTTTTTTTACACACTACACGGATATTAGGACTTGAACCCATAACCTTGCTTGAGCCCTTTGCGAATTTTTAGCCTTTTAAATATTGCACCTCCCCTGAAAAATTCATGGATCCGCCACTGGTCATGGTGTAACCTCACGTACCTCCTATGACTATGGCATTTGTTAAAGAATGTAATTCATGGTTAGCCTTTGCCTGTCATATTTCTTATGAGAGAAAATAATAATTTAACAGTGTAAATTTCAATCTAAATGTAATGTCTATGATTTATATATTTCTCTTGGTCAAAAAATATTTAACTCTCCCATGGAAATCCCTGCTCATGGTTAGGTTATATGTAACTGGTGGAGATTGCACAAAGGAGGCGATCTACAAATTAGTTAGCAGAAGTCAATAGCATGCATTCAGTCAACACTTCAAATCATTGATTCCTAATTAAGCATCGCTGATCCACAGAAGTTTCAAATTGCTCACAGTAGTGCAAAAAAACAAGCACTGTTTATAGTTTTCTTCATTGTTGTTGATAAGTTTGGTGATGAACAGCTCTTGCAAATAAATTTCAAGCCGTTTAATTAGTCATTTTAGCAATGAGTATCCAACTCAAAATTGATTAGCAATGAGTGAGATTCACACTCTCAACAATCTTAGGTCTATTTTGCATCGAAGAGCAATTAACGATGAGAGATAAATACTTTCTAAGGAACCAAAGACCAAGAGTTCGCCCATAAAGATGAGCAAGAGCTTCCATGAGAGAGAAATTTGTTTTCCGCAATCAAGGGCAGTGCTATGCACAGGGCAAGCTGGGTGCCTGCCCAGCCCAAATTTTTCCCCAAAAAAAATAAATTACTTACATGTGTTATAAGCCCATTCCAAAATTTAAAAAAAACTAAAAGCAAATGCTACTCATATGCTGCCCATCTAGGTGGTCCCATATCTTCTCTTTCCTTCTCTTTCGGCTATTAGACTTCTTGTTTCTCTCTCTATCTTTGTTACCCGATAGCAGCAAGTTTATCCCTCTATTTTTTTTTGAGGTCAAATTCTCCCTCTATTGGCTACATCTTTGATAAGTCCATAAATTTACATATTTTTGTACTCTTTATACTTAGTATTTGTAGGAGAATTTGATTTCAAAAGGACTTATTACTTTATTTTCTCAATTTTTAGCTTTCCAGAGCAAGTCATTGGTTTTCAACAGAAATACGACTTTTTGGTGGAATTTTTATACAAGACCAGTTGGAGATGAAAGCTAAGATCTTGAAGAAGATTTTGGAATTTTTCTAGAATTTTCGGAGCAGCCAATGAGAGCAGTCTTTGAAGTTAAGTCAGCATAAGGTGCAATTCTGTCAAAACTGTGCTTCTGTGGAAGAATGATTATTTGAAGACTTTCCTTATTTTTCCTCAAGGCGTGCGATATATGGCTGGAAAGATAAGACAAACACCTACAATTTACATATTTTTCCCGAATTTTCATGGAGGAGGAACAACCCCAAACGTGCATGCAAAGAAACTGACGTGTTGTCCCAGTCAAAGTAGGAAGATGAGTCAATTACTTACCCATTTTGGATTTATGTTTTAATTAGGTTTTTCTTTATTTTTGGACTGTTGTAAAAGCCCAGCTAAGGTAGGACGTGTGGTGTTTTATTTAATCATGAGAACTAGGAGAAATTGGAGACGCCAGAAGAGTACCCCAATTGGCTAATTTTTATTTTTTCTTCCTTATGTTTTTGTTTATGCCGAGTTCTATGATTATGTGTAACTAATTTTCTGTTGCTAGGGCATGCCCTAGTATGACATCTACTTTTCTTATTTTACCTATCTATTAATTGCCGTTTGATGTTGGATTCTTAATCATTGTCCTTAATAACTTGGTTGATTTTCTTGATGCTTGATCACCATCTAAACTTTTAATTGAGTTAATCGGATGCAAATTAGAGTAAATACCATACTTAATTTGAGGCTTGCTTCTTATGATTAGGATTTGTAATTCGTCTAGGGTAAATACCATACTCCTAGGGTTTACATGCTTGTTGGAGGTTTTCACTGATCTTAATGAGTTTCTATGTGTTGATATTTAACCTAAATACCATAGGCGAATTGCATGTAGGAATATACGAGTTAGCCTAAATACCATAGGTAATTCATGAAAAAGGAAAACTAAGCGGCAACATCAAATGGTTAGTTAATAGGTAGGTGAATAAGAGGCTAGATCGAATTACTAGTGGTGAATTCATTGTCCTAGTCCTTTATCAATTTGAATTTCTCATCTTGTGTTTCGTGACTTTCTACTTGTTTTGTCTTTTAATTTCGTTGTTAATTATTTTCTTTCAAAAATCCCTTTCGTGTTTACGTGAGTATGCTACCTGTTTAATTTCTTGTTTATATAATTAGAGTAGTTAAAGTATTTGGTGAAGTAAATTAGGCCAGACTAGTTGGAAGTTGAACTCAATCCTTGTGGGAATGACTTCGTATTTGCCATACTAAATTACGATTGACCTTGTGCACTTGCAAGTATAATTTGTGTTCAGACTAATATTTATAATCTCTAGTTTTCAGGTTGTCTAAAATTCATACAAGACTAGTTGGTGGAGTTTTTATACAAGACTAGTTGGAGATGAAAGCTAAGATCTTGAAGATGATTGTGGAACTTTCCTAGAATTTTCGGAGTAGCCAATGGGAGCAGTCTTTGAAGTTAAGTCAGCATAAGGTGCAATCCCGTAAAAACTGTGCTTTTGTGGAAGAATGTTTATTTGAAGACTTTCCTGATTTTTCCTCAAGGCGTGCGACATATGGCTGGAAAAATAAGACAAATGCCTACAATTTAGATATTTTCCTGAATTTTCTTGGAGGAGGAACGACCCCAAATGTGCATGCAAAGAAACTGACGTGTTGTCCCAGTCAAAGTAGGAAGAGGAGTCAATTACTTACCCATTTTGAATTTATGTTTTAATTAGGTTTTTCTTTATTTTTGGGCTGTTGTAAATCCCTAGCTAAGGTAGGAATAGACGTGTGGTGTTTTATTTAATCATGAGAAACAACTCCTCTGGGGTCACGCAAAGACTAGGAGAAATTGGAGATACCGGAAGAGTACCCCAATTGGCTAAGTTTTATTTTTTCTTCCTTATGTTTTTGCTTATGCCGAATTCTATGATTATGTGTAACTAATTTTCTGTTGCTAGGGCATGAAGTAGCCCTAGTATGATATCTACTTTTCTTATTTTACCTATCTATTGATTGTCGTTTGATGTTGTATTCTTAATCACTGTGCTTAATAACTTGGTTGATTATCTTGATGCTTGATCACCATCTACACTTTTAATTAAGTTAATGGGATGCAAATTAGAGTAAATACCATACTTAATTTGAGGCTTGCTTCTTGTGATTAGGATTTGTAATTCGTCTGGGGTAAATATCATACTCCTATGGTTTACATGCTTGTTGGAGGTTTTCACTAATCTTAATGTGTTGATATTTGACCCAAATACCATAGGCGAATTGCATGTAGGAATATACGAGTTAGCCTAAATACCATAGGTAATTCATGAAAAAGGAAAACTAAGCGGCAACATCAAATGGTTAGTTAATAGGTAGGTGAATAAGAGGCTAGATCGAATTACTAGTGGTGAATTCATTGTCCTAGTCCTTTATCAATTTGAATTTCTCATCTTGTGTTTCGTGACTTTCTACTTGTTTTGTCTTTTAATTTCGTTGTTAATTATTTTCTTTCAAAAATCCCTTTCGTGTTTACGTGAGTATGCTACCTGTTTAATTTCTTGTTTATATAATTAGAGTAGTTAAAGTATTTGGTGAAGTAAATTAGGCCAGACTAGTTGGAAGTTGAACTCAATCCTTGTGGGAATGACTTCGTATTTGCCATACTAAATTACGATTGACCTTGTGCACTTGCAAGTATAATTTGTGTTCAGACTAATATTTATAATCTCTAGTTTTCAGGTTGTCTAAAATTCATACAAGACTAGTTGGTGGAGTTTTTATACAAGACTAGTTGGAGATGAAAGCTAAGATCTTGAAGATGATTGTGGAACTTTCCTAGAATTTTCGGAGTAGCCAATGGGAGCAGTCTTTGAAGTTAAGTCAGCATAAGGTGCAATCCCGTAAAAACTGTGCTTTTGTGGAAGAATGTTTATTTGAAGACTTTCCTGATTTTTCCTCAAGGCGTGCGACATATGGCTGGAAAAATAAGACAAATGCCTACAATTTAGATATTTTCCTGAATTTTCTTGGAGGAGGAACGACCCCAAATGTGCATGCAAAGAAACTGACGTGTTGTCCCAGTCAAAGTAGGAAGAGGAGTCAATTACTTACCCATTTTGAATTTATGTTTTAATTAGGTTTTTCTTTATTTTTGGGCTGTTGTAAATCCCTAGCTAAGGTAGGAATAGACGTGTGGTGTTTTATTTAATCATGAGAAACAACTCCTCTGGGGTCACGCAAAGACTAGGAGAAATTGGAGATACCGGAAGAGTACCCCAATTGGCTAAGTTTTATTTTTTCTTCCTTATGTTTTTGCTTATGCCGAATTCTATGATTATGTGTAACTAATTTTCTGTTGCTAGGGCATGAAGTAGCCCTAGTATGATATCTACTTTTCTTATTTTACCTATCTATTGATTGTCGTTTGATGTTGTATTCTTAATCACTGTGCTTAATAACTTGGTTGATTATCTTGATGCTTGATCACCATCTACACTTTTAATTAAGTTAATGGGATGCAAATTAGAGTAAATACCATACTTAATTTGAGGCTTGCTTCTTGTGATTAGGATTTGTAATTCGTCTGGGGTAAATATCATACTCCTATGGTTTACATGCTTGTTGGAGGTTTTCACTAATCTTAATGTGTTGATATTTGACCCAAATACCATAGGCGAATTGCATGTAGGAATATACGAGTTAGCCTAAATACCATAGGTAATTCATGAAAAAGGAAAACTAAGCGACGACATCAAATGGTTAGTTAATATTTAGGTGAATAAGAGGCCAGATCGGATTACTAGTGGTGAATTCATTGTCCTAGTGCTTTTATCAATTTGAATTTCTCATCTTGTGTTTCGTGACTTTCTACTTGTTTTGTCTTTTAATTTCGTTGTTAATTAAATCATTCTTTCAAAAACCCCTTTTGTGTTTACGTGAGTATGCTACCTGTTTAATTTCTTGTTTATATAATTAGAGTAGTTAAAGTATTTTGTGAAGTAAATTAGGTTAGACTAGTTGGAAGTTGAACTCAATCCTCTTGGGAATGACCTCGTATTTGCCACACTAAATTGCAATTGACCTTGTGCACTTGCGAGTATAATTTGTGTTTAGACTAATCTTTATAATCTCCATTTTTCAGGTTGTCTAAAATTCACAACAATCTTCTACTATCTTGGGTGGGCAACTTAGCAACAACATCTTCTCCTTTCCTTTTGTCAACAAGAAGTATTATTTTCATTCTCTTCTTTGCTATATATCTTTAATTATAGTTTTAATTTAAAATTGAGTATTCTAGGGTTTAATTAGGGATGAATTATAATTTTAGGATTTTGTTGAAATTAATTAGGGTGGTATCAGTTTGTGAACTACATGGTATTGATGTTCGTGATATGGGTGCTCATTATATGATGGGCACACGTTGTTCTTGTCAACAAAAAAGATGTTATTACAATTGACCATGTCTATCGTGTTGATGTATTTAATGATATTATAGATTGCATGTTGAGGGAGTTAAATGATAGATTTCCGGAGCAAACAGTTCAACTTCTTACTCTTAGCTCATCATTGGATCCTCGTAATTCATTCAAGTCATTCAATATTAAGTATATATGTAAACTTGCCGAGAAATTCTATCATGATGATTTCCTTCCACATGAGTTGAAAGCTTTAGAAATAAAGCTCAGGTATTTTCAAAATGTTATACATCATCTTCCTTGCTTTAAGGAAACCACTAATCTTCCTCAGTTATGTCAACAATTGGTGGAAACAACTTTGGCAGAAAACTACATTTTTCTTGACGGGTTGATTCTGTTGGTGTTAACTCTTCCTGTTTCTACAACAAGAACAGAACGAGCTTTCTCATGTATAAGAATTATTAAGAATTGACTTCGAAGCACCATAGCTGATGAATTTTTTGTTTATTGTATGATCCTCCACATTGAAAGAGAGTTTGATAATAATATCGATAATGCATCAATAATTGAGGAACTTAAGAGTTCCAAGCCTCACAGGGTTAAATTTTAGATTTAAATAGTGTTGTTTTGTATTGCATTGCATTTACTTTTGTATTTGTTGAACTTTTATTTATGGATAGATATGCATTTGCGGGTAAGGCTCATTATGTCCCCTTAATTAGGTGTATCTTTTTATTAATGAAATTCACTCGTACCGTCGAGTTTAATATATAAGTTTTGCCCAACTGGCTTTTAAATCCTAAAACAGCCACTGTCAGCAATTGATGGAAATAGGACAAAAAACATTAATGGACACGTCAACATTTTTCACAATATGCTTTAAAGCCTGAAGGACCAAACTTTTCTCTTTGTCCATCCCCATAGCTTTAAAGCCCGCTTGGCTTTACATGTAGAAGTTACGTACTCCCTCTATATAAAGCCTATGCAATATAGCAGGAAGAGCGAACCTAGCTCGATCACCAGAACCCCTCCACTCAGTTATGCCATTGCAATTCCGCTCTTTGCTCTTGTGTGTGCTGCTGCTTCTCCTTGGCTTTGCATTGGCAAATACCAATGCTGCCAGGACAGATCCACCCGTTGTTTGTGCAACTCTCAACAGGACCAATTTCGATACTCTTTTTCCAGGGTTCACATTTGGCACAGCTACAGCATCTTACCAAGTCAGTGCCTTCTGGGGGCTTAATTAATGTTACTCTTTAATTTGTTTTAATTTTGTGTTTCATATAGTTACATAGGTTTAATTTGATTTCAACGTTCAGATCATCTAGCATGAATATTGCCATCTTCATTCTGTGTATCATGTTATATAACTTATATCTGTATGTACATTTCAGTTAGAAGGTGCTGCAAACATAGATGGTAGAGGACCAAGCATATGGGATGCCTTCACCCACAACCATCCAGGTCTGTTGAATCAAACAATCAATTAGTTAACAAATATTTTTTTTTAGGTGACTAAATTGATGATTAGCTACTTCATTTCAAAAGCTATTATATACAGCTAATTCATTCGTTGCTTTTTTAATTGAAGTTTTCTACCTCACTATCTCTGGTGTCATTCTTTCCCCTGCTACATATTGTTTTCTCCAAAATCCTTTTATGCTGGTGAATGCCTTTTCTTATGGGGACTACATCAATTAAATATACGTTTTCCAATGTAAAGCCAATACTTCATGGAAATGAACTTACCGTTTTGTTTGAAGTGTTATAAAAGTGCTGAATGGGAACTGCGTAGAAATATATATGCTGTTCTCACGTTTGTGTGAGTTGAAACTAAGACCTTACCCAACAAAGAGGAGACAACTCCATTAGACCAGAGAAGATCGTAAGAAAGTTGTAAAAATTTTGAATAAGGCTATGCCATTTAATAAGGGTAATCATGGAAAATAAAATCAAAGGTTTTACTATATTAAAGACATTGTTTAAAATACGAGAGGAATAATACATCGCATGAGAAGAAGTGAGAAGTTCCAAAAAGAAGGTAAGAGTGATGGCTAGCATTCTCCTATTTAAATATCTAGATAGTTAAATTAATTTGTGTGTTTATTTATAAATAAAATTACATTTGGTTAATTGCAGAAAAAATCACCGATGGCAGTAATGGAGATGTTGCTATTGATCAATATCACCGATATAAGGTTTCAAAATCACATAATTTTATTATATAGACCTTCTATATTTGAATTTGAACATACGACACTGAAGATGAGATCCTTAATTTTTGTCTTCTTTCTTATAATTATGTATATCTTTTGTGTCATTACAGGAAGATGTAGCAATTATGAAGGATATGGGGTTGGATGCTTATAGGTTCTCTATCTCATGGTCTAGATTGTTACCTAGTAAGTTGATCATCCGCATCCACATAATTTATTGCCACCAATCACTTTATAATTTAACATATTTTATTCAATTTAATTTCTATATCTCGGTAGGTTTTGACTCATATTTTCTTGTTTTGTTTTAATTATTAGATGGAACACTAAGTGGTGGAATTAACAAGAAAGGAATCGAATACTACAATAATCTCACCAATGAACTCATACGCAATGGTGATACAACTATCAATCTCATAAATCCTCCTAATATATATATAATAAATACATGCACGTATTTAATCGAAATTTTATTTTTCTTTTATTGGTCATGCTATATATAGGTATAGAACCACTAGTGACACTCTTTCATTGGGATGTTCCCCAAGCCTTAGAAGAAGAATATGGTGGTGTGTTAAGCCCTCGTATTGTGTAAGTGAACAAAAGTTATCCTTTGTATAATATTGATCACTTAATTATATAAATACTAATATATATAACAAATACATTTTTAAATGTGTACACACAGCTATGATTTTAAAGCATACGCAGAACTTTGTTATAAGGAATTTGGTGATCGAGTAAAACATTGGACCACACTTAATGAGCCATATACCATTAGTAACCATGGTTATACAATCGGGATCCACGCACCAGGACGATGCTCTTCTTGGTATGACCCAACCTGCCTTGGTGGAGATTCGGGTACTGAACCATATTTGGTCACACACAACCTACTCCTTGCTCATGCAGCTGCTGTAAAATTGTACAGAGAAAAATATCAGGTACTTTAAATTTTTTTCTTTTGGTTTGAATATTGGCGTCCTACGAGTAACTAGTATTGAGTAACAACATAAATGGGAATACTTTATAATATTCAGATAAACAAATGGTTGTATTATTATTAATTTTTTTTACTCTAAATCAACCAAAAAAAAATGATATTTCTGGAGCAGGCATCTCAGGAAGGAGTGATAGGAATAACAGTTGTATCACATTGGTTTGAGCCCGCTTCGGAGTCACAAAAAGATATAAATGCTTCAGTTCGAGCTTTGGATTTTATGTATGGATGGTAAGCATATATATTATATTATTTTATACATCATCACATTTAAATGCTTTATTTATGCATTATAACATTGGCTAGCTAGCTAGTAGTACTTTATATAATACTTTAGGTTGACGCTTGGAATTGTTATTTTCATAGGTTTATGGACCCATTGACAAGAGGTGACTATCCGCAGAGCATGCGATCTCTTGTTAAAGAACGACTACCAAATTTCACGGAAGAACAATCCAAGTCACTAATTGGGTCATATGATTATATTGGAGTCAACTACTATTCTGCTAGATATGCAAGCGCTTACCCTGAGGATTATTCTATACCTACGCCTCCAAGCTACCTCACAGATGCTTATGTTAATGTTACAAGTGAGTACAAATTGAAAATTTAAAGTAACTATTTAAGTTCTTCATATACTACTATTCATATATTGGTGATACTAATATTCATATTCATATATGTTGTGGCAGCGGAGCTTAATGGGGTCCCCATTGGTCCACAGGTACACATCAAATTATTTGCTTAAGCTATTGGCATTTTGACAATTAATACTTATACATATATTTTGTTTGGTAAATGATTTTCCCACTCCCTTTTTATCCACCTACACTCCTTTTTGTTTAGAAAAATAGAATGTAAGTGGATGGAAAGGGAGTGGGAAAATCAGTACCCTTTTGTTTTCCACGTACATATATGACTCTTAAAAGTCTTGCTAATCTTCAAATGGGATTGCAGGCTGCTTCAGACTGGTTATATGTTTACCCTAAAGGACTTTACGATCTTGTACTCTACACAAAAAACAAGTACAATGATCCAATTATGTACATTACTGAGAATGGTAATTAATACTTTTAAACATTAATTTATTACATCATCAATAATGTTTCATATATATGTATACGGGTGAAAAATTCAGTACTAAATGCATATGATATTGCATTATATTGCAGGCATGGACGAGTTCAATAATCCCAAAATATCCCTTGAGCAAGCCCTTAATGATAGCAATAGAATTGACTACTGCTATCGCCACCTCTGTTACCTCCAAGAAGCAATTATGTAAGTTTTTGTCAACAAAAAAATTTAGGCTATATATGTATTGTCTAGCCTTCTTACATTTCGGTTATTTAATCACTATAGTGACCCAACTATGTTCCCTTTTTTTGGTGTTTGCAGAGAGGGTGCTAATGTGCAGGGATACTTTGCATGGTCATTGCTAGACAACTTTGAATGGAGCGAAGGATACACTGTTCGATTTGGTATCAACTATGTTGATTACGACAATGGACTGAAAAGACACTCAAAACTCTCGACGCACTGGTTCAAAAATTTCCTCAAGAGATCCTCAATTAGTAAGGAAAAAATTCGAAGATGTGGAAACAATAATGCTAGGGCTCGCAAATTTGTGTATCGAATTTGAATTCCAAAGGATGGATAAAGTACAGTAGCTCCTCCATAGTCGTTGCGCGAGTTGTTTGTCATGTTATAACTTTTTATTTGACTCTTTCTAAGTCGGAATAAGTTGCAACAACTCGTTATGAGTTAGTTGTCTTTATAGTGAGAGTTCGGTTTAATTTTACTTTATGTTGTTGATGTGCTTGGTTTATCCAAGTTTGTTGGCTTTATGAAGTGGAGGTGCTTTGGCTGTTTGTGGATGTGGTTGGAGGGATACTTTATTTATTGTCTTGATGTTCTTGAAGTATCCCTCATGTGTTTATATTTGTCCTTGTTGTCAGTGGCCTTTTATGGCTAATTATGAATAAAAATAAAAACTACAATAAATGAATGTTGAGCCATGACCAAAATATTTGCTACTTGTTTTATATTAATACATCTAGTTTGTTTAAGTTGAAATAAACTTAGAACACGATATTAGTGTGTAAATTCTCTATGGATCTATTAATCATTCAAAAGAAAACGCTCGGGTGCTTATTTAAGAAAATGCTTGCTTAGTTAGAGCAAGTCCAGCAGCTAGTTTTGGATTCGGGCTGGAGGGGGTTTTGGGAGAAAAACGGGCTCCAGCAGCAAAGGCTGGCCCTAGGGCGAGGTGGGGGCCACGAAGAAGGGCTGGCCCGAGGGCAGGTTCAGCCTGAGATCCAAAATGAGGGGGTTGACGTCAGCAACAAAAATAAAAAAAATAAAAAAAATCGAAAAAAATTGGAAAAAAAACAAAAAATTCAGATTTTTTTAAAAATAAATACTTAGTCATATTTTTCACTTCCCACACCAAAAATATTTTAAAAAAATATTGTCCAAATTAATTGTTTAGGTAAACAAATATGTGAAAAAAACAAAAAAATTAAATAGTGTTTGCCCTAAACTAGGGCAACTGCTGGAAACCAACATTGCTTTTTGCAAGGGCAGCCACTATTCACTTGAATAGTGACTTCCTTAGCCGCCCCCCCCCCCCCTGCCATGGCAAGAGGCAACTGCTGGAAATGCTCTTAAAAGGATAATATTTTTCTTTAAAAGAAAACTCATGTTGCTTGAATAATTAATTCCATGTGTACAAATTATACATAGACTTTGGCTTATGTCCAAGGGCGGACGTATAGCTAGGCTGGAGTGGGCTCCAGCCTAGGGGAAATTTTTTAAATATTAAATATAGTTAAGTTTATTCCTACTCCAATAAATATTAGCCCACTACACCAAATAAATATAATAAACTAATAATAGCCCAATTTAAGTAAAGTAAATAATAGCTTTATTTAAAATAAGCCCACTCCTGTCCTGAAGCATATAGGAAATAATAAACATCAATCCAAACCTATATAAATTTGATTAGAAGTAGAACTCACGCTAAGGCTCTATCAACTTGACCTATTCTAATCGTATTGATATTGGGCTACACCCACAGAGAGCAAACATAAAAAAAATTCTTCTAGCCACCCAAAACGCCATATTTGAACCTTGAGAGCCTAGAGGAAATAGTTCTCCTCCTCTAAAAAATTGTACCAACCTATCTTCAGTGGGTTCTTCAATCTCGGTAAGTTTATCTCTCTTTTTTATTTTATTTTTTTATTTTATATATATTCAATTTCCAATTTTAATTGTTGTTGTTAAGTTTTTATGATTTAGGGTTTGGGTGAAATTTTTTGGAGATTGTTGATATATGTTTTATTTTTGCAGCTTGAATTATTAATTAGCATATATGAATTTTGGTGTTTGGTATTTCTTGTTAGGATATCATGTCTCAAAAAAAAATTATTTAGCCTACCCCTATAAAAATTCCTAGGTCCGCCATTGCTTATGTCTTGTTTTAATGTCAATACTATAATAGTAGTCCTTACGTCACATAAACTTAGCTTTCTTTCTAAACCAAATATTAATTTATTTTTCTAGATTTGATCTCACTGGCATTGAATTTCCTCTTGCATCGAATTCAAGATTTGTTTGGCGGCGGAAACCATCAACTATCGTTCGACAATTTCGTGGTCGCATCAATGAAGCGCTCCTAGATCTCTAGGCTCCTTCTATTCAGGTTGTTCACCGCCACTTGAAGCGGTCGAAAACACATAACTACGTAGGAAAATTAAAATTTCTTTGAACTTTTCTTTTCTTCAAGGAATCTCCCAAGGAGCCAACATTTTTCCAACACTTCTTTGCTTGAATTTAAATTACCATAGCTTTGCTTGTACCTTAAACTTTAGATAAGTAGAGTTTTACTTAGACTTCAGGGTAATAAGATCTTTTAGGCTAAAACCTGAATGCTTTTTATGTAAATTTGTATATTTTTTGTCTTCAACTTGACGAGTCATGTACAAGATATTCAAGATTGATGTTATTTATGTTGGAAATTTAATATTTATTAATATTAATTTCCATATATTAATATTCCTATTTGAATGGAAATTAATAGAGTTCATTGGACCATGGTATCCTTTGTCAATTTTTAAAAGAGGTATCAAAGCACCTGTTTATTTAATGGATGCATTAGTTGGTTTTTTATATTGGGACGTACCCTTTTGGAAATGGTTCTTTAGTATCTATAAATATAGTAGTCTTCTTGCGACCAAGAAATTGAATTGATACAGTCAATGCATATCCATTTAAATACGGAGAGTCTTAGTATTACTATAGTCACTGATTATGGTTGGGTTTCCTACATAATCCCTAGTTCAAAGAGTCCTTATGAATTGTAGTGCTTCTTTCACAAGGACAGGAGTCATTGTATTATGGGAGGTGAGCGCTAGTAACCATATGCACCTATGTGAGGTGTAATTCGTCTTAAGGTCAGAGTGTCCAACACTTGCCTCGACTCAGTTATTAAAGTTTTTCTAATCCATATCATGAGATTTTTCATTGTGTATGAGTCAAACAATATGGGTAGAATATTTTCAGATATATTTCATTCTCCGAAAGGAGGTATTTATAATACATGTTACAAACCCTAGTAGGGTTTAATTAGGAAATAAGTGGAATCCTAATTACATAATATCTACACAAAAGGTAAAATAAATAAAACCCAAATAGAATAGGACTAGGACTCGCCAACACACCCCCTCAAGTTGGAGCAAAGACGTCACGCATGCCCAACTTGTCAAGCGAGTTGAGAAAGATACTTGTAGAAACAGCTTTCGTAAGAACATCAGCTAACTGATACTCTGAACGGATGAAGGGGAAGGACACAATCTGCGCATCCAACTTTTCCTTAATGAAATTTCGATCAACCTCCACATGCTTTGTACGGTCATGTTGTACAGGATTATGAGCAATTGCAATCGCAGCCGTATTGTCACAATATAACTCCATGGGTTTATTAGGCCCAAAACCAAGGTCTTTCAACAATCTTCTCAACCATAGTAACTCAGATACACAATGGGCCATTCCCCGATACTATACTCGGCCTCAGCACTAGATCTAGACACCACCTTTTGTTTCTTGCTCCTCCACGTAACAAGATTGCCACCCACAAACATAAAATACCCAGATGTCGAACGCCTATCTGTGGCTGAACCTGCCCAATCAGCATCTGTATACCCTTCTACATTTGTATGGCCATACTTGGAGAAAATTAACCCCTTGCCAGGAGTTACTTTCAGATACCTTAAAATACGAGTCACAGCCCCCATATGATCTACACTAGGAGAGTGCATAAACTGACTCACTATATTTACAGCATACGCAATATCTGGACGAGTATGAGCCAAATAAATCAACTTCCCCACAAGTCGTTGATAACGTTCTTTATCAGTTGGAACTTGATCGGGATATATCCCCAACTTATGATTCTGCTCACTAGGGGTATCAATCGGTTTACAATCCAACATTCCAGTTTCTGCAAGTAAATCCAAAACATACTTTCTTTGGGATAGAAAAATACCATGTTTAGATCTGGCAACTTCAATCCCAAGAAAATACTTTAAATCACCCAATGATTTCATCTCGAACTCAGAAGCCAGATACTTCTGAAGACTCTGTATCTCTACATGATCATCTCCAGTCACAATCATATCATCAACATAAATAATTAAAGCCGTCAATTTACCTTTATGACGCTTCAGAAACAAAGTATGATCAGAGTTACTTTGCACATATCCAAACTTCTTCATAGATGCAGCAAATCTTCCAAACCACGCTCTTGGAGACTGCTTTAATCCATACAAGGATTTCCGTAGTTTGCACACCACACCCTCCTTAGAAGTCACAGGGATACCTGGCGGAGGATCCATATATATTTCTTCCTTGAGATCACCATGGAGGAATGCATTTTTGACATCAAATTGTAGCAGCGGCCAGTCACGGTTAGCAGCTAAGGATAAGAGTACGCGTACAGTGTTGAGCTTAGCTACTGGAGCAAAAGTCTCTGTGTAATCCACTCCATATGTCTGAGTATACCCTTTTGCTACCAATCTTGCCTTGTAACGATCAATGGAACCATCAGCCTTGTGCTTCAAAGTAAACACTCATCTGCACCCAACTGCCTTTTTTCCTTTTGGTAAAGTAACTATCTCCCAAGTAGCATTCTTGTTCAAGGCTTCCATCTCTACATGCATTGCATCTACCCAGTTTTGATCAGTTAGAGCATCCTGCAACTTAGTTGGCACACATACACTAGATAATTGACACAAATATGATGCATATGACTTAGATAAACGATGAGTTGACATATAATGGTTAATGGGATATTTAGACTTGGCATGTATATCAGGAGAATATTGTACTTTAGGTTTCCCACGGGTAGTATGTGGGGGCAAAGAATAGGTAGGCATATCACTAGAAAGTACCTCATTATCACAACTTGATTGAGGCAGTGGCAGGGCAGAGGGGGGTCTTGTATCAATTTCATCTGTACGAGAGTCGCTAGTATCACTGTTATGTCCTTCTGAGAGAGGCTCGAAAAATTTCAAAATATCACCTGGCGACCGGTGGTGACATTCCTGGCGACCGGTCGCTTCACTCGTATCGTCATTGTCGTCGCTCGTCGAGGCAGGCGACCGGTCGTTTCCTATGTGCGACCGGTCGTTTTCAGGCAGATTCGTTAGCGACCGGTCGTTCACTTCTATGCGACCGGTCGTATCTAGGCAGATTCGTTCACAACCGGTCGCTTCCTCCATGCGACCGGTCACTTCCTGTTCTTCAAAAAATCCTTCTTCATGTTCTTCAGAAATTCCTTCTTCAGGTCCAACATCTTCCATATTTTTCACTCCGAAACTCTTCAATTCACTCCCCCTCTCCCCCTGAATTGGAGATGAGGGAGATACATAATAAGGCACTTCTTCATGGAAAGTCACATCCAAAGTAACATGCACCTTCTGGGTAGGTGGATGATAACACTTATAACCCTTCTGAGTAGAAGAATAACCAATAAAGACACATCGCAGAGCATAAGGATCAAGTTTACTCCGTTGATGAGAGTAGACATGAACATAAGCAACACACCCAAAAACTTTAGGGGGCAACTTGGAAACGGAGACAGGGGAAACATGATCACCAAACACATCATGCGGAGTCTTGAAATCAAGAACCCGGCTAGGAGTACGATTAATCAAATAGGCAGCAGACAGAACAGCATGCCCCCAAAGGTGATGGGGAACAGACATATCCAACATGAGTGAGCGAGCAACTTCAAGCAAGTGTCGGTTCTTTCTTTCAGACACACCATTTTGTTGAGGAGTAAAAGGGGTTGTCGTCTGGTGAATAATCCCTTGAGTACGGAAGAAAGACGCTAAAGTATTATTCACATATTCACCTCCGTTGTCTGTCCGAAATACTTTGACCCGAGCATGAAACTGAGTAGACACTATAGTACAAAACTCTGGAAGGATGGAAACAACATCATGTTTATTTTTCAGCAAGAAAACCCAAGTAAGTCGGGTACAATCATCAATAAATGTGACGAACCAACGAAATCCGTTCGAAGTAACGCGAGCCGGACCCCACACATCAGAATGCACTAAATCAATAGGCTTTGCAGCTTTACTGTCACTTAAAGAAAATACAGTGCGATGGCTCTTGGCCAAAATACATGTCTCACACTTAAAACTGAACTCATCACAGGAGCGGAATAAAGATGGAAACAGACGCTTAAGGTAGCCAAATGACGGGTGTCCCAAGCGACGATGCCATAACCAAATTTGTTGTTTGTCTTTGACACTGCAACTTTGAACAGTATTAACGACACGATCACGAACTGGTGCAGAAGGCAATGTCAAATAATATAACCCCCCCTATCCGTTTACCATGCCCAATCATCTCGTGAGTCCTAAGATCCTGAAAAGAGCAATGGGTAGGATAGAAAGTAGCAGAAGCATTAAGTGTATCAAGTAAGCGACCAACAGATAACAAGTTACAATGGATATTGGGAACTAATAACGCATGAGACAAGGACAGAGTTGGGGTGAGAGAAATGGTGCCCTCGCCAATAATTGGAGAGGGCAAGCCATTAGCAGTAGTTATGTATGGGTTACGGGTGTTACTAGACAACTCATCAAAAAATTTAGCATCATAAGTCATATGATCAGAAGCACCAGTGTCAATTATCCAAGTATTAGAGCCAGTACCTGGAATAGAGTCAGAGACACGCAAATTCGCAGAAGCAGCAGCAGCACCAACAATGGAATTATCACCCATGATTGTAGCAGAAACCCAACAAATCACGCAGAGTTACAGAACACAGCACAGACACAAATCCGGCAGATGTACGAAGACAGTAGAGGCACACAGTAGAGGCACGAACACAGTAAAGGCAGATACACACAGCGGAACACAGCAAAAGCACAGGAAATAGAGGCACGAACACGACAGAGCACACAGCGGAACACGACAAAGGCGCAAGCACAAGAACCCTAAAGAAATTAGGGCACACAGTAGAACACGGGTGGGCACAACACACACAGGTCACCAGAAAGTCGGCTCTGATGCCAAGTCAAACAATATGGGTAGAATATTTTCAGATATATTTCATTCTCCGAAAGGAGGTATTTATAATACATGTTACAAACCCTAGTAGGGTTTAATTAGGAAATAAGTGGAATCCTAATTACATAATATCTACACAAAAGGTAAAATAAATAAAACCCAAATAGAATAGGACTAGGACTCGCCAACAGTATGTTTGTAAGTATGTGTTAATTTTTAAGCATAAATTGAATGATTATTTTTGAATTTTTGTGTGATTAAAATATAGCAATTAGACCCAATTTTTTCTAACAATCTTAAGACGAATTATATATGGTTTAGTTGCTATATTTTAATTGACGTAAACTTAGTTTTTGTTTAAACTCATGGGAACAATTGTTGTATGTTTATGTTAAATATTTCTTTGAGTTTGGGTTTCCTTTGAGAAGAGGAAACGAAAGATAGTTAGCATCTTTCCTTGAATACCCGTAGTCAGGGAAGCAAATAAATGTGTTTGCGTTTTCTTTGCGTTTTAACATTGAATTTTAGTATCAATTACTTAAACTATATGTTTTACATGCATTAAGATGAAAAGGGTGCAAAACGGTTTGCATCAGTAGTCTGCATCCGTGTAGGGAATATATGTATATTGACATCATTGATTTTGAATCTGATGCATATAACAGTTTTACTACATATCGTTGACTTGAGATTAAATTAGTTGCTTTTATAATATGCCTAGTTTAATTTCAACTACATCTTTTGAATGAATAAGTTGTCGTTGTTTATTGCACTCTATTTTAAAGTTGTTTTAGATTGTGACTCCTGGATATTAAGGCTGGCAATGGGTCGTGTAGTGTCAGGATAATAAACGTATCAAGAATGCTCAATCCAAATCCGACCCATTTAATAAACGTGTCGTGTCAGGTTCATGTCGTCTTAAACAAGTTATTAAACAGATTACCTGTTTAATAAAAAGTGGTAGCAACTAATAAAGCAACATCAATATGTACAAAGAACCATAAACTTCAATGACCCTTGATTAATTAAAAAAATTATTTCACTTTAAACAAAAAAGAAAAAAGAAAAAACAAGGTACTGCATCACTAAAAATTAAATTTGAATAAAAGCAAAAAAAAAACATATAAAAACAAGAACAACATCATCATGACGCGCTTCCTGTTTCCACAATATGAGACTTTAGTTTGGCCATCTGGACCTCCTCTCTTGGGTTTTCACGCACCGCTTCTTAGGGCTCATCACTTGAGCTTCCAAAGATCACCTTCTTCGCTTTCGCAAAACTCATCTCGTGATCTCCTCGCTTGCGCTTCCCTGGGTTCTCCAAAGCCTCCAATTGCCCTTGCATGTCTTTCAGTCTCTTCCCCACCTCAGGAGTATGGAGAAAGGCAAGAACCCAATCGGCTACAACTTTTAGTACATTGTAGTTCCTCTGCATCTCTCTATAATCCGCCTCCCGAGAATCTACTGACTGCTCCTCTCTCTCACCCTTACATCCCACCATCATACTCTCTATCACACCCTCTACAACATGCTCTGATTCGGCACTCTCATCTTCGGAACCCATAGAAAGGCTACGTTCATCACTTTTAGTCTCTTCCCCATGGAAGGAAGGGGGATCCTGACTTTCTTTACCAGAACTCTTAGACATCTACAAACACAAAATAGAGAAAACTAATACACATGCAAAGATCAAAGCTGGATAACTAAAAGGGATAAGACGCCCATGAGTTCCTTACTCTATGAATGATACTCAATGTTCATACATTCATTCAAAAGGTTCATGAACATAACCAACAAAAGCATACATTTCAATCCAAAACACAAGGGAAAAGAAGCAAAAACCTTATTTTTGCCTCCGTGCAGAAGGATTAGAAAATCGCTCTACTGCAAAATTATTGCCGGAAATTGCCTCACCAAGAACAAGCAAATCGCTTCGCCGTGTATAAGCCTCGTCCAAAATCACCCCACCACAAAAAAAAATTTCGGAAATCACCTCCTATCAATTCTTACTATCCATGAAAATTCTTTCAAACTCACAAGTGTTTAGCCTTCTTCACCTTGCAGTACTATTTATAGACACTCGAGGTGTCGACGCCTTGACATACGCACCCTAACCCTAAAAACAGTTCAAATGGCCGCATCGAAATTCGCATTACAAGCACTAAACAGTCACCCTGCCGATCGACAAAGACCATACTGATCTTGCAACGGGCTCTCACGACAAGCGCTAAACAGTCACCCTAACGATCGGCAAGGCATGTGCCGATCTTATAGGGGACTCGCGCTATAAGCGCTAAATAATCACCCTACCGATCTGCAAGGACAGTGCCGATCTTATAGGGGACTCGCTCGACAAGCGCTCAACATGTCGCCCTGTCAGTTGACAAGAACCATGCCGATACTGCATGGGACTCGCTTGACAAGCGCTAAACAGTAACCATGCTGATCGGCAAGGACCATGCCGATCCTACAATGGACTTACGAGACAAGTACCTAACATGTCACCCTGCTGATCGGCAAGAACTGTGCCAATCCTGCAGGGGACTCACGAGACAAGTGCTAAACAATCGCCCTGCCAATCGGCAAGAACCATGCCGATCCTGTAGGGAACTCGAGCAACAAGCGCTAAATAGTCACCTTATAAATCTGCAAGGACTGTGCCGATCCTGCAGGGGATTCGGGAGACAAGCGGTCAACATGTCACCTTGCCGATCGGCAAGGAACGTGCCAATCCTGTAGGGGATGCAAGCGACAAGCAATCAACATGTCGCCCTGCTGATCGGTAAGGACCGTGCCGATCCTGTAGGGGACTCAAGTGACAAGCAATCAACATGTCGCCCTGCTAATCGACAAGGACTGTGCCGATCCTGCAAGGGACTAGTGCGACAAGCTCTAAACAGTCACCCTGTCGATCGGCAAAGACCTTGCCAATCCTACAAGGGACTCGAGCGAAAAGCTTTAAATAGTCACCCTGCTGATCCTAGAAAGGGCTCGCGCGACAAGCGCTTAACATGTCGCCCTGCCGATCTGTAAAGAGCGTGCTGATCCTGCAAGGGACTCACGCGACACGCTCAATGGACACTCTACTGATCCCTAAGCTACGAGCCAATCTGAAAAATCCAGCCCTCCACCGTAACATGCCACCCTTGATTCGGTTGACCCTATGCCGATTTCTTGCCTACATAGCAATTGCCAACTCCATAGCTTCACCAAGTTAAACCATTATCAAGGCAACTTCTAGCTTGCAAACTTAGGGGACTAGGGAACGACTTGTGGCACTAGCTATACCAAAACACTCGTCTTGATTATCCAAACATCTCACAAGTTTCCAATCTAGAAGCTATTTCTTGATCGTCAACTTGGGGGACTACTGTTTACACCATAATCAACCGAACGCATTTGGCACTGTGAACTAGCACTCGGACATACCAATAGCCTGCCGAAGGTAAGACACTTCTCAACTAACAAAGACACCTTCCTCTGACATGGCAATTACCTGCCGAAGGTGATTGTCGATGCTCTCAATTACAGAACCTAGGCCTTAGACACGTGTCGTCACCACGAGAACTTGCACAAAGTCCCACGTCAAAACTTTGTACAAACTCCCACTTTCACTTTTCCATAAAAGGGAAATAGTGCCCAAGTAAAAGGGGTAACTACTTTTCACCCTTATTGTTACTTTGCCAAAATTACTGCATAACCCACACTTGATGACTTAAGTATCAGAGGGCCTTCAGCAGGTACCACACCGGTGCCCTAAGCTTGACGATTGCTTTTTCTCTGTCTCCCACTGGAGGATCTCTCCTTTCTGAAGGTCCACAACCCTTTTGTCCTGCTGAAGACTTAACACTTCTTCCACCTAAGTTAACCCCCGATTTTGGGCATCAATAATATCTCTAAACCGAAAAATCATCATGCCCTTGTATACTAGGTGCGATATCAAAGAGAAATGTCTCCTCACCTTCAATGATTGTATTTAAAGGAACATTCAAGTCAGGCAAGGTGTGATTAACCTCCATCATGGCTCCATAATGCGCTTGGTTTCTACATGGATATCTAGAGGAGGAGGTGTATATGAGACAACCGGATTTGAAGATCGTGAACATCCTATATGGCTTAAAGCAAGCCCCTCGAGCCTAGAATGCTAAGTTCTCTAAATATCTTCCAGCTCTTAGGTTCAAAGTGTCTCAATGTGATCCCAGTTTGTTTGTCAAAATTGTTGGTTCTGATATTTTAGCTTATTATTGTATGTGGACGATTTTATCTTAACCGGTTCAAATGATACACTCATTCAAGAGATAATTGAATACTTGGCCTCAGTGTTTGATTTAAAAGATCTTGGTTTGCTTAACTATTTCTTGGGGTTACAGATTTCCTATCAATCCTAAGGAGCTATTTTTGTCCATCAGCATAAATATGCAAAGGAGCTCCTCTCTAAAGCTGGTGTGAAATCATGTAAGGCTTGTTCAACACCTTGCAAACCTCACACTCAAGTTCTTCCCATAGAAGGTGAACCTTTAAAAGATCCTACTCTGTACTGAAGTTTGGTGGGTGCTTTGCAATATCTTACCTTTACAAGGCCAGATATTGCATATGATGTCAACACCGTTAGTCAATTCATGACAAATCCAACAGATTCTCACTTTTATTTGGTTAAAAGGATTTTGCAGTATATTCAAGGAACATTACATAGTGGTATTACGTTCTCCTCTGGTCCAATGCGGCTTAGTGCTTATAGTGACGCCAATTAGGCAGGTGACCCTTTCATTCGTCGATCTACTGGTCTTCCTTCGTCATAGTCCCATTTCCTGGCAATCTAAGAAGTAAGGGTCTGTTTCTCGTAGCTCTACAAAAGTTGAGTATCGGGCCTTAGCTAACATTACTGCAGATGTTGTATGGACTCATCAGCTTTTAGCATATTTATAAGAGTTTTTACCTGAGCCTCCTTTACTTCACTGTGACAATGTCTCTGATTGACTCTGCGTTCTAACCCTGTGTTTCACTCCATAATCAAACACGTAGACATTGATTTCCATTTCAATAGGTAATGCGTTCAACGCCGAGATATTTCAGTGCAGTATATCCCTACTGATGAGCAAGTTGCAGACGTGTTCACAAAGGGACTGCATAGTCCACTCTTCTCCAAACATTGTGTCAATCTTCGCTTGGGCCACCCAACTGCAATTGAGGGGGGATGTTTGCCTACTGACTAGTCAGCTGATTCAGCTGTGCTGACGTGTAGTAAATCACGTGTAAGATTCTTATGTTAGTTAGGTGGTTAAACTGATTACTTAGTCTCGAAGTTAAGTCTATAATATAAAAACAGACTTATACATGTACTCTGTAATTAATTCAATGAAAGAAAAGAAAATCTCAGTTACAATTCTCTCTCAGTCTTCCTCTTCTTGCTTCATGAAACTTCTAGATTCTTATTATGTTAACACCTACTTTCAGGGAAAGTAGGAGTTTCTGCTTCCCGGGAAGGAGGCAAGTATTTTCCTTACTTACCCAAAAATTGTGACTACAATGCAGAAATCATATGTACTTATAGGGCTAGCAAAACCAACTAAAATACTGATGCCGACCGAGAATAACTAACTTCAAAGCCGACCGGGATTTTTTGGTATCGACCCGCCAGTTTTCTTGCCGAACCGATGCCTCTCAGTCACGGTTGCAGTTTCCGTTTACCTAAACCTTCAGTGTATCGAACTGAACAGATGCCTTTATGAGCTCCATCTTCTTCCTCATTGGCTCTGAAAATGGAAAGATATGTGCTCTGTTTTTCTTCTCTGTGTTTGACTGGCGAGGAAGAAGTAGTTTGAAGAATAAGTATTTAATGATATATATCTTCACTTATCTTCCTTTTTCCACGTGAGGTGAGCACGTGGTTCTTTTCGTTTCCTTTTCTTTTTCTCAAATATTGTTTTATCTTCTTGACTAATATTTAATAGATTTTCTTATTTTATTTAATGATATATTTAATTATTATTATATGTCATTAGGAATAAGCCTATTTTAGCATGACATATTATATAGTTACTCTGACTCATATAGAACCTATTTGGAGGGAAAACTCAAAACTAGCCACTTGTTATTTTTTAATTGGTTTTAGAAATTTTTTAACACACTAAGAACCAATAAGAAAATGACAAGTGACTAGTTTTGAGTTATTCCCTCCAAATAGACTCTATATGAGTAATTGTACATGAAGAAGAAGCTTAGTCATGAAGAGAATGTGCACATGAAGAGGGCATTTACTAGACCCTTGGGAGTTCTACCTCGTCTACCTCTTTATCTACCTCCTTATGTTAGACTTCAATATTAATTCCTTTAGATCTATCAGTTTTTGGTTTTGCCTAAACTCTTTTTGGTTTTTCATATAATATATAGAAATTCATGGAAACTACGAATTTACACCAATGTTCTTGAGGAAAATGGTAGAGGTGGTGCTTCAGCTAGAAGAACAAGTACTGCACTTTAGGAGACCATGTAATTTGGTTCAAGTTTGCATTTAGTTTGAGGAAGTGTAATGTAGTTATAAGAAGAAAAAAAGATGTAGACGAGAAACTATCGTATATGAGACCAATGTAATTGCTTCTGAGTTACATTTAGTTAGTTTTATGCTTCGATCGTATTTATTATAACATTTAGCAATTTATTAAATATATGACATTCGTATAATCGTATTACTGCTGAATCTATTGGTTCTTGTCAAGGGCACTGCAAAGAAATCGATCCTCATAAAAGTCAAACACTACAAAGAGTGAAAAATAACCGATGTTAAATACCTTAAAGGCATCAATAAATATATGAGGTGAAGTAATTCTCCTTAAAAGGCATCGCAAATATGAAGAAAACGATGCTCATGACAGTTAGGCACTACAATGTGTGAAAATAACCAATGCTAAATACCTTAAAGACATCGGCAAGTGGTTGTCCATAATAGGCATCAAAACTATAAATAAAGCTATGCTTATAACAAAAATACACTACAATGTTTAAGGAAAACCGATGCAAAAACTGTTATAGACATAGGAAATTGAAACACAAATGAAGTGATTATTATAAAAAGGCATCAGTGGTACACAAAGAGAGTCGTTGCTGTTATCGACAAAGACATCGGAAGTCAACATAATTTGGAAGCAAGTCAAAACTTTAAGGTCATTAGTGTTAGAAATGTGCCCTAAGAGCCAATATATTTGATGTGATCTCCTTAGAATACATTTCATATATGATATATAAAGGGCAAACTTAATTTGTTATCTTTTACATCATGTAAAGAAACAAAAGTCCAGGGTATGCTAAATAAGAGATAAAGTAATCTAAAGAAGATTAGATTCAGGAGACCTTTAATCTCTAACTGTAGCATCCCAAAATGTTCCTAATCATAGGTTATCAAATGGGCATTGATAAACCGTCAAGATTAGCACATATTATGTATGCTCAATTGGGAGGATGGTTAGTCTCAAACCATTTGTGTAGTTGACACTAATACAAGTATGTGGGTGCTCATTAGTGAATGAGTACACTGAACGCGATCAACCGTAGTTCTCGTATGGAGTATTTATCTATATGTCAAACGAGAACTCATAGTTGCAATAATGCAAATTAGTCCTTAGACCTGAGCCATCATGGTTGTCCTATGATGCGTTATTGATCTTTGATAGCTCTTAAAGGCAAGCCGTAAAAGATTTGTCTTAAGTGTTGTTGGGATCTCTTAATTCATCATAGGGGCATGTGAATGTACAATAAGGAATCTCTACTTTCGATAAAGGAGAATGTTTCAAGATGTGATTCAACAAATCTTTGGCCAAAGTATTTTGAGCTTGATTTAGAAAGTTGTTCTTAATCATGTTCTTTTGAATAATATGAGGTTATAAATCATATTAGGGGTTTGACATAATCAATCCGTACCCTAATAATATGATTTGAAACATTGTATAAGAGAAGGACCGTATTGCATTGCAATTTCAACTGAATAGGTTCTTCATCTATTCTGGTTAGCTTGGGTAGCCTTGATATATTGCTAGATGTCACTCTTGGCTTGTGGAAGTCCTAGGATTGATTGTGATCGATCCAAATAAAGGAAGAATTAAAAAGGGGTTTTAATTCCAGTTGGTTAGAAAGAGTTTTAATATTTTCCCACTACCTTGCTAATTAGAACCTAATGGATCGCACACCTTAAATGGTTAACTTTGAGTAATACAAATGAGAATGAGGAAATCAATTTGATTGATTTGATGTTGATGATTTACTACGTGTAAAAACGTATTTGGGCCTCGGTAATAGTTAACGGGAAGCCCAAATAGTTGGGTATCAAGCCCAAGGGCTTAAGACACCTAAATATTATGGTTTAAGTGTCATAGGACCCAATTTTGGAAGCCCAATGGGGTTTGGCCGAAAATGCTTAAGTGAATGTGTATGGGAATTGTTTCCATAAGCTCATTCACACACAAACACAATCCAACATCAACCAAATAGGTTTGGGAGATCAAAGAGAGATAAAAGAGAGTTTTCAAAAGTGAAACACTTTCATCTTTCAAAGTGGTTTAGATTGAAACTAATCTTGAGAATCTTGCACTAGCATCCAAATATTCTCAAGATTTTTTTCTCATCTCAAGGTTCCATTGGTGTGGAGGCTTAGAGACCATATCCTTTTGTGGCTCACATGGAGGAGAAAGATCAAAGATCAAAGAGGAGATCAACAAAGAGGAAATCATCAAGAGAAGACCAAACACAAATTGGTTCATACAATTGCTTCAAGGGTAATTAGATCTTATCATTTCTCTTCTTTTTTCCATTTATGAAATCATATCAATGTTCATGGCTTAAGATACTTGGAAGAAGTTTTGTTTTGAATTTAAACAACCACCATATTCTTCCGCTGCAATTAATTTGATTAATTGTATGTTTAATATTCAAATGAACTTCTTAAAAATGTTTTAAAACCAACAATTAGGCCACTTCCAGCAGCCCCCTAAGGCTCGGGCTGGGGGGGAGAAGAGCCCAAAATGGGATTCCAACAGCAAAAGCTGGCCCGGGCAGGAGGTGAGGTCCACGAGCCTGGGCTGGCCCGAAGGCAGGGGGAGCCCGAGTGCGAGCATGAAGGCGCGGCTGACGTCATTGTTGACGCCAGCATGATGTCAGCAGGAAGATTTGAATTTTTTTTACTGTTGGCGCGTGACGCACCAACCTTAAAAAAATTTAGAGCCCCCTAAGGCTCGGGCTGGGGGGCAGAAGAGCCCAAAATGGGATTCCAGCAGCAAAGGCTGGCCCAAGCAAGAGGTGGGGTCCACGAGCCAGGGCTGGCCCGAAGGCGGTGGGAGCCCGAGTGCGAGCATGAAGGCGCAGTTGACGTCATTGCTGACGCTAGCATGACGTTAGCAGGAAGATTTGAATTTTTTTTACTGTTGGCGCGTGACGCGCCAACGTTAAAAAAATTTGCAACGCGCGCGTCAGCTTTCCGCCAACGACTCTATGCCATGTGGCGTCTTCTGGTCTTTCCGATTCGTTTTGTCATCCAATCCAACGGCCTGGAATTTTTCAATGCAAAAAATTATGAAAAAAATTCAGAAAATTTTAAAAAAAATACTGCATTTTTTTCTATAAAAACCAATCCCTACTCTTCACTTTTAACAACAAATCCTCATACATCTTCTCCTTCTCCAACTATTATTCACTTTCTACTCAATATTTTTTTCACTTTCAAGTTTAATTTTTCTCTATCATTATACGAAATTTGAAATTCATATGAAATTTATCTGAAATTTGAAATTCAAATGAAATTTATTTGAAATTTGAAAAAAAAAAATTATCTGAAATTTGAAACCAAAAATTTTATTCAAATATTTTATCAGAAAATCTCATCCGAAAATATTGTCCAAATTAATTGTTTAGGTAAACAAATTTGTGAAAAAAAACAAAAATTTGAATAGTACTTGACCTTTGCTATAGCAACTGCTGGAAGTGCAACTTACTTTTGGCAAGGGCAGACACTATTCACATGAATAGTGTCAGTCATAGCCCCCCCCCCCCCCCCCCTTGCCATGGCAAGAGTTTCACTGATGGAAGCGCCCTTAAGGCATCAATTGGGTTGAAGTAACCGATGTTGTTTACAGTAAAAGGCTTTCCCCGATGCCAATTAGCCTTTTTTTTTTTGTAGTGCTTAAAAGAGACATTTGGTAAGAGTTTATCAAAGAAGCATGAGGTGAATGTTGCTTTAGTAGGAGGTGGCTTTAAGCGTTTGTGTTGGCATCAATGTTACATGCAATCAAGCTTGAGCTGGCTTTCCAAGTTGGAGCTGTTGACGTGAAGGACAATCGGCTAAGGTTGGAGTTCAGCATATCATCAATTGCCTCACAGTTTGCATGAAAAATAAGAGGAAAAGAAGAAAGAAAGTAGGAATTATTAGAGAGTTCCAAAATGGAGTCGACATACATGCAGATGGGAGTAACTTGCGTAGGAAGAGAGAGAGAGAGAAATAGTAGTTATGAAATTCCTGGAGATTGGTTGATGGGTTATTTTGCCATTTCTTTAGGGTTCTCGTTGTCGAGGTGAGTAGTTTATGTAATGTGTTCTAAAACTTCTTATTTTGTGATAAATTATGAATTATCATGGATTTGTTTTATTTCCAAATATCTCTCTATTTCAAATCTAGCATGTCTAATTTGGTGCAACAGTCGCCTTCTATTGAGGGACACCCTTTAGGGTTTCCTATATGAATTTTTTTTCAACGATCTAAATCATCTATTTTTTAAGTCTACATTCATAGATCATCCTTGCAAAAAATTAGACAAATCAGAAACCGTTTTGACATCCAATTGTGTCCTACAAAATCAATGAACACGGTGCTTCAAGAAAGTACTAAAATTTCAATAACTAAATTGAGTGGTCAAATGATATCAGATTCAAGTTATTTTTTGTAGAGATATCTTTGAATGATTATCTAAAAAATAAATGGTTTGGATTAATAGAATACGATGCGAAGTGGGCCCTACAAGGGTGTCCCTCAAATAAGTTATTTGAGGGATCTCTCTCTCTCTCTCTCTCTCTCTCTCTCTCTCTATATATATATATATATATATATATATATTGATTGGAATATTTGTGAAGTACTATGTGTTAGTCATGGAACATGAGAACTCAGTGTTGGGGTATTCGAGGGATAGATGTAACACACAGGGACGTATGGTTGTGAGGCCAATAGGGGTCACGTGGTGGGTTACATGACATGAAAGATAACCAAGATATGAAGTAATGATGTGATATGATCTGGAATGATGTATATTTTTATAATATTTTCTAGAATGTGTAAAACGACATTGCTTGACTGGCATATTACATAATCTACTCACTTAGCGGTGGTTGCTCATCCCTCACTCTGTTTATTTTTCAACTGATTTAGTGGGCAAGACAAAGACTAAACCAGCTAAGGTTGAATTAGATGAGAGTGGTAGAGCTTTATTTATTTTTAGTACACTCGTAAGATTTTTGAGCTATTTTTATAAGATAAGTTTATTTTAAAACCATGTTTCGTCCCTTTTTATTTTATTTTATTTTCTCACGTACCGGCCGCGGGATTTCCACCGTAGCCCGGGTCCAAGACATGTCATTTTACTTACCTGTCAAACAAGAACTCTGAGTTGCAATCATGGAAAGTTGTCCTTAGACCCAAGACAAAACAATCCTATGACTACGTCGCTGATCTTAATTTGATAAAGCAATATATATGTTCTCATCAACGGTGTGCCTCATGTATTGTTGTAGTAATTAATTAATTGATTGATAAAGGCACACAATTCTACAACAAGGAATTTTTGTCCTTTAATGAAGAGTGAGAATACTCTAAAATATGATTCGGAAAATCTCTGGCTCGAGTATTGAATGTTTCTAATAATTTTCATGATCATAAGAATCATATGAAGTTAGGGAGTCACATTAGGGGCTTTACATGAATTATTCATCTATATATATAAAGCAAAAGGCAGAGAATGGTGAAACATTCAAAATACCAGAAAATGCCCTTGGTTAATGCAAACATTAAGAATTGAAATTATTAATTAAATGAGAATAATATGGTAAATTCACACTTTTTCATATTTAAAAAAATTAAAATTAAAAGAAAAATTAGATAATTGATCCTATTTTTATGGAACACAACTACCCATTATCTTTTTTAATTCTAAAATAAATTTAAACCCTCTCGCAGGCACAGAAGTGCGTGCAGAGAGGCTAGTGCCTAATAACGTGGTAGTGTTGAATTAGAGAAATATAGAATTTCATTGCAATTCGAACTAAATAGGTTATCTATCATTCTACTTATATTTGACAGCCATGCGATGTTGTTACATGTTATTCATGACTTATGAAAACCTTAATTAAGGATTGACCATGATAGTCCTCACTAATATGGAGAATTAAAAAAAACGGTTGAATTCAAAAAATAAAAATAAAAATAAAAAAAGAGTTCTAACTACTCACTGCAGTTTTGAAAATATTAATAAAGATGATTAACTCAACGGAGTCAATTAGGTTTAATTGATTTTTAAGTCAAAATTAATTAAGGAATTAATTAAGAAAACATATGATGTTAGATTGGGTCTTAAAATGAGTTTCAAGATTTTAGGCCCATTGTGCTTGGATCTATTGGGCTTCAACCCATAAGGCTTGTTACATAAGTTGTGTGACAACTTAATCTAAGAAGGGGAGAATGAGCAATGAGCATTATGGTGTGGGCAAGGCTCTTAGTAGATTTTGTTGTTATACTTATAAACAAAATGTAAAGATTAGAAGGTGGTTGTTGTAACTCAAGTGGTTAAGAGCAATTATTTTTTAATCTGAAGTTTTAGATTTGAATCCCCTTTTTCCAATATCGTTTCAATAAAAAATAGAATAACTTAAAATAACTTGCATGTCACGAAGGTTCCTACCTAGTAATTAACTACACATATACTATTTTATATTATTGTGCTCAAAAGAAAGTGAGGATTATTTTAAAATTCAAATGTACAGAAAACGTGATGCTTTTGTAGGGGGCTTTTTGTTCCAACAGCTTGACGAATGGGTTTGGGCTACCGTAAAAAGAGGATGGATAAAGTTGCCCATGTGCTTGAGTTCAAGAACCAGGCCCTAAGAATGTTTTGAAAGGTTCGTGGAGCCTTATAAAACACTTTGATTCCTTTCACCAATAAATCAAACGATTGTGACAGATTAGTAATATGGTTTGGCTTAAGAATCTTGTGGCATGAGAGCTAAGTCTTCATGAGTTTAGCAATAGAGAGAAAGAGCTTGGATTTCTTTTTCTTATGGAAAACAAAGGTTCAGAGCAAGGGGAAAGAGAAATTTTGTGGGATTTTGGCTAAGGAAGAGAGAGAGAGAGAGATGGAAATAGAGAGTGGGGTGTCTTGAGTAAATTTCCAGCCGCTTGACAAAAGCTTGGTCGCGCTCCTGGATCGTCTGTTTGCTGGGTAGAAGGTGCCTCCTTTTATAGGCAATGGAACCCTATCAAACCACCCTCTCCCTTTTCCTTCACTTTCTTTCATTCAATCGTATTTGGTGAAACTTTCCCAGCCTGAGCGTATAGGCACGAAGCTTTTTGGAGTTCCAAGATTTTCACGCAGCTAGGCTTCTTCATGTGGGTGAGGCGCCACCCACTTTTCTTCCTGGTTTTCCTATTAGAGCTTGCAGAAGAAAGAAAGATGGGTAGGGGCGTTGGTCTGAAGGGTATTCCTCTCTCCAACATCCTGTGCATATGAATTTCCTTTGGTTTTTGCAATGGCTTACCATTTGACTTGGTTCTGAGGCTTTTTTGACAACGCTAGATATTTTACACGATGCTAAATATTTTATAAGTTGTTGGGATGAGTTATTTTCTAAGGTATTAGGTCATTGGTATTTAACTTCTAGCTGCCTATGAGTTTGTCTTGGTTTGGTCAAGCTGCTGTAAGTAGCTTATTTGCTTTGTTTTTTGACAAGGTGCTTGATGTTTTGGCTGATGTGGGATTTTTCCAAGTGTTGCAAACCATTGAATATTTTCCTAAGGCATTGGGCCACTTTTTCTCTCTCACATGCTTACCCATATGTTTGGGCTCAAGAAATAGGCTTGAGTTTTGGTGCTCCAAAACAGCCTAAAACTTCCATTCCTTGAACCTTCAATGGCCTCATGAATACTCGTAACCATCCATACCACAACTCGCTCAACAAGCCCCAGACATTTGCGTGGCTTGGGCTCACTTAAGCTTGTAGCGTGGCTTGGTGCCAAAATAAAGGTTTTCCGCTTGGCATTGCGTGTTATTTGGCGTGCTTGTGCTCGAGCTTTGCCGTATTGTAATGGGCTATAGCCGGGCCAAATGGCACTCGACGAGATAATAAGCACAGATTTATAGAGCCAGTACAATTTACGGGCTTGTCACGACCTTTCTGCGTGGTGGGTTACGTATTTGCTTGGCGTGGCACATGTGCAAGCGCATATGACGAACTCTTGCATACCCAAGTTGGGTTTATTCCCAAGTTAGGTGTCGTACTGGGCAGGAAATATATTTGGGCTCAGCCTTGGATTTTTTGGACCTCAACAGCTTTCTTACAGGAAGAGGCCAAGTTACGATCATATTTACAGCTTATAAACACATAGAGAAGCTTACCCCTAACTTTGGATTTTGTATTTTTAAAATGAAATTGCATCCAGTTTCCAAATATAGTTTCTTACATATATGCACGATGGCTTTTTCGAGCCAGAGTTGGCCAAACATACATTTAAATTTTAAAATTTTTACAAAATAATAATAAATTATAAATTGCACTAACATATAACATATATAAGCATGCATGCCCATTATCTATATCCGCAATATTGTTGTTTATGCATCTATTTTAGTACGAAATGGAACTCATTCTCCTTTGCATCTATGTGATCCAATGCGCATGATTACGGTAAAGTCAATAATTGAGTCATTCATCCAATTCCTACTTAAGTTAGATGATTAACTATTACTCATCGTACGACTAGAATGATTTAGTCCCGTAATTAATCAAATTAATTATTTGACTTATTCATTATTGCTAATTCATTATAATTAGTTAGTAATCATGATTGTGGTCAACTTATGAACTTTTAACTAACGGGTGTTAGTTGGATTGTCTCAAACGGATTCCGAACCTCTGCATTTAGTATCGATGCATTTCTACGCATTTAAAAGAATGCTAATCATGAGATTGATCTAATGAATTTTAATAAGTCCACTTCAGCATAATTGTATTATTACTAAAACTCACCATTTGCACCTTATAATATGTATTCAATACTTTTAAAATAAAAAAAATGAAAAATGAAAAATCCCATCGCAGCAACCACCCCCTCCCCGACCCACTACTGCAAGCCAATTTTGTTGCCCCTCACTCTCTTTTCCTCTCTCTCTCACACACGGACCTTCCTCATTAGTTGGAAGGCACGTCTAATATTTTCAATTGCAATACTTGTGGCAAATTAACTTTCATTTATGAATTTGCATCTTTGATTTTAAATTGTTGAGACAATAGTTCCATGTCAAAGATCATGACAGGATTATGGATGGCGCAAGTGGAGAGAGAGAGAGACTCTATTTCTTTTCTATAGAGAGTCCTCCCTATATTTCAATGGCACATAGAGAGTGGACCCCATAAAATGTCTCTCGAACAGACTTATTTTAGAGAATTCTCAATTGAAACTCTCTATATGTGTATAAAAAAAAGTTATATATAATTTTTTTAATACACATATATAGAGAGTTTCAATTTTGAGTGCTGCTAAATGAACCCTAAAATTAACTGAGTACACCCTACTACCAAACTATTTATTGAATGACTAATTTACCCTAATATAAAATTACCAAAAAGGGTATATTTAATTGTGAAACAAATATAATTTTAATAAGTACACCCTACTCACCCATATCCAACCCTAATCAAACGTATTCGTACCACTTGATGTTGACGACAGTGAGCATTTGCGGTGGTGCAAAGAGGTATTGTTGAATGTTCGTTCCTTTGCTCCTTCCTTTACCGACCAACAGCCCTCCATTGCTGCCCAACAACTCCTCCATTAGAGATGAAAGTTAAGGGAATTATTAAGAGACCAAATCTGAAAGTGGAAGACCATGTAACTATTCATAACAATCATTGAAGATATTAGTTGGATCTAAAGTTCAAATATAAGAAGGCATTTGGGAATTAGTTTTCATTTGAATCAAGTTTGAAGTAGCTATTAGACCCATATGGCTTGCTGTCAAACCAATTTGAACAAATTCGTTATTTGAAGACTAAATCAAAACCCCATTGAGATGAGAACAAAAAAAAAATATATAGGAATTTGCAGAACAAAAAAAAACCAGATTTGTTCAAATTGACTCCTTTTAATGTGAAGAAAAAAAGCTTTAGAAGAAATTAAAATATGACGTGGCAAATGAGATGTGATATAGTTTATTAGGGTGTACCAAGGGTATTTTGTGTAGTTAAATAGGGTGTATTTAGTTAATTTTACATTTTGATTTAAATATTAGGGTGTACTTAGATCATAGGGTGTACTCAGTTAATTTTAGGGTTCATTTAGCATCACTCTTCAATTTTATATGCATCTAAGCTCAAGTCATACCAACAATTACTTATGGCATGTTTACTTATAAAGAATAGGGGAAGTCATTAATTGAGGAACTTAAGAATTTGGGAATAAGGAATTGGAATTGGATCAACTACTGCCCCTAGTTCATCTGATTCTTAGTCTTGAGGGTATTGATTACAAATTTTACCATGGAACTCATAATTTTTTTTAAATCTGTATGTGTAGGTACAAGGACGGATCTAGGCATGGGCTAGAGTGGGCTCTAGCCCAGTGCTAAATTTGGAGGTGAAAAAAATTTAATATTAATTTTAGGGAAATTTGCATAAATACCACCTGAATTTTTAGGTATGTGCATGACTACCACCTATACTATTAATTTTTACTATTAACCACCTAAACTATGTAAAGTGTTGCAATTTACCACCTACACCTAACTCTGTTAAAATTTCCGTTAAGTCATGTCACAAATTGCATATCTGTTATTTGCTAAAGGATAATTTTGTCAATTCAGTATAATTAACAATATTAGAAAAGAAGAAGAAATAACCTAATTATCCCACCTCTCCCACCCCTTCTAACAACTTTTCTCTTCTACTTCGCAGCAGCCTCCTCCCCCCACTTAAAACCCATCGCCTCACATCCCTTCTCCCTACCCTCTAACCCTTTGCATAAAAACTCCTCTCTCTCTCTCTCTCTCTCTCTCTCTCTCTCTCTCTCTCTCTCTCTCTCTCTCTCTCTCTCTCTCTCTCTCTGTGCAGTATATATATATATATGTATGGTGAATGGTGAAAGTGCAATTTTGTGATTTGCCATATCCATGGACTCATATGGCCTTTTATATATGTGAGGTGAATGGTGAGAGTGCAGTTTTGTGATTTGCCATATCCGTGGATTCATGGCCTTTTATAATTTTGTAGGAAGATTTTAATACATTTCTTTAATATCAAATAGATATATTGGATTTTCTGTATAAGGATATTTTTTCATTAGGTAACAAGTGAATGTGAGTTTTTTGTGGTTTCTAAAGGTAGAGAACCAGGAGGGAATCATCAACGTTCCGAGACTAATTCATCCATGGCGGTGTGAGACTAATTCATTTAATTTGGCCATCAATTCTTCAAAAACCGATAATAAATCTTTTTGGCTTTGGTTGAGATATGAAGTAAGGATGGGAGTTAAGTGGGAGGGTAGGGGACGAGACTACTAGGTGGGCAGTGGGGGAGGTTGTGAGATAACTAGGTTGGTTTTTCAAAAAAACAAGAAAATTTTATTTTAGTTTTAAAACGTTTTTTAGTTATAAATTAAACTGAGTTAACGGAAAATTTAATGGAGTTAGATGTAGGTGGTAAATTTCGACACTTTACAAAGTTCAGGTGGTTAATAACAAAAATTAAAAGTTCAGGTGGTAATGCCGCACATGCGTAAAAGTTCAGGTGGTATTCATGCAAATTTCCCTTAATTTTATAAGTTAAACCCAAGTTAATTAAAAATAGTCCACCTCTTTTTGTTGAAATTAGCCTATTACAACCGTAAGATTTCATCTCTAGAGGCACCCACACGCATCAAAAATCATGTTTTTCTATTACCCACCCATGTAAGCTATAACTTTATATTTGAACTTGAGAGCTTAGAAGTAGTAGGTCTCCTCCTCTTTAAAATTGTATCAACCTATATCCAATGGGTTCTTTAATATTAGTAAGTTTCTCTCTTACTTTTTATTTAATTCCCAATTTCAATTGTTATTGTTAGCCTTTTATGATTTAGAGTTTGGGTGTTCAATTTTGGGAATTTTTTTCTTATGCAATTTGCTAGGATTTTATTGATGACTTGTCATTTTTCTAATTTAATCTATTCATTACTTGATCTTTGCTTTTATATAGTCTAAGTTGTCTCTTGGTTTTGTTGAATGCTTGTAGCTTGTGATTGTGCAATTGTAGATCTATAGACTGCACTCCCTACGTCTATGTGTACTCCCATAAAATATAAAAATTGTTAATTAAGAAATAGTTGCTACCACTCATTTTCTTTACATATAAAAAAATTAAAATAAAAAAACCTATTGCGTATAGCCAATTAACCATGTAAACCCCTCATCAAAAAACCATGTAAACCTAAAGAAAAAAAAGGTAATATAATGGATCTTCCATTAAAAAATACTAGTCCACCCCTATAAAATTTCCTGGGTTCGCCCTTGTGTGGGTAAATGTAGGAGAAGTAACGAACCATGTAAAAAAAAATTGAAATGATTCCGATACCCATTACGAATAAGTAAATATAATTTTATAGGTTTTCCCAACCGAACGACTAGCAAACTCATATGTTTTGGATAGGACAGATGAAATATATGGTGGAGCATGAAATGGTCTTTAGTGCGATGGGCTAAATATAAGTACACATTCTTTTGGCCCTACCTAAGGAAGCTTATATGTTCTTCCACCATTAACAAATAGATGTTAAAAGTATCAACAAGAAAATTGGCTTATTAGAAATGTAGGTGTGGAATCGGTTCGGTTACCAACTTGAGAAGGCAAAACCAGCAATCAACCACGAGTTTGCAGTATGGAAAATGTACTAACCACCACCGCACCGCCTATAAAACCAACTATTTCTACTTCGATCGGTGTCTTTCGGAGACTATTTCTGCCATTAACCGCTACAAAAGAAAAGGAGAGAGAAGAGTTTGAGTGGTGGGCTTTTTTATAGTTGAAAACAAAAGAAGACATTGGCCCAAACCCAGAGCTTGCTGTCTTTTTTTCCAAAAATCAGCAAAAGTTGGAGGGAGTAGGGTTCGAACTCCAGACCTCCAACTCACTAACATGTCTAAGGGCTTTTACTTTAGAGCACTTCCACCCATTTGCCATGGCAAAGGGCAAGGCAATGGCTGTTACTATTCATATGAATAGTAACAAACTTGCAAAAGGCTTGTTATGTTTCCATCCATTGCCATGGCAAAGGGCAAATACTATTCACTTTAACTTTTTTTTTTTTTACTTAAACGATTAATTTGGAAAAGATTTTCGGTTGCCACATGTCAATATTTATTATAAAATTCATATATCATAATTCAAATGAATTTTTCGGATACAATTTTCGGTTTCCACATGTCCATATTTATTATAAAATTCACCTCTCAAATTTCGGATAAGATTCTCAGTTGCCACATATCAATATTTATTATAAAACACAAATCTCATATTTCAGATAAGATTTTCACCCTCTAAAATCGCGTCACGTGTCATCTCTATCTTTTAAATCCCTCTATAAAACCAAAGGCTCAACTCAGACATCTCATACCATATCCTATCTATCCTTTCATTTCTCAAATTTTAGATTTCATAGTCCACTCTCAATGTCGAACATGAGGAGATGCTTGGAGAGGCAAGAGCGAGAAATTAAAGTAAGAAGGCGCAGACAAGCTGAAGAAGAAAGGGAGGAGGAAGATGATGATGAACAAGTTTCCATGGCAATGGGTATGCTTGATCTATCAAGGCAAGGCCGCCACCGTGGTTCACAAGTTAGCTGTGGCCCGAACGTGGACAAACATATGCATTCTTGGGGTAAGAATCTTTTGGAAGATTACTTTATCCC